>NC_142756.1:28074854-28377884 GCF_054948205.1 Urtica dioica subsp. dioica | reverse complement strand
AATCGGCACGAGGAGTTATCAGTCGACTCGTGAACTCGGAACTCAACTCCAGGACTGAACTCCACTCGAGGAGCCATGTGTAGAGTCGACACGAGGAATTATCAGTCGACTCGTGGACTCGAAACTCAATTCGAGGAGTGAACTCAACTCGAGGAGTCATGTGTAGAGTCGGCACGAGAACTTATCAGTCGACTCGTGGACTCGGAACTCAACTCGAGGAGTGACCTCAACTCGAGGAGTCACGTGTAGAGTCGGCACGAGTAATTATCAGTCGACTCGCGGACTCATAACTCATTTCGAGGAGTGACCTCAACTCGAGGAGTCATGTGTAGAGTCGGCACAAGGACTTATCAGTCGACTCGTGGACTCGGAACTCAATTAAGGAGTGACCTCAACTCGATGAGTCATGTGTAGAGTCGGCACGAGGACTTATTAGTCGACTCGTGGACTCGGAACTCAACTCGAGGAGTGACCTCAACTCGAGGAGTCATGTGTAGAGTCGGCACGAGGACTTATCACTTGACTTGTGGACTCGGAAATCAATCGAGGAGTGACCTCAACTCGAGGAGTCATGTGTAGAGTCGGCATGAGTAGTAATCAGTCGACTCGTGGACCCGGAACTTAACTCGAGGAGTGAAATCCACTTGATGAGACATGTGTAGAGTCGGTACGAGGAATTATCAGTCGACTTGTGGACTTGGAACTTAACTCGAGGAATCATGTGTAGAGTCGGCACGAGGACTTATCAGTCGACTCGTGGACTCGGAACTCAATCGAGGAATGACCTCAACTCGAGGAGTCATATGTTGAGTCGGCACGATGAAATATCAGTCGACTGGTGGACTCGGAACTCAACTCGAGGAGTGACGTCAACTCGAGGAGTCATGTGTAGAGTCGGCACGAGGACTTATCACTTGACTTGTGGACTCGGAAATCAATCGAGGAGTGACCTCAACTTGAGGAGTCATGTATAGAGTCGGCACGAGTAGTAATCAGTCGACTCGTGGACCCGGAACTGAACTCGAGGAGTGAACTCCACTTGATGAGACATGTGTAGAGTCGGTACGAGGAATTATCAGTCGACTTGTGGACTTGGAACTTAACTCGAGGAATCATGTGTAGAGTCGGCACGAGGACTTATAAGTCGACTCGTGGACTCGGAACTCAATCGAGGAATGACCTCAACTCGAGGAGTCATGTGTTGAGTCGGCACGATGAATTATCAGTCGACTCGTGGACTCGGAACTCAACTCGAGGAGTGACGTCAACTCGAGGAGTCATGTGTAGAGTCGGCACGAGGACTTATCACTTGACTTGTGGACTCGGAAATCAATCGAGGAGTGACCTCAACTCGAGGAGTCATGTGTAGAGTCGGCACGAGTAGTAATCAGTCGACTCGTGGACCCGAAACTCAACTCGAGGTGTGAACTCCACTTGATGAGACATGTGTAGAGTCGGTACGAGGAATTATCAGTCGACTTGTGGACTTGGAACTTAACTCGAGGAATCATGTGTAGAGTCGGCACGAGGACTTATCAGTCGACTCGTGGACTCAGAACTGAACTCGAGGAGTGACCCCAACTCGAGGAGTCATGTGTAGAGTCGGCACGAGGACTTACCACTTGACTTGTGGACTCGGAAATCAATCGAGGAGTGACCTCAACTCGAGGAGTCATGTGTAGAGTCGGTACGAGTAGTAATCAGTCGACTCGTGGACCCGGAATTCAACTCGAGGAGTGAACTCCACTTGATGAGACATGTGTAGAGTCCGTACGAGGAATTATCAGTCGACTTGTGGACTTGGAACTTAACTCGAGGAATCATGTGTAGAGTCGGCACGAGGACTTATCAGTTGACTCGTGGACTCGGAACTCAGTCGAGGAATGACCTCAACTCGAGGAGTCATATGTTGAATCGGCACGAGGAGTTATCAGTCGACTCGTGAACTCGGAACTCAACTCCAGGACTGAACTCCACTCGAGGAGCCATGTGTAGAGTCGACACGAGGAATTATCAGTCGACTCGTGGACTCGAAACTCAATTCGAGGAGTGAACTCAACTCGAGGAGTCATGTGTAGAGTCGGCACGAGAACTTATCAGTCGACTCGTGGACTCGGAACTCAACTCGAGGAGTGACCTCAACTCGAGGAGTCACGTGTAGAGTCGGCACGAGTAATTATCAGTCGACTCGCGGACTCATAACTCATTTCGAGGAGTGACCTCAACTCGAGGAGTCATGTGTAGAGTCGGCACAAGGACTTATCAGTCGACTCGTGGACTCGGAACTCAATTAAGGAGTGACCTCAACTCGATGAGTCATGTGTAGAGTCGGCACGAGGACTTATTAGTCGACTCGTGGACTCGGAACTCAACTCGAGGAGTGACCTCAAATCGAGGAGTCATGTGTAGAGTCGGCACGAGGACTTATCACTTGACTTGTGGACTCGGAAATCAATCGAGGAGTGACCTCAACTCGAGGAGTCATGTGTAGAGTCGGCATGAGTAGTAATCAGTCGACTCGTGGACCCGGAACTTAACTCGAGGAGTGAAATCCACTTGATGAGACATGTGTAGAGTCGGTACGAGGAATTATCAGTCGACTTGTGGACTTGGAACTTAACTCGAGGAATCATGTGTAGAGTCGGCACGAGGACTTATCAGTCGACTCGTGGACTCGGAACTCAATCGAGGAATGACCTCAACTCGAGGAGTCATGTGTTGGGTCGGCACGATGAAATATCAGTCGACTGGTGGACTCGGAACTCAACTCGAGGAGTGACGTCAACTCGAGGAGTCATGTGTAGAGTCGGCACGAGGACTTATCACTTGACTTGTGGACTCGGAAATCAATCGAGGAGTGACCTCAACTTGAGGAGTCATGTATAGAGTCGGCACGAGTAGTAATCAGTCGACTCGTGGACCCGGAACTCAACTCGAGGAGTGAACTCCACTTGATGAGACATGTGTAGAGTCGGTACGAGGAATTATCAGTCGACTTGTGGACTTGGAACTTAACTCGAGGAATCATGTGTAGAGTCGGCACGAGGACTTATAAGTCGACTCGTGGACTCGGAACTCAATCGAGGAATGACCTCAACTCGAGGAGTCATATGTTGAGTCGGCACGATGAATTATCAGTCGACTCGTGGACTCGGAACTCAACTCGAGGAGTGACGTCAACTCGAGGAGTCATGTGTAGATTCGGCACGAGGACTTATCACTTGACTTGTGGACTCGGAAATCAATCGAGGAGTGACCTCAACTCGAGGAGTCATGTGTAGAGTCGGCACGAGTAGTAATCAGTCGACTCGTGGACCCGAAACTCAACTCGAGGAGTGAACTCCATTTGATGAGACATGTGTAGAGTCGGTACGAGGAATTATCAGTCGACTTGTGGACTTGGAACTTAACTCGAGGAATCATGTTTAGAGTCGGCACGAGGACTTATCAGTCGACTCGTGGACTCAGAACTGAACTCGAGGAGTGACCCCAACTCGAGGAGTCATGTGTAGAGTCGGCACGAGGACTTACCACTTGACTTGTGGACTCGGAAATCAATCGAGGAGTGACCTCAACTCGAGGAGTCATGTGTAGAGTCGGTACGAGTAGTAATCAGTCGACTCGTGGACCCGGAATTCAACTCGAGGAGTGAACTCCACTTGATGAGACATGTGTAGAGTCCGTACGAGGAATTATCAGTCGACTTGTGGACTTGGAACTTAACTCGAGGAATCATGTGTAGAGTCGGCACGAGGACTTATCAGTTGACTCGTGGACTCGGAACTCAGTCGAGGAATGACCTCAACTCGAGGAGTCATATGTTGAATCGGCACGAGGAGTTATCAGTCGACTCGTGAACTCGGAACTCAACTCCAGGACTGAACTCCACTCGAGGAGCCATGTGTAGAGTCGACACGAGGAATTATCAGTCGACTCGTGGACTCGGAACTCAACTCGAGGAGTGACCTCAACTCGAGGAGTCATGTTTAGAGTCAGCACGAAGGCTTATCAAGTGACTCGTGGACTCGGAACTCAACTCGAGGTGTGACCTCAACTCGAGAAGTCACGTGTAGAGTCGACACGAGGAGTTATCAGTCGACTCGTGGACCCGGAAGTCAACTCATGGAGTGAACTCCACTCGAGGAGCCATGTGTAGAGTCGGCAAGAGGAATTATCAGTCGACTCGTGGACTCGGAACTCAACTCGAGGAGTCATGCATAGTGATGAGACGAGGACTAGTTAGTCGACTCGTGGATGGATACTGTTTCTCTTTGGGACCTCCGGCTAACCACCGGCCCCTTGAGACTTCGTTATACTTTTTTTTAGGGTTTCATTGCGTATTGCTCCCCATTAGCCCCCGAGTTTCTTGTGTTTGTTAGACGAAAACAAGGAAACTCTCGTGTAGGGGATATACAATAATATGTGACAATGGGTAGACCAACTTTTTATTGTAATGAGAAGGTTGTTATAGCTTGCCTTGGAACTTAGACTTTTTAGGAAAAAGAAAATTACATGTTTGAAACAAAACGATCGCAGAGTCTATTAACTTCAGGCTTCAATCTAATGGCGAAAGCTGTGTCGATCGAGGTCGTGAATGGTGGGAGCTCGTTCTTTAGTCGATGAACCACGCTCACCATCTCATTGCTTTCATGCTCGAGGTTTCTGAGCTGTTACCTTTCGCGGGGGTTGCTGTAGCGGTGATGACATTTTCTTTCCTTTGATGGGTCGGGCGCTCAGTCGGGGTTGTCACCTTGCTAGCGCATGCCACCAACTCTTTGGGATCCCCGCCTCGAATCAGGGAATCAATTTGCTTCCTAAGCTAGTAGCATTCAGTCGTCACGAGCCCGTGGTCTTGGTGATATTCGCACTGTTTGCTCATGTTCCGCGTTGCGAGGTCCCTCTTCATTGGAGGCGGAGATCCTAGCTTCTCTTTGTGTAAGATGAGGATCCGATCGGGTGTCATGTTGAGAGGGACGAAGGATCGCTTTGGGGTCGGAGAAGGGTGGTCATTAGGGACCTGACCATTTCTACGCCTCTTCCTTCGCGAGTCAGGACCGACGGCAGGTGCCATGAGTGTAGCAACGCGCTTCTTGTTGGATACTCGATTAACAACGTTGGGCGGTTGGTGTCCCTAGTAAACTTCTCTTGCGCTCTCACATTGGGTGTTGAGTTTTTCTCTCAAGTCACTCCCATGAAATTCCCTTAGGGAATTGAGGCGGTCTCTCAAGTCTCCATTGGCTGTTCCTATCACCCTTGGTAAGGGTATGTCGTTCAAGTGACGTCCTCGACGGACGTCACGACAATCGATGCCATCTTCTCTCCATGGGTCTTGGATGCAGATGGTGAGCTTGGAGCTTCCCCTTTGTGACCTTGAGATTGAGTGTCCTTGAGTCTCACTCGATCTTTGATGCCTTGACGTGGTCTCTCGAGGGTGTCCCCTCCAAGGCGCATGTATGCGTTCACTCAATGATTGATGTCTTGATGCGGTTGCCTGAGGGTGTCCCCTTGATGGCGTGCGTGCACGCCCACTTTCTCATCGTGGTTGACGTCGCCCTCGATGTCGTAGCCGAGGAGGTTAGCGATGAGTTAACCATTCACCCCTGGCCAGTCGAGGAGTTCAGAGAGTCTTTGGGCCGTGTCTTCACAGAGAGCGTCATCGGCGTCGCCGACTGGTTTCATGGACAGCTGGTTCGAGGGGCAGGCTCTCGTTGTCACGAAGCCCTTGATCCCCTCCTTCTAGAGCCAAAATGTTGTCTCTCGTTTTCAGAAAACTATTTAGGAGCCTAAAGCGGTTAGACCCAAGGCCGGACCAAGTGATCTGCCTTTGGCTTGAGCGTGTCGGACTTGGTATCCCAAGTCGTCCCTTAGCTGTCGGTGATGCTTACCCAATCCAAACACCTGAAATGAGAGAAAGAACACGTGAACTACAAAGGGGAAACAGAGGGGGTGCCTCTGTTTACCTCTCTGACGTTCAACATTAGAAGGATTGAGGTGGAATATAGAGGGTTTAGTGTTTAGAAGGCCGAAGCATGAGAGAAACGAGTGAAGTACCAGTTCAGCAGTGTTTCAGTACTCAATTTCGGATTACCTGTCTCGAGGGCTCGAGCCTCGTATTTATAGGTGACCAAGGGACGTTTTGAAGGCCCCTTGGCCGAGTGACGGCCTAGGGCCGGCCGAGTGACGGCCCAGGGTCGGCCATTGGCCGAGTGACGACCCTGGGCCGGCCATTGGCCGAGTGACGGCCCAGGGCCAACCATTGGCCGAGGGACGGCCCTGGGCTGGCTAATGGCCGAGTGACGGCCCTGGGCCAGCCAATAGCGGAGTGACGGCCCAGGGCCGGCCGAGTGATGGGCTAGGGCCGGCCATTGGCCGAGTGACGGCTCTGGGCCGGCCAGTGGCCGAGTGGCGGCCGTGCGCCGAGAGGAGGTCTGAGGTCGGCCGCTATCGCGATTGTTGTCGTCTCACCGGGTCGGGACGGGCCGGTAACAACACTTAAGTCCCACGCACACACACCGGAATAAGGGCTTAAAAAGCTCAAACCACGACTGTCCTTCAAGAAAATGGGTTTGAGTAAAATCGTCGGCCTAACCCGGTGTGCCGTAAGTCACGCAAAGGTGCGGGTAAAAGTTTTTGGGCAACTCCTGACGCATGTAAGTCGCGTAAAGGCGCTGCCTCAAACCCCAATGGCCAAATCTGAGCCATACACATTCGGTCGCCAATGGCACGAAACACACGGATTTGAGTAAAGCCTAACCTGGCGTGCCGTAAGTTGCGTAAAGGCGCAGGTAAAGGCGGCTGGGCCACTCCCACACATCACAGCCAAATCTTAGCCATACATTCAGTCGCCAATGGCACGAAACAAAAGTAGCTAGGCCATACCCTGCGCAACATCTTCGGTCGCCAATGGAACGAAATAAAAGTCGCTGGGCCATACCCGGCGCAACATCTTCGATCGCCAAATGGCATGAAACAAAAGTCGTTGGGCCATACCCGGCGCTACATCTTCGGTCGGCAAATGGCACGAAACAAAAGTCGTTGGGCCATACCCGGCGCAACATCTTCGGTCCCCTAATGGCACGAAACAAAAGTCATTGGGCCATACCCGGCGCAACATCTTCGGTCGCCAAATGGCACGAAGCAAAGTCGATGGGTCACTCCCAATACAATAGCCAAAATTTGGCACGCAAAACCGTCGGCCTAACCCGACGTACCGATATCGCCATTCAAAATGAGTCGGTTGACCACGGAAAGTTGCCCCTGGCAATGAAAGCTGAGCAATGCCTAGCCAGGCACGAACGTCGCCTACCTCAAACGCTAAATGACGATGAGTCATAACGCTAAACGAATGGAGGTTGAATCCCCACTAGGGACACGAACTTGTTAAAACCATTGGCAAGGGTACAAGTCCTTTGAGTCATGCTATAGCAGCTCACACAAGAGGCACGAACGAGAAAAATCGCTCAAACAATCAACAAAGAGATAGCATTCATCTTGAAGGCAATAAATATCTCGTAAATAAAAGAGCGACCGCTCTAAACAAGTCTCACAAATATGCGCTAAATGCAAATGCGCTAAAAAGGGAGAAATCCTAAAGAAAGCAAAGGCGCTAAACATACGCGCTATATAAATAAAAGAAGCCACTCAGCTCACGACTCGCCCTCATCAAGATGGGGAAACAAGGTCTCAAAAAAGCTGAAGGTAACCCCCCAAGTCTCGTTCTCGGCCGCAGTCACCTCCCGAAACTCCATCGCCTCGGCACGACGGGCCTCCTCAGCTCCAATATCGTAGTCATCCTACAAATCGGATGCCCGTCACTCTGCCTCAGCAAGCAGAGAAGAAAGGCGAGCATTCTCCTCCGCCAAAGAGTTGCGCTCGCGCTTTGCCCGAACATGCGCTGCTTCACTCGAAGTCAGCTGGCTGTAAGAAGTCTCCATCGCGTCTGACCGGGCATCTAGCTGTCGGCGGAGATTGGTAGCCTCGGTCCGGAAAATCTATGTCAACCAAGATGCCACTTCACAAGCCCGACGCTCCTCAGTCAACTCTACCGCCATCTTGGCGACCGACGCCTGAGCCTTATCGCATCGATCCTTAATGACCCGAAGCTCCACTCGAGCCTCTTGAAGTTAGTCCCGGAGCGTCTCAAGTTCCGCCCTAGAGTGTGAACGACGATCGACCTAGGCCAGCCCAGACTTCGCCTAAGAAAGCTTCTCTTGAGCAACTACCAAGAGCCGGACAAAATCGTGCAGGATCTTGTCACTCCGCACGACTCTCGCGTAAGCCTATGGAAACGGTAAAAACAAAGGTCAAATATGAACCTGCACAAAAAAAGGGAAGAGAAAAAGACTTCAAACGCCCTTGAAGATTAAAGTTCACCACTCGTGATTCACGAGCCATGAACTTGGGGGGTTAATATTATCGGTTGTTTCGGGAAACTGGAAAAACAAAAACAAACGGCGCTGGTAGTACATCGCCGACCGGAACGCTTACCGGGCCCCCGGCCCATGCACACATTGGCCCATGGGCGCGCGCCTCACCGGGCCTCCTGCCCGCACACGCGTTGCTCCCCTGGCAGGGACTTCGGCCTGCGCACACCTTGCACCCTCGGCCCTCCGGCCCTCGCGCACACAGATCCCCCGGCCCTCTGGCCCGCGTGTGCCCTGCGCCCACGCGCGCCCTGCTAAGTTGGTCGCGCGCTCCCTTCTCCGTGTGCCCGCTCGCGCCCTGCTCCCTCGGCCGCGTTTGCCCTGCTCCCCGGCATGCGCTCGCGCTGCTCCATCGGCCGCACCTCCGGCCCACACGAGAGCCCCCCTGCTAGGCCTCCTGCTCACGCGCGTGCCCTGCTCTCTCAACCGGGTTTTTGACCCGTGCACGCGCGGCTCCTACTGCGTCTCTTGCCCATGCGCGCCCGCCCTAGCCGAGTCTCCAGCCTGCGCGCACGCCCCACGTCTTGCTGACCCTCCTTCCTGTGCACGCGCCTTCCTGCGTGCCCGCCCCGCACCTTTCCGATCCTCCTGCATGAGCGCGCGCACCACACCTTGCCGAGCCTTCTGCCTGCGTGCGCGCCTCGCGCCCTACCGGGCCTCCTGCCTGCACGCACGCCCCGCGCCTTGCCCTTCTCTGGGCTTCCAAGAAGGTCGGCCCATGGCCTTCCCAACACCTATAAATACCCCTTCCCTCACTTGAGGGGAAGGATACACAACTTTCTAGACAAATAAATTTTCTTGAGAACGTTATCTCTACATATTCCAAAAATTCTCTCCTCTGGCCCACGCGCGCCCCGTGCGGGCTTGCGCCCCCGGCCGCGCGTGCCCTGCTCCTCCTGCCGCGTCCCCTCCGCTCCCTTGGTCGCATGCCCTTCGCTCCCTCGGCCGCGCACACTACTCCCTCGATCATGCACGCCCTGCTCCCTCGGCTTCCTACCCTCACACACTTTGCGCACGCCCGGCGCCGGCCGGGCCTCCCTCCACTAGCGTCGGTGCACCTATGCCGGGCTGCCTGCCCGGTCGCGTGCCCCGCCCCCAGCAAAGCCCCCTGCCTGCACGCAGGCCCTGTGCCCGGCCGAGACTCCTGCCTGTGCGCACCCCGCGCCCTGGCTGAGGCTACTGCTCGCGCGCACGCAGCGCCCCGCGCTAGGCCGCCCTATGGGCTCCCATAGAGGCCTCCTCCAATCTCTACAAATACCACCCCCTCTTCTCTTTTCTGGAGAACTCTCTCTTCTCTCACCGATCTCTTGTGACATTCCAAAAGTTCTCTCCTCCTCTCCAAGCTCGTCTCAGAAATATGAGAACCCCCCTTGACAACAGGGAGCGTGTTCCAATTTTGAGATCCGAGTGTTCATAACGCACAAGCTGCGCCCTCGCTTCTTTACCCTTGTGTTAGAACGCTGAGCTACGAGCTGAGTGGCCCCTCTAAAGCCTTCAATAAAAGCTACGAGCAGGGTACTCCTCTAAAGCCTCAAATTCTCAACCTCTGAGTCCAAGATAGCCATAACCCCCACGTTGAACTACGTTTTGACATGATCTCGGACTACGGGTATGTAGGCAGCCAACCTTTGGCACGATCACACCTCCCAAAACACACCTTTGGGTTTCGAGGGTGCAACTCGGCCTTCGAGTTCATACTTTGGCTCGGGCGCGATCACTTGGTGCGGCCTTAGATCGAGTCCCCGTAGTTTTAAATAGGTTTTCATTTTCGTGCGACAACAATAAACATGGTACGATCTAAACACCTTGTTGTAGATCATAGTGAGATAAAGATTGTGCCCACTCATCTTTCTTATTTGTCTCGAAGATTACATCTCAGAAGATTACGGTGTCATCACTAACGAGTTCCGAGCGTCGAGGAGCTAAAGCTTGAAGATAGTCTTTTAAAACCGAGGACGGAGGAGTCAAAGCTTGAAGATTCAGTAGCTGATCCGAATCATGTAAGTATTATTAAATCTCTGAACTTTGCTCTTAATGGTTGCTTGAATTGCTTTCATGAATAATTAATAAGTAAATCTAGATCTTGTTAGATAACCATAATATTAATTAGCTATTGTTGATGTAATTAATTATTTCCGCACTTAATATGGTTACCAAGGTGCAATAATAACCAACACTTTTTGCCTAGACAAAGCCAAACTCCACAACTCGCACCACAAGACAAAGGATCTTAGAAATTGTAAGGCTGAATCCATACGTTCGCACACGTCTAAGTCGGGTCTTGTCCCACAAGGAGTTTTGGCAAAGATAATAAAATATTCTCTATCGAGCTCAAAGCACAAATTCAACAAGAAAATATCCATCAAAAGAAAATAACATTAATACTGTGCTGCCCCACTCGGTAAAAACAACACAATTAACCACCTCTAATGGTTTAGTTCGAATAAAGCAAAAATAATAACTAGAGCTCGGAAACCATACTGCCACAGCGGGAAAAACAGTATGCCGAAATAGTTTAGAAAACAGAACAAATATACTGAATAAAAAAAGGGGTAGAATGCTTTCTTTCTTATTGCTGGGGGGCTTGATCATGCCGGCTCGATGTTTCACCTCACTCATCTGTGACGACAATAATCTCGGCCTTCGGTTAGAGGAATCCTCATATCGAGAGAAGAAGTCCCCGCCACGAGATCGACATTCAATCCAAACTCGTCCACGCCTTCGGGGATCACCTACCCAGTATCCGATCCACCCAAATTTGAGTAATGAGTAAAGGTCACATCGGAGAGGTTGAGGAGAGGAACGGCACGCAAACTATCAAATCGTCGCCTCTAGATCCTTCACATTCGCCTCGGCGTCTTTCAGCTCACCCTCGATGGTCGACGACTCTTCAACCAGCGACTTAAGAAGAGAGATGTTGATGCATCCTTCTGTGACATTGAGCTCGACTGCCTTCGCCTTCTCCTTGGTCGCGTGATGAGCCTTCATGGCATTGATAAAGCGTTGGTACTTCATATAGATTGCTTTTTTCCCTTCGCCCACTCGCTTCTCCACCTCGTCCCCGAAGGCATGCTTGAGCTCGTCATGAAGCAACTAAAGTCGATCATACTCGTTCTACTTCTCAGTCAGGTCATCGATGTTGAGGTCCCTCTCCCTCAAAGCACGACAATAATCGACCTTCAACACCGTTACCTCCTTCTTGAGCTGCTCGATCTTCTCTCCCACTTGGGCAAGTTGTGTCTCGGGCACTTCAGCCTTCTCAAGAAGCTCCTAAACGAATGCGTCCCTCTCCATGTGCTTCATCTCGTGGTTTGCTGAAGGAGGTTCAACTCGGCCTTCGCATGCGAAAAAGAAAATGAGATATTTCTCATACATATTCAAAATTATCGTTAAATCAATTCAGGATCACCTACCTTGGCAATCGCGACATGGGTTCAGCAGTACTGCTTAAACTCGATCAATTCCTTGGTCAGGGCCAGCCTGATCTCGGGCTTGTTGACTTGCTGGAGATGAGTAGTCGTTGACATTGAATCTTTGTACAAGAGTCTCGAACCTCTCTAGCCAAACTTGATCAGCACGGGATGAGACTCGGCCTTGGTCAGTTGAGCTTTCCCCTCTTTTCTCGAAGAACGAGGTTTCTTCTGCAAGCTCCCACTCTACTGACCCTTCCGCGGCCTTTTCAGGCCACATTTGCGAGCTTCAGAGCACGGAGTCTGAGTCTCCCTCTCCGAAGAGGACATCCCCCCTTTGCCTTTGCCCCTTCGGGGTCACAATCGTTACCTTCGTAGGAGCGGGCTGCGAAGCACATTTTCCCTTAGATGGGACCTCCCCTTCTCTTCGTTCTTCCTCTTACTCCTTGTTGTCGCTCATTTTCGGACAACTATTTAGGAGCCCAAAGTGGTAAGACCCAAGGCCAAAGTGGTCTTACTCCATGTTGTCGCTGTTTTTCGGACAACGATTTAGGAGTCGCAGACGGTTAGACCCAAGGCCGGACCAAGTGGTCTCGTCTTGACTCGAGCGTGTCGGACTTGGTATCCCAAGTCGTCCCTTAGCTGTGGGTGAAGCTCACCTCGTCTCGATACCTGAAAAGCAAACAAGAGATTGTGAACTACAAAGGGGAAACAGGGGGGGTGCCCCTGTTTACCTCTCCGACGCTCAACATTAGTGTGATTGAGGTGGAGTATAGAGGTTTTAGGGGTGTTTAGAGGCCAAAGCTTGAGAGAAACGAGCGAGGTACGAGTTCGGCAGCGTTTCAGTACTCAAGAATGGATTACCTGGACCAAGGGGGGTGCCTTGGTATTTATAGGCAGCCAAGGGGTGGTTTGAAGACCCCTTGGCCGAGTGAGAATGCTTGGGTCGGCCTTGGAGGAGGCTGGGTCGGCCAATGGCCGAGTGAACATTGTGGTGAGGTTCACTCGGCCATTGGCCGAGTGAAAGTCTTGGGCCGGCTGAGGTTCACTCGGCCATTGGCCGAGTGAACTGCTGGAAGGTTCACTCGGCCAATGGCCGAGTGAACTGCTGAGGCAGCAGGGAGGTTCACTCGGCCATTGGCCGAGTGAACTGCTGGAAGGTTCACTCGGCCAATGGCCGAGTGAACTGTCTCGGCGGCTGGAAGGTTCACTCGGCCATTGGCCGAGTGAACTGCTGGAAGGTTCACTCGGCCAATGGCCGAGTGAACTGCCTTGGTGGCTGAGGGGTTCACTCGGCCATTGGCCGAGTGAACTGTCCAATGGCCGAGTGAGCCATTTGACCCAGCCAATGGCCGGGTGAGCCGTTGACTCGGCCCGTGGCTGGGTTTTGACTTGGCCATTGGTTTGGGCCGGCCCCTGGTTGAGTCGGGGTTTCGCCGCCCAAGATCTCGTACCAGCCATGTGTGTCGAAGTGATGACCTTGATCCCGTTGGCCCTAGACGGGCCAACAACATTAGCCCCCCGAGTTTCCGGTCGAGCGTAGGTCGAGTGGAAACTCAAAATCTACGCTTTTGTGCGGACGCGGGACGAATGCTCTCGGGTTTGCATCATGAGGAATGGCCTTCGCGTGTCGCGAGGGATGACTTTTTATTTCGGGTTGATCGTGCGTGGCTCATTTTCTCGATCTACCAATGAGGGCGTGATCGGTTAGCACGGCTTTATTACTGTGTTGTGCGCGTCTTGTTTTCTCGACTTGCCAATGAGGGCATAATCGATTTGCGCGTCTTTTTTGTATTGTGCGCGTCTTATTTTCTCGACCTGCCAACGAAGGCATAATCGATTAGCACGTCTTCGTCGTTTAGTGCGCGTCTTACTTTTCTCGATTTGCCAACGAAGGCATAATCGATTAGCACGTCTTTGTTGTATTGTGCGCGTCTTACTTTTCTCGATTTGCCAACGAAGGCATAATCGATTAGCACGTCTTTGTTGTATTGTGCGCGTCTTACTTTTCTCGACCTGCCAACGAAGGCATAATCGATTTGCACGTCTTTGTTGTTTGGTGCGCGTCTTATGTTCTCGACCTGCCAACGAAGGCATAATCGATTTGCACGTCTTTTTGGTTTTGTGCGCGTCTTACTTTTCTCGACTTGCCAACGAAGGCATAATCGATTTGCACGTCTTTGTTGTATTGTGCGCGTCTTACTTTTCTCGATTTGCCAACGAAGGCATAATCGATTAGCACGTCTTTGTTGTATTGTGCGCGTCTTACTTTTCTCGACCTGCCAACGAAGGCATAATCGATTTGCACGTCTTTGTTGTTTGGTGCGCGTCTTATGTTCTCGACCTGCCAACGAAGGCATAATCGATTTGCACGTCTTTTTGGTTTTGTGCGCGTCTTACTTTTCTCGACTTGCCAACGAAGGCATAATCGATTTGCACGTCTTTTTGGTTTTGTGCGCGTCTTACTTTTCTCGACTTGCCAACGAAGGCATAATCGATTTGCACGTCTTTGTCGTTTTTGTGCGCGTCTTACTTTTCTCGATTTGCCAACGAAGGCATAATCGATTAGCACGTCTTTGTTGTTTTTTTTTTTTTGTTGAACGAGTGAGCTTTAGTTTCGTTGAGCATTGTTTCCCATTAGCCCCCCGAGTTTCTTGTGTACTCGTAGAGGAGACTAGAAATTATAATGCAACAAGGTGAAATGTAATTTAATTACCATACGGAAATAGTTAAAAATTACATCCCTGGGCCATCGGCCTTATTGAAATTCGAGATTGTCTTAAAACCGGAAATAAAATGACATAATGAGAAAAGGGGACGGGCTTAGCCCACGACATGCAGCTGTGAGCTCTCCGGTTGTTCAATCGCTGCCTGGTTCATGACAGTCGCCGTCGCCGGACCCTTCCTTCCCCGCCGTGGACGGCCTTCGTGCACCGTGGCCGCCTCGACCGTTCTTAGGACATACTCTTTTAATTTCCCGACTTGAATCAGGGCCTCGATCTGACGCCTAAGATGATAGCACTCGGACGTCAGATGCCCGTGATCCTGGTGGTACTCACAGAACTTGTTCCGATCCCTCTTCGCGGGATCCTTCGCTAGAGGAGCCGGACTTCCTAGCTCGTCGCGGTGCAGAGCTAGGATCCGCTCTTGCGGAGCGTTCAGAGGGGTGTATGTTGATGACGCTCGGAAGCTATCGACGTGCGACGATCTTGGACCGGAGAGGGGGCGACCGTTAGGGGCCCGGCCTCCCTTGCTCCTCTTGCTTTGAGGGTCGGGGCGATCTTCGTCCCGTTCTTCGCGGTGGCGACCACCTTGTCCTCCTGACTTCCGGCCATCGCGGCCATCGAGATAGTCCTCGATTCCCATATGTGTGCGGGCTCTCGTCATCAGCTCCACCATGTCTCGCGGGACTTGCCCGACAATGGACTTGAGGAAGTCGCTCGTGCGAACTCCCTCGGTAATCGCCGTGATGGCGTCCCTGTCGTCGAAGCCCTCGACTTTGTGAGACTCCTCGGTGAAGCGGGCGAGGTATTGTCTCAACGTCTCATCTCTCCCCTGTCGAATGGAGAGGAGGTGGGTCTTCGATTTTTTTTGTGCCACAAGCGTGGCAAAGCGAGCGAGGAAAGCCTCTCGCAAGGCCCGGAAGGACGGGATGCTTCCAGGCCTCAAACTTTGGAACCACTCAAAGCCCGACCCTGTGAGGGTCAGGCTGAAGGCTTGGCAGAGGGTGGCGTCCGTCTGCCCTTGCATCGTCATCCACGTCTCATAGTGTTGGACGTGGTAGTGGGGGTCCGTGCGTCCATCATAGGGAGGAATGGACGGTAACTTAAAGTTTCCCACGCAGGGCTGCGCGAGGACCTGTGCGGCGAAGGGAGAGTATGATTCCTCGATCCCTCCGTACGGCCTTTGCCTCCCTGATTCCCTCATCTCGATGATTTGGTTTTGGAGGCTCTGGATCATTGTGACCATATCAAGCCCGTTGGCAGGGCCAATCGTCGGGGCCACGGGGGTCACCGGTCGGCGTTCATTGGACGCTTGGTCCACGACATTGGCCTGAGGTCGGCCAAGAGTTGCGGCGGGGAGCGCGTCCCTTCGAGAATTTAGCCTTTGACGGAGATCCTCCCCTCGGGAGTTTCTCTGCGCCGTCAAGCGCTCTCTAAGGTCCACGCTTGGTGCGTGACGAGGCGAGGTCGCCCTTGGCCGGGTCGTCCGGCGAGCGCTTCGGCTATCGGCTCCATCGTCGACCAGAGTCGCTCTCTCCTCGGCGAGGGGCCGTGTCCGGCCACCTCTTGAGACCGAGGGGGCGAGTCCCCGGGACTGTAACCGTGCCTGTTGTCGCGCCGGGCACAAAGGATCGGCCAACGCACCGTTGGCCCTCTCGGGTCGCGCTTGAGCGAGGCTAGGGGGGGCCTCGTCGGTCCTCGACTCCTCCACGTACTCGGGGTCGGAGTAATCTTGAGCTGATCGATCCTCGACGTCGTAGCCGAGGAGACCGGCGATGAGGGAGCTGTCAACGCCGGGACGGTCAAGGAGCTCCGCGAGCCGCCGGGCCGTGTCCTCTCGGAGCTCGGCCTCGGGGTCGTTCACCGGGTCTTGGGGCTGGCTCTCGCTATCGCGAGGTTGCCCTTCAAGACGGTGCGCGAGGTTTCGGAGGTCGTACCTCGAGCTCGTCGCTCGGGTACCCGCGGAGGTAGTGGGTAGATGACTCATCTCTCGAGAGTCGTGAGAACGAAGGGAGAAAACTGGTAGAGGGAATGCGTCGTCAAGGTCGAGAGATCCCCTCCTTCTAGCGCCAAAATGTTGTCGCTGTTTTTCGGACAACGATTTAGGAGTCGCAGACGGTTAGACCCAAGGCCGGACCAAGTGGTCTCGTCTTGACTCGAGCGTGTCGGACTTGGTATCCCAAGTCGTCCCTTAGCTGTGGGTGAAGCTCACCTCGTCTCGATACCTGAAAAGCAAACAAGAGATTGTGAACTACAAAGGGGAAACAGGGGGGGTGCCCCTGTTTACCTCTCCGACGCTCAACATTAGTGTGATTGAGGTGGAGTATAGAGGTTTTAGGGGTGTTTAGAGGCCAAAGCTTGAGAGAAACGAGCGAGGTACGAGTTCGGCAGCGTTTCAGTACTCAAGAATGGATTACCTGGACCAAGGGGGGTGCCTTGGTATTTATAGGCAGCCAAGGGGTGGTTTGAAGACCCCTTGGCCGAGTGAGAATGCTTGGGTCGGCCTTGGAGGAGGCTGGGTCGGCCAATGGCCGAGTGAACATTGTGGTGAGGTTCACTCGGCCATTGGCCGAGTGAAAGTCTTGGGCCGGCTGAGGTTCACTCGGCCATTGGCCGAGTGAACTGCTGGAAGGTTCACTCGGCCAATGGCCGAGTGAACTGCTGAGGCAGCAGGGAGGTTCACTCGGCCATTGGCCGAGTGAACTGCTGGAAGGTTCACTCGGCCAATGGCCGAGTGAACTGTCTCGGCGGCTGGAAGGTTCACTCGGCCATTGGCCGAGTGAACTGCTGGAAGGTTCACTCGGCCAATGGCCGAGTGAACTGCCTTGGTGGCTGAGGGGTTCACTCGGCCATTGGCCGAGTGAACTGTCCAATGGCCGAGTGAGCCATTTGACCCAGCCAATGGCCGGGTGAGCCGTTGACTCGGCCCGTGGCTGGGTTTTGACTTGGCCATTGGTTTGGGCCGGCCCCTGGTTGAGTCGGGGTTTCGCCGCCCAAGATCTCGTACCAGCCATGTGTGTCGAAGTGATGACCTTGATCCCGTTGGCCCTAGACGGGCCAACAACACTCCAGGTCGAGCGTGTCAGACTTGGTATCCCAAGTCGTCCCTTGGCTATAGATGAAGCTCACCTCGTCTCAATACCTGAAAAGCGGTAGAGAGTACGTGAACTACAAAGGGAAAACAGAGGGGTTGCCTCTGTTTACCTCTCCGACGCTCAACATTAGTAGGGTTGAGGTAGAATGTAGAGGGTTTGAGTGTTTAGAGGCCGAGACTTAAGAGAAAAGAGCGAGTTACGAGTTTGACAACATTCCAGTACTCAAGTTCGGATTACCTGGACCAGGGGAGGGACCCCGATATTTATAGGCGACCAAGGGGCGTTTTGGGCAACCCCTTGGCCGAGGATAGCCTTGGCTCGGCCATTGGCCGAGGCTGGCCCTAGGGCCAGCCAAGGGCCGAGGATATTTGGGCTGGCCATTGGCCGAGGCTGGCCCTAGGGCCGGCCAATGGCCGGGGATAGCTTGGTTTGGCCATTGGCCGAGGCTGGCACTTGGGCCGGCCAATGGCCGAAGATATTTGGGCCGGCCACTGGCCGAGGCTGGCCCTAGGGCCGGCCACTGGCCGGGGATAGCTTGGCTCGGCCATTGGCCGAGGCTGGCCCTTGGGCCGGCCAATGGTCGAAGATATTTGGGCCGGCCATTGGCCGAGGCCGGCCCTAGGGCCGGCCAATGGCCAAGGGTAGCTTGGTTCGACCATTGGCCGAGGCTGGCACTTGGACCGGCCAATGGCCGAAGATATTTGGGTCGGCCATTGGCCGAGGCTGGCCCTAGGGCCAGCCAATGCCCGGGGATAGCAGCCGAGACACGTTTGACGTCGTATCGCCTTCGTTCGGCCGCGATCGGGGTCGGGCCGATAACATTAGCCTCCCGAGTTTATTGCCGAGTGAAACTCGTGCGGTAAACTCAAGATTCTCGCCGTCGTCGGCCCACCGGAGTTGCCCGTCGTGAAAAGGTTTGACTCGAACCTCCTTAATTATTATTTTTTCTTTTTTTCGGTTACTTTTTGCTTTGTTATCTGCGCCCATGGACCCTACTAACAGCCTATCGGGTCGTGGGACCATTGAGGATGACTTGTTTCATTTGCTCGGGAACCAACACCTAGATTTGGACATTTTTTGGTCCCAATTTTCGCCCCCTTCAACAACTCCTGACACATTTCGTTCGTCGAATCCAATCAACACCATAGAGATGACCGGAGAAGATCTCTCTTTGGTCGAAGCGTGGCTAGCCGGCGAGGAAGAGGATGCGTGCGCTGGGGACCATTTGCGCCGGCAAGGGGACGTCGGCCCAGACTTACCGGGACGCCGGGGATGCGCGCGGATTGGGCGGAGACGCGCTCGCCAAGGCGGGCCTGGGCGAAGGCGCGCTGGCCCTCGTCGGCGCTGTCTGTGCTGAAGGCTTCGCCGGAGGAGACCCAGACGGCGCCGGGGATGCGCGCGGCCTGGGCGGAGACGCGCTCGGTGAGACGGGCCCGGGCGAAGGTGCACCGGCCCTCGCCGGCGTTGTCTGTGCTGGAGGCATCACCGGAAGAGACCCCAGCGGCGCTAGTGGAGCGCCTGCCCCGGGAGAAGTCACGTTAGTCGAGTCGGGCACCGGGGGCGTCGCGTCGGCCCTGGGCGGCGACGCCGGGGGTGTTTGGCAGGCGAGCGGCGGCGAGGGAGGCCCGGGCAGCCTGGGCCCGACCTTTCTCGATGAGGGGCGCACTGGTGGAGGCTGATCAGAGATGGGCGGCACTGGTGGAAGGCCATTGGAGGCGGGCAGCACCGCTGGCGGGAACGCCGGCGCCGGAGACGAGGAACGCCGGCCGGACAATGCCGGCCGGGGGGCGGCGACTCGGCCAACGCCTGGGCATACCCTAGGCCCACCTGGGCCGGGCCTTCGTGATGAGGACCCAGCCGGCCAGTAGCCGGGCCGGGCCGCTGGGCTGAAGGCGCGCGAGGAGGGCCCCACCGGCCAGGAGCTGGGCCGGGCTATCGGGCTGGCCGTACGCGAGGAGGGCCCCACCGGCCAGGAGCCGGGCCGGGCCGCCGGTCTGGGCGCGTACGGGGAGAGTGCTGGGACGCCTGGGCAGGACTCACGGGCCGAGGGCCTAGCCGGCCATGGGCCGGGCCGGGCTGATGGGCCGGAGGCACGCGCTGAAGGCGAGGGATCGCCCGGGCCGGGCCCGTGCGTGGAGGAGCCAACCAGCCAGGAGATGGGCTGGGTCCTCGGGCTGGACGCACGCGCATGAGGGAGCACGGCCGGTCAGGGCCTGTGCCGGCCTGTGGAAGGTGGCTCGGCTGGCCGACAGTCGGGCGCGCACCCGGGCAGTCACGCTGGGGCAGAGGAGAGCCGACCGGTTCGATCAGGTGACCGTGAAGCTCCAAACGTCGAGCGCTCGAGCGACTCTTCGTGCCACCACGTCACGCCTGCGGCGATGCTCTCCTCAACCGCGCGGGAGGAAACGCGGGCCCTATCCTTCCCGATCGGAGAGTCGGCAATACGCGACGGCCTTGATTGCTAGGGTGTTGACATCCCGAGTTCGCTCTCGATTGCTAGTTTCACAAGCTTGAGAAGGCGTTACGGCATCTCGGATTCAATGTCGATCCTGTGACTGTTGCCCAATGATCTCCCGACTCGCCCCCGGAAGGGCTACGCCGCCATTCACGAGGCGAGTCTTCGCGGAGGAGTACGGTTACCCTTTCAGTCGGTGATCCAAGAGCTATTGGATCGGTTGGGGGTGCATGCGTCACAGATGTCTCTGTCCTTCTATCAGGTAGTCGCAGTGTGCCATATGATGCTCTATCGAGCAAAGAAAAGAGCGATTACCGCAGACGATATTCAAGACCTCGTGGTCGTCCGCGGGGTCTCGGGGAAACCGGGCTTCTACTTCGCGTGCCCTCGAAAGCGCACCTCCATTGTTACCAAGGTTACCTCGAAGCATCGGTACCCTTGGGTGTGGGTATCCGAGTCGGCTTTCGGGGCGGTACCTCTAACGTTTGGACCCGCGACCGACTTTCCCTCCGTCGGGGATGCCGAGGACTCCGAACTCGTGGCCGTGATCAAGGCGATCCCGGACTCGAGGCGGCAGGGGTCATTGTTTGAGTCCCCGGACCTAATGGCGAGGACCGGGTGGTTCGTGCCCGAGGGCAAGGGTCCTCGATGTCCTACCTCCGGCGCAGAGGCCACGGAGGGTCCCGAATCCGAAGCCGGGGGTTCGACCGCTCCTCTCCCCGATGTGGGGGGTACTAATCATACATGCGCTTTTATTCTTATCGGGGCCTTTCGTTGTTTATGCTTATGGTCGCGTTCTAACTGACTTACCCCTTTTCTCTTTTGCAGATACCATGGTCCAACGTCGATTGCGCGCTCGATTGCCGAGAGTGGAACCTACTGTCGAAGCTGTTGTCAATGGTGCCCACAAGAAGAGTTGTAGTCTTTATTTTGTACATTTGATGTAATAAAGTCTCATGAAGACTCTTGCTTGTAATTGCCTATCTATTCATTAATAAAGTTGAAACGTTCATTCATTCTTTCTTTGTTTGAAGCTTTATGATAAAACCTTAGTCTTTTAGTCCATAAACAAACTTAACAACTTACGAAGAGACAAATGTAGATTTGCATGAACAAACTCTTCGTAGTTTGCTTAAAACGATATATTCGCAATCTTAAGGTCAAAGGACTATTGACCTTAGTACGATTGTTAGAAGAATCTATGATGTCTGGTTATGAGGCATTGAGAGTTGGAGACTCTATAGTTCTTCTAGGTATCTTCCGAAGGTACTGAATTGACCAGTGCACTTCTAGAGACAAGATAAGAACAAACCATTTAACCTCTTATGTCTCGAAGTCACTATGTATGAATTGCATCATGCTTACCTTAATCCTGAAATGAGACATGCCATTTCACACCTTAGTATTCTCATTTGAGAAAGTCAAAGTTCGGACTCACTATGTGATTCCGAACAGGGCCTATTGGTGAAGTACTAAGTTGTGAGTATGTCATGAGTAACTTTGTGAAGTTCTCATAGATATGGAATTCATGTACAAGATTTCTGAAATACAATGTATGTCACCTCATGCTTTGTTCCTTGGAGTGTGAATAAATGAACTGGCCAGTGTCCAAATTGAGTCCTGACTCTTTTGGATGAAACAATGTGACTTGTTAGCTCCTCGTCAATACATTGTTTCTAGCTTATTCACAAGCGACAAAGGAGTTGAGGAAATAACAGCTAGAAGGGTAAAATGGTAATTTAGTAAATCCCGACTAGCTGATGACATTCATGAAGGGTAAACATAGATAATATTCAGTGGATCCGCTCATCATAATTAGGTCGAATTCTTGAGTAGAAAATAATTTCATTTGAACCGAGAGATTTTCAGTGTCAGTTCTTTAGTGGAGTCAGTTGGCATTAAGCTAAACTTGGAAAAGGTTTGTGAAATTTTGAGTCCAAGTGTTTAGCTCAAGCTTTGTTCATTTGGGTCCATGAGGTCACTGTCACGAATCACATCGATAGGAATAGTTAAACTGGAAGCTAAGTCAAAACGAGAACGAAAATAGTCAAAATGGTATTTTTGTCTTTTGAGACAAAGGATGAAATGAATGTCAATAAATTTTTTGACAAGTTCATTTGATGACTTAATGTCACTCGGCCATGACTTGATCATTGGGCCTTGTGGATTAATTTCATTTCATAAGAATTTTATTGAAAATTCTTAATGGGCCTTTCTCATGTTGTTATGAACAAATGAAGAAGCTTCTAGAAGCTCCTTCTAGAATGATGTTGGGCGCCTAAATACCTAAGAGAAAGAGAGAATATTTTGTGCATAAATGTATCAAGATACTTGCCAAAAAAAAAAAAGAGGAAACAAATTTCCTATGCTTGCCATAAGGAAATTCGGCCACACAAGCAAGGAGAGAGCAAGGAATAAAAGAGGAAACAAATCCAAGGTGTCATTAAGGCACATGTTGGCCGTGTGACTTGGATAGGAATGGGCAATAAAGATTGCTCATAAAGGCTTGGAAAATAAGAGGAAACTACTTCTTTCCAAGGCCAACCCTTCTCCTATAAATAGGACCCTCATTCCTCTCATTCTATTCATTCCACACAAGTTAGAGATTGAGAGACTCTCTCTCTAGACATTGTGGCCGAAACTCCTCTCTCTCTCTCTCTAGTTTATTTTCGATTATTCTTGTTTTGGCACCTAGGTCCTCACTCGACCTAGTGTTTAGCTCTGCGACTTCAAGACTTGTTCTTAAGTCATAGTGTTTAAAAGTGTCCACTCACTAATTCCTTTATTTCGAGTGATTTAGTGATAGAAACTTTCGTGGTTGCTCGAGGTGCCGAGGAAAGAAAGAGAGACGTGCTGCGAGGGGAGACGAGCGTTGCAAACTTTCCAAAAGCTTCTTCAAAGTTCAAGCTTCAAGAAAGGTTAGTAAACTTCTAGCTCATATTAGTTTTTAATTACATGTACTTGCTCTTTGTCTAGGTTAGTAAAAACTGTTTAAATTGTAAAGAGATTTTTTAAAATTCCGCCACTTCCCGAAGCGTTTAATCTTTTTCTTAAACCCTAGATCAATTCCAACAGAAGCTGAGGCCGCGACCCGTTCCCGAGTTGAGGCCTGTCGCGGGGGGTCGCCAACGCGGGTGAGGAACGAGGCGATCTCTTCCAACAAGCGATCATCGTCGTCGGCCTCCTTCGGTTCACCTTCCGGCCACAAGCGTGCCCATATGTCGGCGGCGCCGGATAGCATGGAGTCGATGCTCCTAGCGGAGGCGGCGGAGCAGAGGGACCAATGTTCCTGAGGGATCCTCGAAACCTCTCTGAGGGATTTCAAGGGTATGCTGACGACGAGCGACCTTGAGCATTTCCAACATGGGATCGGCGATGCCCGAAAGGTATGATTCGTTCGCTCGTCCCTTGTGCAACCATTATGCTTGTTTCGATCATGCGTATATCACCTGCTCTTACAGATGCTGGCGCGCCAAGAGCGAAACGATCGCATTCTCTGGGACTTGCTGCGACGCATGCAGATTATGGAGAAGGACAAGGAGAGCGTGGCGGCCGATCATCCTGCCGCTCTAGCGGGGGCCCGGACCGTCCAAGAGTCTCAAGCACTTGAGGAGGAACTGAAGCGAGCTCGCGAGGAATTGGCGGCCGAGATATCGCTTTGCATAGCCGAGCACGCATCCCGGGAGAAGGCGGAGCAGGCGGCCGACACCTTCTTAGGGGAGATGAAGAAGCTCCAAGCGGCACTCTCGAGCCGAGATGAGGAGCTGAGCATCGTCCACGCTCAATTGTCGGTGAGCGAGATCTCTTGGGTCAAGGCCGAGAGGGAGAGGGATTCTTTGCTGGTGGAGGTGCGGACCCTCGTCTAGGAGAAAGACGACGCCGTGCGATCCAAGACACACCTGGAGGACGATTGGGACCTCACGTTAGAGGTGGCTCGTTACGAAGCAACCATACCAGTTTGAGACGCGGCTGCAAGGGAGAACGCGTCTCGAGGGACCACCTTTTCCTTCTTTAATGCCATGTTCCCTCCTTTAGACGATGAGCCACAGGTGGACAACCTCCGTCCCCAAGCCCCCGCGGAGGCTGTCCAATCGACGAACCGCCCGCTTGGCGGAGAGGCTACCGAAGGGTCAGGCGCCCCTCGCCCCGAGGATGACGAGGAACAGATCGATTTCGGCTCGGAGTAGCCAACTTTTATTTTTATATTTCGCGCACTTATTTAGCGCTTGCATTGTGTTTTCTTTCGGATATTTGTCATGCTTTCTTTCATTGGATTGTTCGTACATCATTGTTTGCTTTGGTTAAAGCTTTTTTGATCTATTATGCGTCTTGTTTTCTCGATTTGCTATGCTTAGCCTAATCGATTCGCGCGATCCGATTACTGCTTGTCTTACGAACCCGGCTTACTATATCTAGCGTAACCGGTTTGCACGGCTCAGCGCCGTACCTGGCGGCGAGGTTTTCCGCGGACGCTGGCTAGACCAGTTTCGTTGGGCGGCTTCGAGTCTTCACCGTTCATTTGTGACTCGCTGCCTGTCGGCGTGTGCGAGCTGAACGACTATCGCGCCCAATTGTCGGCGCGTACGCTACAAATCGGCGTGCGTGTTGTGCGCCAGAATGGGCCTGAGGCGAGCGCGGTTCCTCGCGAGTGTGATACCTGTCGATACGCACATCGCGTTATGGGTGGGCTGCCAAGATCAGCGATCCGATGCGCAGACGTGATCAACCAACGCCGGTGTGCAACGCGTGGAATCGCGCGGGAGCACCGTGTGGGATACATGCAGGGTCGGAGGTCCGGTGCGCGGATCCGACTTGCCGACATTTCGCTACCTCTCGGTGTGTGAAATGTAATGCCGTGCGAGGACGTCAGATGAGGGATGCGTGGGGTCGGAGGTTCGGGGCGCGGATCCGACTTGCCGACATTTCGCTACCTCTCGGTGCCAGAAACGTGGAATTGCGTGCGGGCAGCGCGCGAAAAATGCGTACCTGTTACCCTTATTAGCCCCCCGAGTTTCTTGTGTACTCGCAGAGGAGACTAGAAATTATAACATCATAGGATAAAGGCTTTGAGATGAAATGTAATTCAATTATCATGTCGAAAAAGTAACAAATTACATCCCTAAGCCGTTGGCTCTATTTGAAACTTAAAATTGTTTGTTGCTAAAATTGAAAACAAGATGCAAATAATTAAACGTCAGGAAGGCGGGAGCGGGCTTCTATTGGTAGTATTGCCGCAGGTGCTCCGCGTTCCACGGGTGCGTGAACACGAGTCCCTCCAGGTTCTCGAGCTCGTACGTGCCGTTGTGGATGGCTCGGCGCACGCGGTATGGACCCTCCCAGGTGGGGCCTAGGACTCCCGCCCCTTGCACTTTGGTGTTTTGGAACACCCTTCTAAGGACGAGGCTTCCGTCGGCGAACTTCCGCAGCTTGATCTTGGAATTGTAGTACTTCTCGACCTTTCTCTTTTGTGCGGCAAGGCGGGAGAGTGCGTCCGCCCTCTTCTCGTCTATGAGGTCCAGCTCGAGCCTGATCGCTTCGTCATTGATGGCTTCTTCATACTCCTCGATGCGCAGGGTCGACAGCTTGGTCTCGACAGGTACCACGGCCTCGATGCCGAACGCGAGAGCGAAAGGGGTTTCGCCGGTCGCGTTTCGTGCTGTGGTTCGGTACACCCACAGGACCATGGGAAGCTCGTCGGCCCAAGCCCCCTTTCTTTCTTCCAGCTTTTTCTTCAGGATTTCCTTGATCGTTTTGTTGACCGCCTCGACTTGACCGTTGGCTTGTGGATGGCGGGGAGAAGAGAAAGTGTTGCTAATGCCCAATTGTTCGCACATGTCCCGGAGGCGCACGTTGTCGAATTGCTTTCCGTTGTCGGTCACAATCGACACGGGGATCCCGTAGCGGCAAACAATGTTCTTCCAGATGAAGCTCGTCGTGTTTGCCTCGGTGATCTTTGCCAGCGGTTCGGCCTCTACCCATTTCGTGAAGTAGTCGATCGCCACGATTGCATGCTTGTATTGCCTCGGGGCCATAGGTAGTTCACCGATGAGGTCTGTTGTCGCAGTTTTTCGGACAACGATTTAGGAACCGGAAAGGGTTAGACCCAAGGCCGGACCAAGTAGTCTCACTCCGGCTCGAGCGTGTCGGACTTGATATCTCAAGTCGTCCCTTAGCTGTCTGTAATGTCTATCTCGTCCAGGCACCTGAAACACAAGCGAAGAGGTGTGAACTACGAAGGGGAAACAGAGGGGTTGCCTCTGTTTACCTCTCCGACGCTCAACATTAGTAGGATTGAGGTGGTTGACAGAGGGTTTAGTGTTTAGGGGTCGAGAGTTGAGAGAAACGAGCGAGTTATGAGTTCGGCAGCGTTTCAGTACTCAAATTTCGGATTACCTGGACTAGAGAATGGACTCCTCTATTTATAGGCGACCAAGAGACGTGTTGAGG
This sequence comes from Urtica dioica subsp. dioica, assembly GCF_054948205.1. Classification (NCBI taxonomy): domain Eukaryota; kingdom Viridiplantae; phylum Streptophyta; class Magnoliopsida; order Rosales; family Urticaceae; genus Urtica; species Urtica dioica. The sequence goes on along the minus strand of NC_142756.1, from coordinate 28,351,331 downwards.
GTCCCTTGGCCGAGTGAGGCTGAGTCGGCCATCGGCCGAGTGAGGTTGGGCCGGCCGATGGCCGAGTGAGATGATGGTCGCCGAGGGAGATTCACTCGGCCAATGGCCGAGTGAAGGAATGGGCGCCGGGTGAGCTTGACTCGGCCACCGGCCGAGTGATGGCCGAGCGAAGAGTCTGGGCCGAGAGAAGACTCACTCGGCTGTTGGCCGAGTGAGCTGTTGGGCCGGCAGGGGTCTTCATTCGGCCTTCGGCCGACCGAGCGTGCTGGGCCGCCTGGGGCCTCACCCGGCCATCGGCCGAGCGAGCATGGTGGGCCGGCTGGAGACTTCATTCGGCCCTTGGCCGGGCGATCACGCTGGGACGTCTGAGGCTTCATTCGGCCATGGGCCGAGTGAGTATGGTGTGCCTCGTCCGGCCATTGGCCGAGTGAACATATGGAGAAGTTCACTCGGCCATTGGCCGAGTGATGGGCTTGGACCGAGAGAAGGCTCACTCGGCCATTGGCCGAGTGAGTTGATGGGCCGGCCGAGTGTGGGCTGGAAGTAGGGTTTCACTCGGCCAATGGCCGAGTGAGCCTGCTCGGCCGCCCGAAATGTCGATCGAGCCGTCGGACCTCGTCGGGCCGATAACAAGGTCGATTCCCCACTTCGCGAAGGGTCGTGGCACAATGATCGGGCATAACGGGGCCGGCGCTTGGCGCGGGATGTGGGCGAACCTTTGGCATTTGTCGCATTTTTTGGCCCACTCGTGGGAGTCCTTTTTCAAGGTAGGCCAAAAATATCCGAGCCTTAGGAGCTTCAATGCCAAAGATTGTCCGGCGGCATGGTTTCCGCACACCCCTTCGTGCACTTCGCGGAGCGCTTTCTTCGCCTCGACCTCGGTCAAGCAACGAAGAAGGGGCATGGAGTAGCCTCTCTTGAACAAGTTGTCTTCCCTCATTGTGTATTTCGGCGCCAAGCTTCTCAGCTTTCTGGCCTCTTCTTTGTCTTCGGGGATGACTCCTCGCTTAAGGAATTCCACGAGCGGCGTCATCCATGAGGGGGGCGGAGTTCCGTCAACTACCCCTACGTCGCCACTTGAGACGTAGGGTCGAGTCAACACTTCTATCGGGACGTTGCCTTCTCCCTCCTCGTCTATCCCAGACGCAAGGCATGCCAGGGCATCAGCGTCGATGTTCGCCTCTCGGGGAACTTGGACTACTTCGAACCACGATAAGGCCTCTAGATTCTTTTGGGTCTTTGAGAAGTACGCGATCATTTTCGGCTCTTTGGCGGCGTAGTCGCCCTTAACCTGATTCACAATCAACTGTGAGTCGTAGTGAATGCGCAGGTTTTGGACGCCCAGCTTGTTTGCCAGTTCTAAGCCAACGATCAGAGCCTCGTACTCTGCCTCGTTGTTGGAAGCCTTGAACTCGAACCGCATGGCGTATCTCAGTTTTTCCCTATCGGGATTTGTGAGCACAACGCTGGCGCCAGCCCCCCTGACGTTTGACGCGCCATCCACGTGTAAGTCCCAGACCGGCCCTATCGGGCTGTTGGTCCTCTTCTTCGACGACTCGTTGTGGTCGTTCTCCTTGTCTTCCTCGTTCGCATTACCTTTGTCGCCCTCGTCAGTTGAGGGTGCGCTTGTGAATTCGGCTATGAAGTCGGCGAGGGCTTGTCCCTTGATGGCGGTTCTCGGTTGGAACTCGACCCCGTACTCGCCCAGCTCTTGGGACCATATGGCCATTCGAGAGGAGGTCCCTTTTTGCAGGGCCTTCTCGATTGGGTGTCCCGTGCGTACCACGATGGGGTGCGCTTGGAAGTAGGGCCGGAGCTTTCTCGCACTCATGATAAGGGCGAGGGACAATCTCTTGATTTCCGAGTATCGGGTCTCGGCGTCGAGTAGCGCCTTGCTCACGTAGTAAACCGGCCATTGCACCTTGTCTGGGCCGAGAGAAGACTCACTCGGCTGTTGGCCGAGTGAGCTGTTGGGCCGGCAGGGGTCTTCATTCGGCCTTCGGCCGACCGAGCGTGCTGGGCCGCCCGGGGCCTCACCCGGCCATCGGCCGAGCGAGCATGGTGGGCCGGCTGGAGACTTCATTCGGCCCTTGGCCGGGCGATCACGCTGGGACGTCTGAGGCTTCATTCGGCCATGGGCCGAGTGAGTATGGTGGGCCTCGTCCGGCCATTGGCCAAGTGAACATATGGAGAAGTTCACTCGGCCATTGGCCGAGTGATGGGCTTGGACCGAGAGAAGGCTCACTCGGCCATTGGCCGAGTGAGTTGTGGGGCCGGCCGAGTGTGGGCTGGAAGTAGGGTTTCACTCGGCCAATGGCCGAGTGAGCCTGCTCGGCCGCCCGAAATGTCGATCGAGCCGTCGGACCTCGTCGGGCCGATAACATTAGCCCCCCGAGTTTGGCACCGGGCGTAGCCCGTGTGGTAAACTCAAGCAGCTCCGTCTTCAGTCGTCTCGCCGAACCGTCTCGTCAACAATCGGTAAGCCCGCTCACCTTAGGTATTATTTTAATGTTTTTGCTGACGTGTTTGTCGTTATTCGCGCCCATGGGGTCCCCCAACCATACGTCGGCCAGTGGGCCCCCCGAGGACTTCGTCTCGTTCCTCTTTGACGACCCTTACGAGACTTTGGACGATCTTCTAGATCGAATTTCACCGCCCCCGGTCGACCACAACTCTCTCCCCACTCTAGGCTTGGTTTTCCTAGATCGAACGACAATGAATCTGGACGGCCAAGACCTCCCCACGGTGGATGCTTGGTTGGCGGGCGAGGGAGAACACCTAGCGGCCGAGGGCGACGCCGGCGAGGCCGAGGCGAGCGCTGGTGTGGCTGAGGCGAGCGAGGGAGCAGCCGGGGCGCACGCTGCCGGGGCTGGGTCGCGCTGTGGCGTGGCTGGGTCGGCCGAGCGGGCCGAGGTGGACGAGCGCACAGACGAGGCCGGGTCGGCCGGGGACAGCGCCGGCGGGGTCGACGCGGCTGGGGACAGCGCAGGCGGGGTCGAGCGAGGCCGCGCTGCTGCCGGGGAGGCCTCGGCCGGCTGTGTCGGCGCCGTCCGTGGCGAACCCAACCCCGGGGGGGCGCCGGTGGAGGCGCGCGCGACGAACCCAGGCGAGGGGCACGCCGCTCGGGCCGGTGGAGGCGGCGCCGGCGCTGGAGAGGCCGCGCCTGGCCGGGTCGGCTTCGTGGAAGGCTCTTCCCACGCGGGCGGGGCCGTGTTGCAGGTGGCCGGAGACCATGGTGGCCCGGGTGGACCAGCCCCAACCAGGCCGGGGCGCGCGCGCGACGAGGAGACGCCGCCGGCGACGGCCGGCGTCACGGGCGGAGGAGCCGACGCCGGAGGTGGGGCGCGCCGGCCATCCATTGCTGGAGGAGAGGGGGCGGCCGGCTTGGACCCTTCCCAAACCCTAGGGCCCATTGGGCCGGGCCTAGGTGGGGAGAGCTTGGAGCATGCTCAAACCCTAGGACCCATTGGGCCGGGCCTAGGTGAGAGAGAGCTTGACCCCTCACAGGACCTTGGGCCGAACCACGAGCTTGGGCCGGACGCAGCCCACGGGGGCCACACGGCCATCCCATCGCTCGACACGCACCATGGGCTCACGAACGGGCCGGACGCGCCGACAGAGCCGCCTCTCGTGGTCAACAACCGGGAAACGGGCCCCAGTGGGCCGAGTGCGCATACCACAGCCCGAGCGAGCTACCGTAGCGGGCACCACGAGGGTTCGGGCGAGACGTCGGGTCGTCGCGTCCTATCGGTCACCCCGACAAGCTCGACTGCGCGGGAAGAAGAACGAACCTCGTCGTTTCCCCTCGGGGAAACGGCGATTGGAGATAGCTTTGACTGTTCTGGCATCGATTTCCCGAGTTCGCTCTCGATTGCCAGCTTCAGTGGTTTGAGGAAGCGGTTCCACATCCCGTCGGCCGTATCGCTTTTGCGACCGTTGCCCGACGATCTGCCGACTCGCCCTCGGAAGGGGTACGCCGCCGTTCACGAGGCGAGCCTTCGGGGAGGGCTACGACTGCCTTTTCAGCCCGTGATCCAGGATCTTCTAGCTCGGCTCGGTGTTCATGCGGCCCAGATGTCCCCATCCTTCTACCGTATGGTGGCGGCCTGCCACATGATGCTGCACCGAGCGAAGGGTCGAGCCGTGACGGCCGACGACATCAGGAATCTCGTGGCCGTCTTCGATGTTCCCGGGAAACCCGGCTTCTACAAGGTCCAGCACCGGAAGCGATTCACCATCCTCACCAAGCTGACCTCGAAACACCGATATCCTTGGGTGTGGGCGTCCGAATCTGCCTTCGGGACGGCACCTCTCACCTTTGGCCCCGTTGCTGAATTCCCGGCCGACTATGGCATCGAGAGCTCCGAACTTGCGCTCGTGATCGGAGCGGTTCCCGACTCGAGGCGGCAAGGATCGCTTTTCGAGTCCCCGGATCTTATGGCAACCACCGGATGGTTCGTGCCTGCTGACGAAGACTCCTCATGTTCCGGACCTGGAGTGGAGACTGGCCCGGAATCCGAGGCGGGGGGTTCGTCTGCCCCCCCACCCGACGCGGGGGGTACTGATAGAGCATGCGTCGTCGCGTTATCGTTGTTTTTCCATTATTTACGCTTACCATTACGTTTTAACTGACAAACGCGCTTTTCTTCTCTGCAGGTGCCATGGCTCGACGTCACCGACCGCGCACCCAAATGCCGGGAGCAACGCCCACCGACGATGCTACGACCGTGGCTCGCCCTCCAGCCGAGGCCCGTCGCGGGGGGTCGCCATCGCGGGCGAGGAATGAAAAGATCTCCTCCAACAAACGACCATCATCGTCGGCTTCTCTCGGGTCACCGTCCGGGCACAAACGCGCTCACACATCGACAGTGCCAGACAGCCTGGACTCCATGCTCCTAGCGGAGGCGGCAGAGTTGAGAGACCAGTGCTCCCGAGGGATCCTTGAGACCTCCTTGCAGGATTTCAAAGGCCTGCTGACGACGAGCGACCTCGAGCACTTCCAGAACGGGATCGGCGACGCCCGAAAGGTATGGCTCGTTTGCTTGTGTTATGTATGACTGTCGTGCTTATTGTAATTATCCGCGTTTTGCTTGCTTGCAGATGCTCGCGCGCCAAGAGCGGAGCGATCGCATTCTCCGAGATATGCTACGACGCATGCAAATCATGGAGAAGGAGAAGACGAGCATGGCGGTTGCGCACGCTACCGCCCTAGCGGGGGCTCGCACCGCCCGAGAATTTGAGGCGCTCAAGGGGGAGCTGGAGCGAGCTCGCGGGGAATTGGCCACCGAGAAGGCGCTTCGTGAGAAGGCGGAGCAGGCAGCCGACACCTTCCTGGGGGAAACGAAGAAGCTTCAGGCGGCGCTCACGAGCCGGGATGCAGAGCTGAGCATCGTTCACGCTCGACTATCGGCGAGCGAGATCGCTCGGGTTAAGGTCGAGAGGGAGAGGGATACCCTCCGGACGGAGATGCGGACCCTTGTTGAGGAGAAGGAAGACGCCGTGCGATCCAAGACCGACTTGGAGGACGACTGGGACTTGGCGTTGGAGGCGGCTCGTTATGAGGCGGCCCGGCGAGTTCGGGAAGCGACCGAGAAGGAGAACGCGTCTCGCGGGACCACGTTTTCCTTTTTCAACACCATGTTCCCTCCTTACGATGACGAGCCACCGGAGGACGACTCGCATCCACAGATCCCCGCCGAGGCTGCTCAGTCGACGACCCACCAGCCTGACGGAGAAGCCGTTGGCGGGTTTGGCGCCCCTGACCCCGAAGGAGATGAAGAGCAAGTCGATTTTGGCTCGGACTAGTTGAGTTTTCCTTGGTTTTTCGCGCACTTGTTTAGCGCTCGCTTTATGCTTTCTTTCGGATTATTGTTATGTTTGCGTCGTACTTTCGTACCTTTCTTTTTGGGTTGTTTACGCAATATTGTTTTGCTTTGATTGAAGCTTTCTTTTCATCGTGCGTCTTATTTTCTCGACTTGCTACGCTTAGTGTAATCGATTTGCGCAATTTGAATAGTGCGTGTCTTACGAGCCCGGCTTACTATGCTTAGCGTAACCGGTTGGCACGGCTTACTGCCGCATTTGGCGGCTAAATTTCCCGCGGATGCAGGTTAGACCAGTTTCATCCGGCGGGTGCGATTTCCGGCCATCCATTTGTGACTCGCTGCCTATCGGCGCGCGCGAGCTGGGTGGCCGCCGCGCTCATCCTCCGGCGAGTACGCTACCTATCGGCGTACGTATCAGGATGGGTTTGCAGCTCCCAGTGAGCGTGGTACTCATTGGTACGCATGTCACGTTTTGGGTTTTGACTGCCGAGATCGACGATCCGGTGCGCGGACGTGATCCATCGATGACTTGCCGCCTATCGGTGCGCAAGGTGCATCGGTGCACGAGAGGGTCGCAGCAAAAGACGTGCGAGGCCGGAGGTCCGGTGCGCGGATCCGACTCATCGACGTTTCGCTATCTCTCGGCATACGGTCTCGACCCGTGCGAGAGCGTCGCACGAGGAGGGTACGAAGTCGGAGGTTCGGGGCGCGGATCCGATTTATGGGTGTTTTGTTACCGTTTGGCGCGTGGAAAGTGGAGTTACCGTTTGGCGCGTGGAAAGTGGAGTAAGCGAGCTTGTTGCTCTCGCCTTATCCTCCTTAGCCCCCCGAGTTTCTTGGGTGCTCGTAGAGGAGGCTAGAAACTAAGATACCAAGTGTTTTGAAGTGAAATGTAATTTATTAAATTATCGAAATGGTTCAAAAATTACATCCCAGGCCGTTGGCCAAACTCGAAATCGTAAATTGCCTTTGCTAGAATTGAAAATTACATGGAGACAACAAGCGAAAAAAGGACGAATGAACGTCTACTGGTAATATTGTCGGAGATGCTCCGCATTCCATGGGTGTGTGAACACGAGTCCCTCCATGTTCTCGAGCTCGTATGTGCCATTGTAGATGGCTCGGCACACACGGTACGGGCCTTCCCAGGTGGGGCCTAGAACTCCCGCACCTTGCACTTTGGTGTTTTGGAACACCCTTCGAAGGACGAGGCTTCCGTCGGCGAACTTCCGCAGCTTGATCTTCGAGTTGTAGTACTTCTCGACCTTCCTCTTCTGCGCAGCAAGCCGGGTAAGTGCGTCCGCCCTCCTTTCGTCTATGAGGTCTAGCTCGAGCCTGATCGCGTCATCGTTGGCGGCTTCGTCGTACTCCTCGATGCGCAAGGTTGGCAGCTTGATCTCGACCGGTACCACAGCCTCGACGCCGAACGCGAGAGCGAAAGGGGTTTCGCCGGTCGCGTTTCGGGCGGTGGTGCGGTATGCCCATAAGACCATGGGGAGCTCGTCAGCCCAAGCCCCCTTTCTTGCCTCCAGCTTCTTCTTCAGGTTCTCCTTGATCGTCTTATTCACCGCCTCGACCTGACCGTTGGCTTGGGGATGGCGGGGAGAGGAGAAAGTCTTGCTAATGCCAAGCTGTTCGCACATTTCTCGGAGGCGCGCATTGTCGAATTGTTTTCCGTTGTCGGTTACAATTGACGCAGGGATCCCGAAGCGGCAGATGATGTTTCTCCAAATGAAGCTTGTCGTGTTCGCCTCGGTGATCTTTGCTAGCGGTTCGGCCTCTACCCACTTCGTGAAGTAATCGATAGCCACGATCGCGTGCTTGTATTGTCTCGGGGCCGTAGGTAGCTCGCCGATGAGGTCGATTCCCCACTTCGCGAAAGGTCGCGGCACGATAATCGGACACAAAGGGGCCGGTGCTTGGCGCAGAATGTGGGCGAACCTTTGGCACTTGTCACACTTCTTGGCCCACTCGTGGGAGTCCTTTTTCAAGGTTGGCCAGAAATATCCAAGTCTTAGCAACTTCAATGCCAAAGATTGCCCGGCGGCGTGGTTACTGCACACCCCCTCGTGCACCTCGTGGAGTGCTTTCCTCGCCTCCACCTCGGTCAGGCAACGAAGAAGGGGCATGGAGTAGCCTCTCTTGAACAAACTGTCCTCCCTCATTGTGTACTTCGGGGCTAGGCTTCTCAGCTTTCTAGCTTCTTCTTTGTCCTCGGGGACGACTCCCCGTTTAAGGAATTCCACGATCGGGGTCATCCATGAGGGAGTTGGAGTCTCGTCAATGACCCCTACGTCGCCTCTCGAGACGTAGGGTCGGGTCAACACTTCGATTGGGACGCTGCCTTCGCCTTCCTCGTCTATCCCAGACGCGAGGCGAGCTAGGGCGTCGGCGTCAACGTTCGCCTCTCGAGGGACCTGGACGATCTCGAACCACGACAAGGCCTCCAAGTTCTTTTGGGCCTTGGACAAGTAGGCGATCATGTGTGGCTCCTTTGCGGCGTAGTCGCCCTTAACCTGATTCACGATCAATTGCGAGTCGCAATGGATGCGCAGGTTTTGGGCGCCCAACTTGTTCGCTAGCTCCAAGCCAACAATCAGAGCCTCGTACTCTGCCTCGTTGTTGGAAGCCTTGAACTCGAACCGCAGGGCGTACCTCAGCTTTTCCCTATCGGGATTTGTGAGCACAACGCCGGCGCCAGCCCCCCGGGCGTTTGACGCGCCATCCACGTGTAAATCCCAGACCGGCCCTATCGGGTCATTGGTTCTCTTCCTTGACGACTCGCTATGGTCGTCCTCCTTGTCTTCCGCGGTCTTACCCCCTTCGTCGCCCTCATTGGTTGGGGGCGCGCTTGTGAACTCGGCGATGAAGTCGGCGAGGGCCTGACCCTTAATGGCGGTTCTCGGTTGGAACTCGACCCCGTATTTGCCCAGCTCTTGGGACCATATCGCCATTCGAGAGGAGGTCCCTTTTTGAAGGGCCTTCTCGATGGGATGCCCCGAGCGGACCACGATGGGGTGCGCCTGGAAGTAGGGCCGGAGCTTTCTCGCGCTCATGACGAGGGCGAGGGACAGTCTCTCGATCTCGGAGTATCGGGTTTCGGCGTCGAGGAGCACCTTGCTAACGTAGTAGACTGGCCACTGCACCTTGTCTTCTTCGCGTATGAGGACCGCGCTCACGGCCCTATCGGAAACCGCGAGGTAGAGGTACAGGGTTTCGCCGTTCTTTGGCTTCGCGAGGAACGGGGGGGAGGTGAAATAGGCTTTCATATCGCGGAATGCTTCCTCGCACTCCTCCGTCCACACGAACCCGTCGGTCTTCTTCAGTGCCTTGAAGAATGGTTGGCACCTGTCAGTGGCTTTGGAAACAAATCGCGTCAGGGCGGCGATCCTTCCCGTCAAGCTTTGAACTTCTTTGACCTTTTGTGGCGACCTCATCTCTAAGATCGCCTTAATCTTCTCAGGATTGGCCTCGATCCCGCGGCGGCTCACCATGTAGCCCAGAAACTTTCCAGACTCGACCCCGAAAGCGCACTTGTTGGGGTTAAGCTTCATCTTGTAGCGCCGCAGGATCGTGAACATTTCCCTAAGGTCTCGAACGTGGTCGTGGGCTTTGAGGCTTTTGACAAGCATGTCATCCACGTAGACCTCCATAGTTTTGCCAATTTGATTGGCGAACATGCGGTTCACCAACCTTTGATACGTTGCTCCCGCGTTTTTGAGGCCAAAGGGCATGACCTTGTAACAGTAAAGTCCGCGGTTCGTAACAAAGGTGGTTTTAATTTGATCCGGCTCGTGCATGCGGATCTGGTTGTAGCCTGAGTAGGCGTCCATGAAGCTTAGCAGTTCGTGGCCCGCAGTGGCGTCCACGAGCTGCTCGATCCTCGGGAGAGGGAAGCTGTCTTTCGGGCAGGCTTTGTTGAGATCTTTGTAGTCGATACAGATCCGCCACTTCCCGTTTGGCTTCTTGACCATTACCACATTGGACACCCATTTAGGGTGCTCCGCCTCCCTGATGAAGTCGGCGGCGAGAAGTTTGTCAACTTCTTCACCAATGGCTTGGTACCTTTCCCCACTGAACGCCCGTCGCGGTTGAACGCGCTCGGCCACTCTCTTGTCGTCGTTAAGACGATGAACCATGATCTCGGGGTCGATTCCCGGCATGTCGGCGTGTGTCCACGCAAAGACATCTTTGTGCTCTCGGAGGAAGGCGGCGAGCTCGATTCGGGTTTCAGACGGGAGTTGGGCGCCTACCTTGACTACTTGGTCAGGTTTGGCGTCGTCCAACACGACGGGAACGAGGTCGTCCGGTGTCTCCACCTTCCGACGCTCGACTTCGTCCCTTTGGTCTAGCTCTCCGAAGGTGCCTCCTTCCTCTAACTTGCACGGGAATTTGTCTCCGAGTTGGAAGACGGTGCTCACCACCTTCGCTTTCCCTTTTCCGTCCACGCCCTGGATGTAGCACATCCTCGTCATGGATTGGTCTCCCAACATCACGGCGATCCCTTTATCGGTCGGGAACTTCATCATCAGGTGGTACGTGGATGTTATGGCCTTCAACCGATTGAGAGTCGGGCGGCCGACGATGATGTTGTAAGTCGAGGGCTGATCCACCACCAGGAACGATACGATGTGGGTAACCTCGAGCCCCCCCGGCGTACCGAAGGTAACCGGGAGGTCGATAGTTCCCTCCGTCATAACCCTCTCCCCAGAGAAGCCGAAGAGCGGGGTTGAGATCGGGGTCGGTCTTACCCCGGATAGCTTCATCCTGTCCAACGCCGATTTGAAGATTATGTCGGCGGAGCTCCCATTGTCGATCAGGATTCTCCGGACGAGGTTGTTGGTGACCGGGGCGGAGACGACTATCGCGTCGTTGTGTGGATGGAGAACTCGCGTTGCTTCTTGTCCGGTGAAGAACATGGACTCGAAGGGGGCCGAAGGAGGGACCTCGTACGTATGGTTGATGTAGTGCGCTATTTTCCCTTGGGAAACTTCGCGCACGTACTTCTTCCTTTGCGTAGCCGAGTCCCCGAACTCCGGGCCACCCAAGATTGCACCCACGACGTGAAGTTGCGAGCTCTCCGGCTCTTCGTTTGTCGCGCGGTCCGTGACAGTCACCGTCACCGGACCTTTCTTCCCTTGCCGCGGGCGACCTCCGTGCGCCGCGGCCGTCCCGATAGTTCTCAGGACATACTCTTTCAGCTTCCCATCTTGAATCAGGGCCTCAATCTGACGCTTAAGTTGATAGCATTCGGATGTCAGGTGCCCGTGATCTTGATGGTAGTCACAGTACTTGCTTTGATCCCTCTTGGCGGGATCCTTCGTGAGCGGGGTCGGGCTCCCCAACTTGTCACGGTGCAGAGCTAGGATTTGCTCCGGCGGAGTGTTCAGAGGAGTGAATGGCGAGAACCTCCGGAAGCTGTCGACATGCGACGGCTTCGGCCCGGGGAGGGAACGGCCGTTAGGGGCCTGGCTTCCCTTATTCCTCCTCTTTCGGGGGTCGGGACGATCTTCGTCTCGATCGTCGCGGCGGCGACTCCCCTGTCCTCCTGCCTTTCGGCCATCTCGGCCATCGAGATAGTCCTCGACTCCCATGTATGTGCGGGCTCTTGTCATCAGCTCCGCCATGTCACGCGGGACTTGGCCAACAATAGATTTGAGGAAGTCGCTCGTGCGTACTCCCTCGGTGATCGCCGTGATGGCGTCCCTGTCGTCGAACCCTTCGACCTTGTGAGACTCCTCGGTGAAGCGAGCGAGGTATTGTCTCAACGTCTCGTCTCTTCCTTGTCGGATAGAGAGGAGGTGGGTCTTCGGCTTCTTTTGCGCCACGAGGGTGGCGAATCGGGCGAGGAAAGCCTCTCGCAAGGCCCGGAAAGACGGGATGCTTCCCGGCCTCAAGCTTCGGAACCACTCAAACCCCGAGCCTGTGAGGGTCAGGCTGAAGGCTTGGCAGAGGGTGGCGTCCGCCTGCCCCTGCATAGTCTTCCACGTCTCATAGTGTTGGACGTGGAAGTGGGGGTCCGTACGTCCATCGTAGGGAGGAATGGACGGTAACTTGAAGTTCCCCACGCATGGTTGCGCGAGGATTTGCGCGGCGAAGGGAGAGTATGATTCCTCGATCCCTCCGTACGGCCTTTGCCTCCCCGACTCCCTCATTTCGATGATTTGATTCTGGAGGCTTTGAATCATCGTGACCATGTCGAGCCCGTTAGCGGGGCCGACCGTCGGGGCCGCGGGAGTCACCGGTTGGCGTTCGTTGGACGCTTGGTCCACGACATTGGCCTGCGGCCGGCCGAGAGTTGCGGCGGGGAGCGCGTCCCTTCGAGAGTTTAGCCTTTGGCGGAGATCCTCCCCTCGGGACTTTCTCTGCGCCGTCAAGCGCTCTCTAAGGTCCGCACTCGGTGCGGGGCGAGGTGAGGTCGCCCTAGGTCGGGCCGTCCGGCGGGCGCTTCGGCTGTCGGCCCCATCATCTACCAGAGTCGCTCTCTCCTCGGCGAGGGGCCGTGTCCGGCCACCTCTTGAAACCGAGGGGGCGAGTCCCCGGGAATGCGACCGTGCCTGCTGCCGCGCTATGTGCGACGGTCCGGCCAAAGCGTCGTTGGGCCTCTCGGGCCGCGAAGGGGCGAGGCTAGGCGTTGCCTCGTTGGTCCTCGACTCCCCCACATATTCGGAGTCGGAGTAGTCTCTGGCGGACCTATCTTCAACGTCATAGCCGAGGAGGTCGGCTATGAGCGAACCGTCGACGCCGGGGCGGTCAAGGAGCTCCGCAAGCCGATGTGCGAGGCGTCGAAGACCGTATCTCGGAGCACGGCCTCGGGGTCAACCATCGGATCTTGGGGCTGGCTCTCGCTATCGCGAGGTTGCCCTTCAAGACGATGTGCGAGGCGTCGAAGACCGTATCTCGAGCTCGTCGCTCGGGTACCCGCGGAGGTAGTGGGAATGTGACTCATCTCTCGAGAGTCGTGAGAACAAAGGGAGAAAACTGGTAGAGGGAATGCGTCGTCAAGGTCGAGAGATCCCCTCCTTCTAGCGCCAAAATGTTGTCGCAGTTTTTCGGACAACGATTTAGGAACCGGAAATGGTTAGACCCAAGGCCGGACCAAGTGGTCTCACTCCGCCTCGAGCGTGTCGGACTTGATATCTCAAGTCGTCCCTTAGCTGTCTGTAATGTCTATCTCGTCCAGGCACCTGAAACACAAGCGAAGAGGTGTGAACTACAAAGGGGAAACAGAGGGGTTGCCTCTGTTTACCTCTCCGACGCTCAACATTAGTAGGATTGAGGTGGTTGACAGAGGGTTTAGTGTTTAGGGGTCGAGAGTTGAGAGAAACGAGCGAGTTATGAGTTCGGCAGCGTTTCAGTACTCAAATTTCGGATTACCTGGACTAGAGAATGGACTCCTCTATTTATAGGCGACCAAGAGATGAGGGTCCCTTGGCCGAGTGAGGCTGAGTCGGCCATCGGCCGAGTGAGGTTGGGCCGGCCGATGGCCGAGTGAGATGATGGTCGCCGAGGGAGATTCACTCGGCCAATGGCCGAGTGAAGGAATGGGCGCCGGGTGAGCTTGACTCGGCCACCGGCCGAGTGACGGCCGAGCGAAGAGTCTGGGCCGAGAGAAGACTCACTCGGCTGTTGGCCGAGTGAGCTGTTGGGCCGGCAGGGGTCTTAATTCGGCCTTCGGCCGACCGAGCGTGCTGGGCCGCCCGGGGCCTCACCCGGCCATCGGCCGAGCGAGCATGGTGGGCCGGCTGGAGACTTCATTCGGCCCTTGGCCGGGCGATCACGCTGGGACGTCTGAGGCTTCATTCGGCCATGGGCCGAGTGAGTATGGTGGGCCTCGTCCGGCCATTGGCCGAGTGAACATATGGAGAAGTTCACTCGGCCATTGGCCGAGTGATGGGCTTGGACCGAGAGAAGGCTCACTCGGCCATTGGCCGAGTGAGTTGATGGGCCGGCCGAGTGTGGGCTGGAAGTAGGGTTTCACTCGGCCAATGGCCGAGTGAGCCTGCTCGGCCGCCCGAAATGTCGATCGAGCCATCGGACCTCGTCGGGCCGATAACAAGGTCGATTCCCCACTTCGCGAAGGGTCGTGGCACAATGATCGGGCATAACGGGGCCGGCGCTTGGCGCGGGATGTGGGCGAACCTTTGGCATTTGTCGCATTTTTTGGCCCACTCGTGGGAGTCCTTTTTCAAGGTAGGCCAAAAATATCCGAGCCTTAGGAGCTTCAATGCCAAAGATTGTCCGGCGGCATGGTTTCCGCACACCCCTTCGTGCACTTCGCGGAGCGCTTTCTTCGCCTCGACCTCGGTCAAGCAACGAAGAAGGGGCATGGAGTAGCCTCTCTTGAACAAGTTGTCTTCCCTCATTGTGTATTTCGGCGCCAAGCTTCTCAGCTTTCTGGCCTCTTCTTTGTCTTCGGGGATGACTCCTCGCTTAAGGAATTCCACGAGCGGCGTCATCCATGAGGGGGGCGGAGTTCCGTCAACTACCCCTACGTCGCCACTTGAGACGTAGGGTCGAGTCAACACTTCTATCGGGACGTTGCCTTCTCCCTCCTCGTCTATCCCAGACGCAAGGCATGCCAGGGCATCGGCGTCGATGTTCGCCTCTCGGGGAACTTGGACTACTTCGAACCACGATAAGGCCTCTAGATTCTTTTGGGTCTTTGAGAAGTACGCGATCATTTTCGGCTCTTTGGCGGCGTAGTCGCCCTTAACCTGATTCACAATCAACTGTGAGTCGTAGTGAATGCGCAGGTTTTGGACGCCCAGCTTGTTTGCCAGTTCTAAGCCAACGATCAGAGCCTCGTACTCTGCCTCGTTGTTGGAAGCCTTGAACTCGAACCGCATGGCGTATCTCAGTTTTTCCCTATCGGGATTTGTGAGCACAACGCTGGCGCCAGCCCCCCTGACGTTTGACGCGCCATCCACGTGTAAGTCCCAGACCGGCCCTATCGGGCTGTTGGTCCTCTTCTTCGACGACTCGTTGTGGTCGTTCTCCTTGTCTTCCTCGTTCGCATTACCTTTGTCGCCCTCGTCAGTTGAGGGTGCGCTTGTGAATTCGGCTATGAAGTCGGCGAGGGCTTGTCCCTTGATGGCGGTTCTCGGTTGGAACTCGACCCCGTACTCGCCCAGCTCTTGGGACCATATGGCCATTCGAGAGGAGGTCCCTTTTTGCAGGGCCTTCTCGATTGGGTGTCCCGTGCGTACCACGATGGGGTGCGCTTGGAAGTAGGGCCGGAGCTTTCTCGCACTCATGATAAGGGCGAGGGACAATCTCTTGATTTCCGAGTATCGGGTCTCGGCGTCGAGTAGCGCCTTGCTCACGTAGTAAACCGGCTATTGCACCTTGTCTTCTTCGCGAATTAGGACTGTGCTCACGGCCCTATCGGAAACCGCGAGGCAAACATACAAGGTCTCGCCATCCTTCTATTTTGCGAGGAACGGGGGGAGCTGAAGTAGGCTTTCATTTCACGGAATGCCTCCTCGCACTCCTTCGTCCACACAAACCCATTGGTCTTCTTCAATGCCTTGAAAAACGGTTGGCACCTATCGGTTGCCTTGGAAACGAATCGCGTTAGGGCGGCGATCCTTCCCGTCAAGCTTTGCACTTCATTGACTTTCTGTGGCGACCTCATTTATAAGATCGCCTTAATCTTTTTGGGGTTAACTTCAATCCCACGGCGGCTAACCATGTAGCCCAGGAATTTTCCGGACTCAACCCCAAAGGAGCACTTGTTGGGGTTGAGCTTCATCTTGTAACTCCGCAATATTGTAAATATCATCCACGTAGACCTCCATAGTTTTTCCAATTCGATTGGCGAACATTCGGTTCACCAGCCTTTGATACGTTGCCCCCGCGTTTTTGAGGCCAAAGGGCATGACCTTGCAACAGTAAAGTCCGCGGTTCATAACAAAGGTGGTCTTGATTTGATCCGGCTCGTGCATGCGGATCTGATTGTAGCCTCAGTAGGCGTCCATGAAACTCAGCAACTCGTGGCCCGCTGTGGCATCCACAAGTTGCTCGATCCTCGGGAGAGGGAAGCTGTCTTTCGGGCAGGCCTTGTTGAGATCTTTGTAATCGATACAGATCTGCCACTTCCCGTTTGGCTTCTTGACCATCACCACATTGGACACCCACTTGTGGTGCTCCGCCTCCCTGATGAAGTTGGCGGCGAGAAGTTTGTCAACCTCTTCACCAATGGCTTGGTACCTCTCTTCGCTGAACGCCCATCGCGGTTGAACGCGCTCAGCCACTCTCTTGTCGTCGTTGAGGCGGTGAACCATTATTTCGGGGTCGATCCCCAGCATGTCGGCGTGTGTCCACGCGAAGACGTCTTTGAACTCGCGGAGGAATGCGGCGAGCTGGGTTCGGATTTCGGACTGGAGTTGGACGCCTACCTTGACAAATTAGTCAGGCTTGGCGTCGTCCAACACGACGGGAATGAGGTCGTCCGGTGTCTCCACCTTCCGACGCTCGACATCGTCCCTCTGATCCAGTTCTCCGAAAGCGCCTCTTTCCTCTATCTTGCATGGGAGCTTGTCTCCGAGCTGAAAGACGGTGCTCACCATCTTTCCTTTCCCTTTCCCGTCCACGCCTTGGATGTAACACATCCTCGCCATCGATTGGTCTCCCAATATTACAGCAATCCCCTTATCAGTTGGGAACTTCATCATCAAGTGGTAGGTGGACGTAATGGCCTTTAACCGATTGAGGGTCGGGTGGCGCTGAGGGCTGATCCACGACCAGGAACGACACGAGGTGGGTGACCTCGAGCCCCCCCGGTGTCCCGAAGGTGACCGGGAGGTCGATGGTTCCCTCCTTCATGACCCTCTCCCCGTAGAAGCCGAAGAGTGGGGTCGAGATCGGGGTCGGCCTCATCCCGGATAGCTTCATCATGTCCAATGCCGACTTGAAGATTATATCGGCGGAGCTTCCATTGTCGATTAGGATTTTCCGGACGAGGTTGTTGGCGACTGGGGCTGAGACGACTATCACGTCGTTGTGTGGGTGAAGAACTCGCACAACCTCTTGGCCGGTGAAGAACATGGACTCGAATGGGGCTGGAGGAGGAGCCTCGTATGTGTGGTTGATGTAGGCGTTCTTTTCTTGCCGCAGGCGTTCTCCGTGCGCCGCGGCCGTCCCGATCGTTCTAAGGACGTACTCTTTCAATTTCCCGTCTTGAATACGGGCCTCGATCTGACGCTTGAGTTGGTAACATTCGGACGTCAGATGCCCGTGATCTTGGTGGTATTCACAGAACTTGCTTCGATCCCGCTTCGCGGGATCCTTCGTTAGAGGACTGGGGCTTCCTAGCTTGTCACGGTGCAGAGCCAGGATCCGCTCCTGCAGAGTATTCAGGGGGTAAATGTCGAGAACTTTCATAAGCTGTCGACATGCGATGGTCTCGGCCCGGGGAGGGAGCGACCATTTGGGACCTGGCCTCCCTTGTTCCTCTTCTTTCGAGGGTCGGGACGATCTCCTTCCTGGTTGTCACGGCGGTGACTACCCTGTCCCCCTGACTTTCGGCCGTCTTCTTCATCGAGATAGTCCTCGATTCCCATGTACGTGCGGGCTCTCGACATTAGCTCCGCCATGTCTCGCGGGGCCTTTCCAACAATAGACTTGAGGAAGTCGCTCGTGCGAACTCCCTTTGTGATCGCCCATGATGGCGTCCTTGTCGTCGAACCCTTCGACCTTGTGAGATTCCTCGGTGAAGCGCGCGAGGTATTGTCTCAAAGTCTTGTCTCTTCCCTGCCGGATAGACAAGAGGTAGGTCTTCGACTTCTTTTGTGCCACGAGCATGGCGAAACGAGCAAGGAAAGCCTCTCGCAAGGCCCGGAAGGATGGGATGCTTCCCGGTCTCAAACTCCGGAACCACTCAAATCCCGACCCCGTAAGGGTCAGGCTGAAGGCTTGACAGAGGGTGGCATCTGACTGTCCTTGCATTGTCATCTACGTCTCGTAGTGTTGGATGTGGAAGTTAGGATCCGTCCGCCCGTCGTAGGGAGGAATGGATGGTAGCTTGAAATTCCCCACGCAGGGCTGCGTGAGGATTTGAGCGGCGAAGGGAGAGTATGACTCCTCGATCCCTCCGTGGGGCCTTTGCCTCCCCGACTCTCTCATCTCGATGATTTGATTCTGGAGGCTCTGAATCATCGTTACCATGTTGAGCCCGTTAGCAGGGCTGACCGCCGGAACCGCGGGAGTCGCCTGTTGGCGCTCGTAGGACGCTTGGTCCCCGGCATTGGCCTGAGGTCGGCCGAGAGTCGTGGCAGGGAGCGCGTCCCTCCGAGAGTTGAGCCTTTGGCGGAGATCATCCCCTCGGGAGTTCCTCTGTGCCGTCAGGCGCTCTCTAAGGTCTACGCTCGGCGCTTGGCGGGGCGAGATCGCCCTCGGCCGGATTGTCCGGTGAGCACTCCGGCTATCGGCCCCATCGTCCCCCAAGGTCGCTCTCTCCCCAGCAAGGGGCCGTGTCCGGCCGCCTCTTGAAACCAAGGGGGCGAGTCCCCGAGAGTATGACTGCGCATGTTGCCACGCTGGGTGTGACGGTCCAGCCAAGTCACCGTTCGTCCTCTCGGACCGCGAAGGGGCGAGGCTTTGCGTTGCCTCATCGGTTCTTGACTCCCCCACATAGTCGGGGTCGGAGTCATCTCGGGCGGACCTATCCTCGACGTCGTAGCCGAGGAGATTGACAATGAGCAAGCCGTCGACGCCGGGACGGTGTAGGAGCTCCGCGAGCCACCGAGCCGTGTCCTCTCGGAGCGCGGCCTCGGGGTCATTCACTGGGTCTTGGGGCTGGCTCTCGTTATCACGAGGTTACCCTTCAAGACGGTGCTCGAGGTTTCGGAGACCGTACCTCGAGCTCGTCGCCCGAGTACCAACGGAGGTAGTGGGAATGTGACTCATCTTTCGAGAGTCGTAGGTGTAGTGAAAATGAGGAATGGAAGGGAGACCGTGCGAAGGTCGGCGAATCCCCTGCTTCTAGCGCCAAAATTTTGTCGCTCGTTTTCAGCCAACTATTTAGGAGCCTAAAGTGGTTAGACCCAAGGCCAGACCAAGTGGTCTCACTCCGGCTCGAGCGTGTCGGACTTGGTATCCGAAGTCGTCCCTTGGCTGTAGATGAAGCTCACCTCGTCTCGATACCTGAAAAGCGGTAGAGAGTACGTGAACTACAAAGGGGAAACAGAGGGGTTTCCTCTGTTTACCTCTCCGACGCTCAACATTAGTAGGGTTGGGGTAGAATGTAGAGGGTTTGAGTGTTTAGAGGCCGAGACTTGATAGAAACGAGCGAGTTACGATTTCGACAGCGTTCCAGTACTCAAATTAGGATTACCTAGACCATGGGAGGGACCCCATTATTTATAGGCGACCAAGGGGCGTTTTGGGCAACCCCTTGGCCGAGGATAGCCTTGGCTCGGCCATTGGCCGAGGCAGGCCATTGGCCGAGGCAGGCCCTAGGGCCGGCCAATGGCCGAGGATATTTGGGACGGCCATTGGCCGAGGCTGGCCCTAGGGCCGGCCAATGGCCTGGGATAGCATGGTTCGGCCATTGGCCGAGGCTGGCACTTGGGCCGGGCAATGGCTGAAGATATTTGGGCCGGCCATTGGCCGAGGCTGGCTCCAGGGCCGGCCAATGGCCGGGTATAGCTTGGCACGGCCATTGGCCGAGGCTAGCCCTTGGGCCGGCCAATGGCCGAAGATATTTGGGCCGGCCATTGGCCGAGGCTGGCCCTAGGGCCGGCCAATGGCCGGGGGTAGCTTGGTTCGGCCATTGGCCGAGGCTGGCACTTGGGCCGGCCATTGGCCGTGGCTGGCCCTAGGGCCGGCCAATGGCCGGGGGTAGCTTGGTTCGGCCATTGGCCGAGGCTGGCACTTGGGCCGGCCAATGGCCGAAGATATTTGGGCCGGCCCTAGGGCTAGACATTGGCCGAGGCTGGCCCTAGGGCCGGCCAATGGCCGGGGATAGCTGCCGAGACGCGTTTAACGTCGTATCGCCTTCGTTCGGCCGCGATCGGGGTCGGGCCGATAACACTCCTCGTCACCCTTTCCGATATTCTTCTTCCTCTTGCGATCTTGCAGAGGTGATGGAGGCCCAGTCGGCTCAGGATCAGGATGAGAGACCATGTTAGTGATCACCACATCAGAATCATCAGAGTCTGCTTACAATACGGGCTGTGCAGTTGTGGGGGGGCTACCACGACCTCATTCCCCTTCGTAGAAGACACCAAGGCATCCTTCTCAGCAGCTGCCTTCAATGCGGCCTCCTATTTCGCAGCCTTGTTCGCAACAACCTTTCTCACCTCTGCCTCCTTGCTCGCGTTCCAGTCATCAACACGAGCCTTCATCTCTTTTTCGCTTAGAGCCCGTTGTCCTGGATCTTCATCTTCTCCCACTGGATCTTCGTCTTCCCCCTCTCTATCTAGGCCTGCTTGTCTTGGATCTTCGTCTTGGCGTTCGGTCCGAGCAAAATCTTCCACAGCTATATCTAATATATAAAAAAAATTTATATTTCATACCAGCCCAATATATTAAAAAAGGGAGAGGAATCGAGAACCCTCACTAGGAGTCTCCAAACCATGAAAAGCCCGGTCAAACCGCGCTTCTGTAAATTCTTTCCACTCCATAGATCCACTCGAAGCGTCCGAATGAGCTCCTGGAACCAGTCGTCAGGGGCGATAGTCTTCACAAAAACGGCACAATAAACCATAAAGCCACATCAGAAAGACGTACACCTAAGACGATGAAGAAAACTAAAGCAAAAGACAGCCTAACCCGACAGCGGCACAACCAGTCACGGTGAGATTGGAAACTCGAACATAAAAATACCTCTCTACCCACCTAAGGCGGTCTAGATCGACTCTGCTAAGCTAGGAAGGGGGACATTATTGTAAATGGTGCACACAAGAAGAGTAAGTAGTCTTTTTTTATGTACATTTGATGTAATATAGTCTCACGAAACATTCTTTCATTCTTCCCTGTCTATTTGATGCTTTATGATAAACTATAGTCTTTAGTCCTTAAACAAAGCTAACAACAAATGAAGAGTCAAATATAGATTTGCATGAGCAAACTGTTGTCGGTCGTTTTCGGAAAACCCGAGCCGCCAAGAAGACACGCCGTTCAAAGGGCCGATGGTCAGGCCGGAGGTCCTGAAGAGCGGCGAGCCTTCTGTCACGAGTAGACTGGCAAGTCCTCGTGCCAAACTCTCATGCTCCTCGAGTCGAGCCTCGAGTTATTCTCCTTGAGTCGAGCCTCGATTCGTCCTCCTAGAGTCGAGCCTCGAGTCGTCCTCCTCGAGTCGAGCCTCGAGTCGTCCTCCTCGAGTCGAGCCTCGAGTCGTCCTCCTCGAGTCGAGCCTCGAGTCGTCCTCCTCGAGTCGAGCATCGAGTCGCTCCTCGAGTCGAGCCTCGAGTCATCCTCCTCGAGTCGAGCCTCGAGTCGTCCTCCTCGAGTCGAGCCTCGAGTCGTCCTCCTCAAGTCGAGCCTCGAGTCGTCCTCCTCGAGTCGAGCCTCGATTTGTCCTCCTCGAGTCGAGCCTCGAGTCGTCCTCCTCGAGTCGAGCCTCGAGTCGTCCTCCTCGAGTCGAGCCTCGAGTCGTCCTCCTCGAATCGAGCCTCAAATCGTCCTCCTTGAGTCGAGCCTCGAGTCGTCCTCCTCGAGTCGAGCCTCGAGTCGTCCTCCTCGACTCGAGCATCGAGTCGCTCCTCGAGTCGAGCCTCGAGTCGTTCTCCTCGAGTCAAGCCTCGAGTCATCCTCCTCGAGTCGAGCCTCGAGTCGCTCCTCGAGTCGAGCCTCGAGTCGCTCCTCGAGTCGTGCCTCGAGTCGTCCTCCTCGAGTCGCTCCTCGAGTCGTGCCTCGAGTCGTCCTCCTCGAGTCATTCTCGTAGAGTTGAGCCTTGCTCATCGAATTGAGTCACTCTCGTCAAGTCGAAACCTTCATATTTCGCGTGATAAGTATGGTATCCAAAGACCCCTAAAGGTCAACAAGAGTCCGACGAGACGGGCCATGCATCGCGCGTGCAGCACACCGCGCCGGCTAGCCACACAGCAAGCCATGCGCCGCGTCGGGCAGGCCGCGCGCCGCGCCAGGCAGACCGCGCGCCGCGCGAAGACACGCCCGCACCGTGCGCCCATGCGCCGCGCCTGATGACTCGCGTGCCGCGCCCCCTGCGCCGCACTTTGCGCGTCATCGTGCCGTGCGCCTCCACTTGACGGCGCGCGTGCCCCTAGTCCCACATGGACGAAAAAGGGACCTTCTAAGGCCCTAAAACACCTATAAATACCCTCTCTCATTGAGGGGAAATCCATCCCATTCATTCTCAAGGAACTTGAGACTTCTCTCTGATTCTCTGGATGCCATCCTTGGCCTGAAGCGGATTCTCCTCGATTTCTCGTTCTCAGAGATTCTGAAGCGCTTTCCGGGGACTCCCGAGTGCCGCCTCTCTTGATCGAACGATTAATCTTGAGCCGACGAGTGCCCTAACGGTTTTCGACTGAAAATTGCCTACGCGTCTAGCACCCTAGACGCGTCCACCATTTCTGACAAGAAATCGCCTACGCGTCCGGCATTTCCGACTAGAAATCGCCTACGCGTCCGGAATCTCCGCCACTACAAGGAACTCTTGACTTAGAGTCTTCCACGTCTCCAAAAGAGAGAAAACACACATTCTCTCTCGCGCTCGCGATCTCCGAAGTTCTGAGACGTCGCCGAGGACTCCTCCGCGCACCGTCTCCTTCGTCGAGTACGCATCTCCACCAAGGCTCCGCGCCTCACACTGCGTTACATACGCTTGAACTACGTTCTGACCTGATCCCACACACGGGTACGTAGGCAACCGACACACAAGGCACGGTCACTCCCCCTCCTCACCCATTCTCTCCTCAGAGAGGTGGGTTGATCGGAGAAAACCTAGCTCGAGGCTTTCGAGTTCACACTTTTGGCCCGGGTGCGATCACTTGGTCCGGCCTTGGATCGTACCGCCCGACGTATTCAATAGTTGTTCATTTTCGTGCGACAACATTTTGGCGCTAGAAGGAGGGGACTTCCCGACCTGTTCAGCCCGAAATCCCTTCTATTCATCTTCTTCTCTTCTTCTGAAAACTCGACTTTCTCCGACTTGAGAAAAGATGAGTAATCAGCTACCCGTACGTTCTGAGGGTGTTAACAACCCCGATAACGTCACTGGGACCAAAAAATACTTCATGCGCTCCCGAGCGCATGGTGACGAAGAGTTGCTCCACGAAAAGAGCTCGACCCGCTCACCATCTCCATCTCCAGATAGCAGGGACGACCGCATCATGGAGTTGGAGGAGAATATCCGCCAACTAAAGGCGAAGAACGCGAGGTACCACAGCCGACTGGCTGCGAAGCAACGCGCGCATAACACAATGACCCCCAACGGGGATCCTGAGAACCTCAACGAGGAAAGCCGTGACTGCGACCCTGATTACGAGGGTACTGGCGATTCGGAGGATATCGAGACTTCTCTCACGAAGGACGGGGAACACCCCGCCGTGTTTGAAGCCGGTCCTTCGAATCCCCTATCCCGGACAGGCGACGCGCCGACTGCTTCTCAAGAGGGAAATTCCCGACGTTCGGCCCTTGACCGACTATGTCAAAGGGAGAATGTTGCGGAGAGTCAGGGCACGCGGAGAGCGCGCCGTCGCAGACGAAGCATGCGCCTCCGTACGACCAGCCCTGACCTTAGGGACCACCTCACTGCTCAACGCATTGAGCGTGGCGATGACCAAAGAGAGCGACTAAGCTCTCGGCGAAACATCCCCGTAGCAGCCCCAGCTAACGGGAACCGCCGCACGGGTCAAGGTTTAAATGAAAGACGACAGGTGACTCCTCCTGAACAGGGAGTTACTCCGACTACCGGTCTCGATGTGATCACAATGATCCACAATCTTCGAAATGAAGTATGAGATCTCCGAGAACATGGAATAGGCGGAAGTGCCTATGGGGTTGTTGAGGAGAGTTCCTCACCTTTCACGGCTCAGATATTGGCCGAGGTATGCACGGGAAATTTCAAACTCCCGAACCTCTCTCCCTACAATGGTAAAGCGGATCCCACTTACCATATCCAGCACTATGAAACCTGGATGACGATGCAGGGTGTCGCTCCCGGCGCCATGTGCCAAGCTTTTAGTCTTACCCTCGCCGGACCCGGCTTCGAGTGGTTCAAGAACTTAAGGCCGCGAAGCATCCGATCGTTCAAAGACCTGAAGGACATGTTCATAGAACGCTTCGCTACATCTATGGTCCAAAAGAAGACCAAGATGTACCTGTGGTCGATCAGGCAAGAGAATGGCGAGTCTCTCAGACGATACCTCGCCCGATTCACTGAAGAATCGAATAAGGTCGACCGCTTTGACGACAAAGACGCAATCACTGCCATCATTGAAGGCTTGCGCACAAGTGACTTCCTTAAGTCCATCGTCGGCCGTGTCCCTTCTACCATGGCCGAGTTAATGACTCGAGCCAAGACCATCATGGGAGTCGAAGATTACCTCGATGGCCGCAAGGGCAATAATCAAAGCCCTCACCGCCGAGACGAGCCTAGCAACGAGCAAGACAACTCCCGTAAAAGACGAAACAGAGGGGGTCAGACTTCTAATAGCCGACCTCCGATGCCCCAAAAGCCGCGACTTACGGAAGACGTTAAGGGCTACTCGTCGTTCACGCCATTGAAAACGACGCCGGATCAAATCCTAGCTTTGGCACGTGACAAATTCACTCCCCCGGCTCCAATGAGCAAAGATCTCGCGACTCGCGATCGATCCAAATATTGTGAGTTCCATCAGGAATACGGTCACTCGACCTCCGAATGCTATAGTCTTAAAAGGCAGATCGAGGCATTGATCCAACATGGTGAGTTGAAAGAGTTCGTGTTGCGCATGATCAGCACTGTGGGCCCCACCACAAACAGACCACAGTCTGGCAAGGGAGGAGGAACAGCCGCTTCTGCCGACCGAACCACGGCTACTGTCGATGCCAATCCACAGCTCCACGTTGTAACCACCATACTAGGTCGCCCACAAGAAGGAGATTCGGCCCGACAACGGAAAAAATTCATAAGGGCCGTAGCTCAAGAAGACGCTGCTATGCACGTCAACCTCACCTACGAGGAACCTCCGTCTGTACCTCACGAGACGATGCACTTCACCAACGAAGAGGCCAAGCGAGTTGTGCATCTGCACAATGACGCGATAGTGCTCAAAGCCCAAGTGGCCAATAACTTGGTAAAAACAGTTCTCATCGACAAGGGCAGTGCTGCCGACATAATTTTCAAGTCCACCTTAGAGCGCATGAAGCTCGGGGGGCTATGCCCAACTCCGACCCAAACGCCTTTATTCGGGTTCACTGGGGAGAGAGTCATGACCAAAGGCATCATCGATCTGCCGGTCACCTTCGGGACTCCCGGAGGCATTGAAGTTGTTCGCATGGTTCCCTTCCTAGTGGTTGATCAGGAGTCGCCATATAATGTCATCATTGGGCGACCCACGCTGAACCGACTCAGGGCCATTACTTCTACATACCACCTATTGGTGAAGTTCCCTACCAAGGATGGAATCAGCATCATGGCTGGAGATCAATCCCAAGCCAGAATATGCTACATCCAAGGAATCGATGGAAAAACCGCTAGAAAGATGGTTAACACGATCTCCAAAATAAGAGATAGCGTCGAGTCGACCAAGGTCCTCCGCGAAGTCCACGAAGACATCTGCATGACACCCAAGTGCAAGGTGCCAACGTACTCATCCCAAACAGGGAAGGACCCCACAAAGTCTGCCAAGTCGTGCATGACGAGACACACTACATCAAATACACGGACGAGACACCGATCCGTCACCTGTGGAATGCGGAACACTTGAGAAAGTACTACCACTAGCCAGCGCTCCCCCATTTTATTTCTTTGCTTTCCAGCATTCAATAAGGCCTACGAGCCAATGTTTTAGGATTTCAAATTTATTCAATATTAATAAAGTTCGACGTTTTTCTTTCAAAATCTGCTTTATCAAAGTTTTTCAATAACGTTTATAAACCCAAAAACTCGGGGGGCTAGTGACATAGGCAACGGTAAATACACTCAAAATCCTCAAGAAAGTACGCTCCACCCAAAGAAAGTACACTCCACCAAAACAAAACACCCGAACATAAACGGGAACGAGCGTTCAACTAAGACGCCTCCGCGGTGCGCCGTAAGACATCCATGAGGTGCAGGCTAAAGACGCCTCTGTGGCGCGCCATAAGTCATCCAAGAGATGCAAGCTAAAGACGCCTCCGCGGCGCGCCATAAGACATCCACGAGATGCAGGCTAAAGACGCCTCTGCGGCGCGCCGTAAGACATCCCAGAGATGCAGGCTAAGATGCCTCCGTAGCGCGCCGTAAGACATCCCCGAGATGCATGCTAAGACGCTTCCGCGGCGCGCCATAAGACATCCCAGAGATGCAGGCTAAGATGCCTCCGCGGCGCGCCGTAAGACATCCCCGAGATGCAGGCTAAGACACCTCCGCGGCGCGCCATAAGACATCCTGGAGATGCAGGCTAGAGTCATCCCTCGCGACGCACCAAAGATGCATACATGGCGCACGTAAGACGCCTACATGGCGCGACCAAGTCGTCCCTCGCGACGCACTTAAGACGCCTACATGGCGCACCTAAGATGCCTACATGGCGCACCAAAGCCGTCCATCGCGACGCACCAAAGACGCCTACATGGCGCACGTAAGACGCCTACATGGCGCGACCAAGTCGTCCCTCGCGACGCACGTAAGACGCCTACATGGCGCAACCAAGTCATCCCTCGTGGCGCACCGAAGCCGCCTACACGGCACACCCAAGACGCCTACATGGCACATCTAAAAATCCTACAAGGCGCACCTAAACCGCCATACAAGGCCTAAGTCCTGCAATCTTCGCCACCGTCAGCCGAGCGTGATCACACACGCCTTGGGAGACTCCCCATTCCATGCGAGCTAATGGAAGCTGCTCGGAAAGACTCGCGAACTCCGCCGCTGAGCAAGAACCTCGCTCGGCCTGAGCTAGCTGAGACTTCGCTCGAGCAAGCACCTCCTGGAAGAGTCCCAGGCAACGAATGAGGTCGTGTAGAATCTCCTCGAGTCGAGCTTCGCTCTCCGAGTCGAGTCATTCTCCTCGAGTCGAGCTTCGCTCCCCGAGTCGAGTCATCCTCCTCGAGTCGAGCTTCGCTCCCCGAGTCGAGTCACTCTCCTCGGATCGAGCCTCGCTCCCCGAGTCGAGTCATTCTCCTCGAGTCGAGTCGCTCTCGTCGTGTCGAGCCTCGCTCCACGAATCGAGTCATTATCCTCGAGTCAAGCATTGCTCCTCGAGTCGAGTCACTCTCCTTGAGTTGAGCCTCGCTCCTCGAGTCGAGTCATTCTCCTCGAGTCAAGCCTTGCTCCTCGAGTCGAGTCGCTCTCCTCGAGTTGAGCCTCGCTCCTCGAGTCGAGTCATTTTCCTCGAGTCGAGCTTCACTCCTCGAATCAAATCCCTGTCCTCGAGTCGAGCCTTGCTCCCCGAGTCAAATCAATCTCCTCGAGTCGAGCTTCGCTCCTCAAGTCGAGTCACTCTCGTCGAGTCCAGCCTCGCTCCTCGAATCGAGTCATTCTCCTCGAGTCGAGCCTCGCTCCTCGAGTCGAGTCATTCTCCTCGAGTCAAGCCTTGCTCCTCGAGTCGAGCCATTCTCCTCGAGTCGAGCTTCGCTCCTCGAGTTGAGTCACTCTCGACGAGTCGAGCCTCGCTCCTCGAATCGAATCATTCTCCTCGAGTTGAGCCTCGCTCCTCGAGTCGAGTCATTCTCCTCGAGTCGCGCCTCGCTCCTCGAGTCGAGTCATTTTCCTCAAGTCGAGCCTTGCTCCTCGAGTCGAGCCATTCTCCTCGAGTTGAGTCCCGCACCTCGAGCAAGCACCTGTAACGATTTGAAGAACATGCTAGCCAAAGCAAGACAATTGCAAAATAAAGCAAAATGACAAACAGAGGAAAACTTGCCCTCTGAGCGTGGAAAACGCCATGACAAGAGAAGTCTACATCACTACTCGTTACGATGTCCCTTCGCATCTTTAACAGAGACTCTCGCTCACGCTTGGGGAATAGGGTCTGATCTTCCGAATGCAGACGAAGAAGCGTCACCAAAGCTGGAATGACAGATGCCCCGTGAGACCGACTTATGCTCAATGCGTGATTGAACTTTGAGCATTGATCCCCGAGCAGTCGAAGCCCTCCGGTGCGGCAGAGCCTTCCACCAGGTGCCACTCCGTCTTCGAGACGTCGGAATGAGCACGCCTTTGCGAAACGTAAAAGTGCAGTCGCCTTCCAAGCTGGCCGAGACGGATGCCATGATCTTCCCCTAACATGTCGCAATTAGAAAATAATTGCCATGCTAATCACCGTCGAGTTGCATGGACTCCGGGTCGAAGGTATCATCAAACAAAACGCCATCGAAGAAAGAGTTGGACGTGACTTCGCCAAAAGATCAACAAGCCGCGACACGCCGGTACGCCTCTGCACAAGTGCGTGCCCTACATGCCTGCGCATGTCCCCGTTGCTCCGGGGCTAGAGCGATGAATGCGAACGTGTCTGCCTCGCCCACGTTGAGCTACGCCTCTCATCCGCTTGGATCCTCCTCCACATATAGATCACATAATCGTGTTGAGAGAGACGGAAAAGCGAGAGAGAGCACTTGCAATTGTGAGAAAGTTCTCTATAATCACAAAGGCTTCGCGACGGCGAACCCCTGGGAGATTAATTTTCCTCAAACACCCGGTGGAAACAACTAAAAGTTCACCGCCCGGGGCCTCCCGAGCGATGAACTTGGGGGGCTAATGTTGTCGGTCGTTTTCGGAAAACCCGAGACGCCAAGAAGACACGCCGTTCAAAGGGCCAATGGTCAGGCCGGAGGTCCTGAAGAACGGCGAGCCTTCTGTCACGAGTCGACTGGCAAGTCCTTGTGCCAAATTCTCATGCTCCTCGAGTCGAGCCTCGAGTCGTTCTCCTTGAGTCGAGCCTCGATTTGTCCTCCTCGAGTCGAGCCTCGAGTCGTCCTCCTCGAGTTGAGCCTCGAGTCGTCCTCCTCGAGTCGAGCCTCGAGTCGTCCTCCTCGAGTCGAGCATCGAGTCGCTCCTCGAGTCGTTTTCCTCGAGTCGAGCCTCGAGTCGTCCTCCTCGAGTAGAGCATCGAGTCGCTCCTCGAGTCAAGCCTCGAGTCGAGCCTCGAGTCGTCCTTCTCGAGTCGAGCCTCGATTCGTCCTCCTCGAGTCGAGCCTCGAGTCGTCCTCCTTGAGTCGAGCCTCGAATCGTCCTCCTCGAGTCGAGCCTCGAGTCGTCCTCCTCGAGTTGAGCATCGAGTCGCTCCTCGAGTCGTTCTACTCGAGTCGAGCCTCGAGTCGTCCTCCTCAAGTCGAGCCTCGATTTGTCCTCCTCGAGTCGAGCCTCGAGTCGTCCTCCTCGAGTCGAGCCTCGAGTCGTCCTCCTCGAGTCGAGCCTCGAGTCGTCCTCCTCGAATCGAGCCTCAAATCGTCCTCCTTGAGTCGAGCCTCGAGTCGTCCTCCTCGAGTCGAGCCTCGAGTCGTCCTCCTCGACTCGAGCATCGAGTCGCTCCTCGAGTCGAGCCTCGAGTCGTTCTCCTCGAGTCAAGCCTCGAGTCATCCTCCTCGAGTCGAGCCTCGAGTCGCTCCTCGAGTCGAGCCTCGAGTCGCTCCTCGAGTCGTGCCTCGAGTCGTCCTCCTCGAGTCGCTCCTCGAGTCGTGCCTCGAGTCGTCCTCCTCGAGTCATTCTCGTAGAGTTGAGCCTTGCTCATCGAATTGAGTCACTCTCGTCAAGTCGAAACCTTCATATTTCGCGTGACAAGTATGGTATCCAAAGACCCCTAAAGGTCAACAAGAGTCCGACGAGACGGGCCATGCATCGCGCGTGCAGCACACCGCGCCGGCTAGCCACACAGCAAGCCACGCGCCGCGTCGGGCAGGCCGCGCGCCGCGCCAGGCAGACCGCGCGCCGCGCGAAGACACGCCCGCACCGTGCGCCCATGCGCCGCGCCTGATGACTCGCGTGCCGCGCCCCCTGCGCCGCACTTTGCGCGTCATCGTGCCGTGCGCCTCCAGTTGACGGCGCGCGTGCCCCTAGTCCCACATGGACGAAAAAGGGACCTTCTAAGGCCCTAAAACACCTATAAATACCCTCTCTCATTGAGGGGAAATCCATCCCATTCATTCTCAAGGAACTTGAGACTTCTCTCTGATTCTCTGGATGCCATCCTTGGCCTGAAGCGGATTCTCCTCGATTTCTCGTTCTCAGAGATTCTGAAGCGCTTTCCGGGGACTCCCGAGTGCCGCCTCTCTTGATCGAACGATTAATCTTGAGCCGACGAGTGCCCTAACGGTTTTCGACTGAAAATTGCCTACGCGTCTAGCACCCTAGACGCGTCCACCATTTCTGACAAGAAATCGCCTACGCGTCCGGAATCTCCGCCACTACAAGGAACTCTTGACTTAGAGTCTTCCACGTCTCCAAAAGAGAGAAAACACACATTCTCTCTCGCGCTCGCGATCTCCGAAGTTCTGAGACGTCGCCGAGGACTCCTCCGCGCACCGTCTCCTTCGTCGAGTACGCATCTCCACCAAGGCTCCGCGCCTCACACTGCGTTACATACGCTTGAACTACGTTCTGACCTGATCCCACACACGGGTACGTAGGCAACCGACACACAAGGCACGGTCACTCCCCCTCCTCACCCATTCTCTCCTCAGAGAGGTGGGTTGATCGGAGAAAACCTAGCTCGAGGCTTTCGAGTTCACACTTTTGGCCCGGGTGCGATCACTTGGTCCGGCCTTGGATCGTACCGCCCGACGTATTCAATAGTTGTTCATTTTCGTGCGACAACATTTTGGCGCTAGAAGGAGGGGACTTCCCGACCTGTTCAGCCCGAAATCCCTTCTATTCATCTTCTTCTCTTCTTCTGAAAACTCGACTTTCTCCGACTTGAGAAAAGATGAGTAATCAGCTACCCGTACGTTCTGAGGGTGTTAACAACCCCGATAACGTCACTGGGACCAAAAAATACTTCATGCGCTCCCGAGCGCATGGTGACGAAGAGTTGCTCCACGAAAAGAGCTCGACCCGCTCACCATCTCCATCTCCAGATAGCAGGGACGACCGCATCATGGAGTTGGAGGAGAATATCCGCCAACTAAAGGCGAAGAACGCGAGGTACCACAGCCGACTGGCTGCGAAGCAACGCGCGCATAACACAATGACCCCCAACGGGGATCCTGAGAACCTCAACGAGGAAAGCCGTGACTGCGACCCTGATTACGAGGGTACTGGCGATTCGGAGGATATCGAGACTTCTCTCACGAAGGACGGGGAACACCCCGCCGTGTTTGAAGCCGGTCCTTCGAATCCCCTATCCCGGACAGGCGACGCGCCGACTGCTTCTCAAGAGGGAAATTCCCGACGTTCGGCCCTTGACCGACTATGTCAAAGGGAGAATGTTGCGGAGAGTCAGGGCACGCGGAGAGCGCGCCGTCGCAGACGAAGCATGCGCCTCCGTACGACCAGCCCTGACCTTAGGGACCACCTCACTGCTCAACGCATTGAGCGTGGCGATGACCAAAGAGAGCGACTAAGCTCTCGGCGAAACATCCCCGTAGCAGCCCCAGCTAACGGGAACCGCCGCACGGGTCAAGGTTTAAATGAAAGACGACAGGTGACTCCTCCTGAACAGGGAGTTACTCCGACTACCGGTCTCGATGTGATCACAATGATCCACAATCTTCGAAATGAAGTATGAGATCTCCGAGAACATGGAATAGGCGGAAGTGCCTATGGGGTTGTTGAGGAGAGTTCCTCACCTTTCACGGCTCAGATATTGGCCGAGGTATGCACGGGAAATTTCAAACTCCCGAACCTCTCTCCCTACAATGGTAAAGCGGATCCCACTTACCATATCCAGCACTATGAAACCTGGATGACGATGCAGGGTGTCGCTCCCGGCGCCATGTGCCAAGCTTTTAGTCTTACCCTCGCCGGACCCGGCTTCGAGTGGTTCAAGAACTTAAGGCCGCGAAGCATCCGATCGTTCAAAGACCTGAAGGACATGTTCATAGAACGCTTCGCTACATCTATGGTCCAAAAGAAGACCAAGATGTACCTGTGGTCGATCAGGCAAGAGAATGGCGAGTCTCTCAGACGATACCTCGCCCGATTCACTGAAGAATCGAATAAGGTCGACCGCTTTGACGACAAAGACGCAATCACTGCCATCATTGAAGGCTTGCGCACAAGTGACTTCCTTAAGTCCATCGTCGGCCGTGTCCCTTCTACCATGGCCGAGTTAATGACTCGAGCCAAGACCATCATGGGAGTCGAAGATTACCTCGATGGCCGCAAGGGCAATAATCAAAGCCCTCACCGCCGAGACGAGCCTAGCAACGAGCAAGACAACTCCCGTAAAAGACGAAACAGAGGGGGTCAGACTTCTAATAGCCGACCTCCGATGCCCCAAAAGCCGCGACTTGCGGAAGACGTTAAGGGCTACTCGTCGTTCACGCCATTGAAAACGACGCCGGATCAAATCCTAGCTTTGGCACGTGACAAATTCACTCCCCCGGCTCCAATGAGCAAAGATCTCGCGACTCGCGATCGATCCAAATATTGTGAGTTCCATCAGGAATACGGTCACTCGACCTCCGAATGCTATAGTCTTAAAAGGCAGATCGAGGCATTGATCCAACATGGTGAGTTGAAAGAGTTCGTGTTGCGCATGATCAGCACTGTGGGCCCCACCACAAACAGACCACAGTCTGGCAAGGGAGGAGGAACAGCCGCTTCTGCCGACCGAACCACGGCTACTGTCGATGCCAATCCACAGCTCCACGTTGTAACCACCATACTAGGTCGCCCACAAGAAGGAGATTCGGCCCGACAACGGAAAAAATTCATAAGGGCCGTAGCTCAAGAAGACGCTGCTATGCACGTCAACCTCACCTACGAGGAACCTCCGTCTGTACCTCACGAGACGATGCACTTCACCAACGAAGAGGCCAAGCGAGTTGTGCATCTGCACAATGACGCGATAGTGCTCAAAGCCCAAGTGGCCAATAACTTGGTAAAAACAGTTCTCATCGACAAGGGCAGTGCTGCCGACATAATTTTCAAGTCCACCTTAGAGCGCATGAAGCTCGGGGGGCTATGCCCAACTCCGACCCAAACGCCTTTATTCGGGTTCACTGGGGAGAGAGTCATGACCAAAGGCATCATCGATCTGCCGGTCACCTTCGGGACTCCCGGAGGCATTGAAGTTGTTCGCATGGTTCCCTTCCTAGTGGTTGATCAGGAGTCGCCATATAATGTCATCATTGGGCGACCCACGCTGAACCGACTCAGGGCCATTACTTCTACATACCACCTATTGGTGAAGTTCCCTACCAAGGATGGAATCAGCATCATGGCTGGAGATCAATCCCAAGCCAGAATATGCTACATCCAAGGAATCGATGGAAAAACCGCTAGAAAGATGGTTAACACGATCTCCAAAATAAGAGATAGCGTCGAGTCGACCAAGGTCCTCCGCGAAGTCCACGAAGACATCTGCATGACACCCAAGTGCAAGGTGCCAACGTACTCATCCCAAACAGGGAAGGACCCCACAAAGTCTGCCAAGTCGTGCATGACGAGACACACTACATCAAATACACGGACGAGACACCGATCCGTCACCTGTGGAATGCGGAACACTTGAGAAAGTACTACCACTAGCCAGCGCTCCCCCATTTTATTTCTTTGCTTTCCAGCATTCAATAAGGCCTACGAGCCAATGTTTTAGGATTTCAAATTTATTCAATATTAATAAAGTTCGACGTTTTTCTTTCAAAATCTGCTTTATCAAAGTTTTTCAATAACGTTTATAAACCCAAAAACTCGGGGGGCTAGTGACATAGGCAACGGTAAATACACTCAAAATCCTCAAGAAAGTACGCTCCACCCAAAGAAAGTACACTCCACCAAAACAAAACACCCGAACATAAACGGGAACGAGCGTTCAACTAAGACGCCTCCGCGGTGCGCCGTAAGACATCCATGAGGTGCAGGCTAAAGACGCCTCTGTGGCGCGCCATAAGTCATCCAAGAGATGCAAGCTAAAGACGCCTCCGCGGCGCGCCATAAGACATCCACGAGATGCAGGCTAAAGACGCCTCTGCGGCGCGCCGTAAGACATCCCAGAGATGCAGGCTAAGATGCCTCCGTAGCGCGCCGTAAGACATCCCCGAGATGCATGCTAAGACGCTTCCGCGGCGCGCCATAAGACATCCCAGAGATGCAGGCTAAGATGCCTCCGCGGCGCGCCGTAAGACATCCCCGAGATGCAGGCTAAGACACCTCCGCGGCGCGCCATAAGACATCCTGGAGATGCAGGCTAGAGTCATCCCTCGCGACGCACCAAAGATGCATACATGGCGCACGTAAGACGCCTACATGGCGCGACCAAGTCGTCCCTCGCGACGCACTTAAGACGCCTACATGGCGCACCTAAGATGCCTACATGGCGCACCAAAGCCGTCCATCGCGACGCACCAAAGACGCCTACATGGCGCACGTAAGACGCCTACATGGCGCGACCAAGTCGTCCCTCGCGACGCACGTAAGACGCCTACATGGCGCAACCAAGTCATCCCTCGTGGCGCACCGAAGCCGCCTACACGGCACACCCAAGACGCCTACATGGCACATCTAAAAATCCTACAAGGCGCACCTAAACCGCCATACAAGGCCTAAGTCCTGCAATCTTCGCCACCGTCAGCCGAGCGTGATCACACACGCCTTGGGAGACTCCCCATTCCATGCGAGCTAATGGAAGCTGCTCGGAAAGACTCGCGAACTCCGCCGCTGAGCAAGAACCTCGCTCGGCCTGAGCTAGCTGAGACTTCGCTCGAGCAAGCACCTCCTGGAAGAGTCCCAGGCAACGAATGAGGTCGTGTAGAATCTCCTCGAGTCGAGCTTCGCTCTCCGAGTCGAGTCATTCTCCTCGAGTCGAGCTTCGCTCCCCGAGTCGAGTCATCCTCCTCGAGTCGAGCTTCGCTCCCCGAGTCGAGTCACTCTCCTCGGATCGAGCCTCGCTCCCCGAGTCGAGTCATTCTCCTCGAGTCGAGTCGCTCTCGTCGTGTCGAGCCTCGCTCCACGAATCGAGTCATTATCCTCGAGTCAAGCATTGCTCCTCGAGTCGAGTCACTCTCCTTGAGTTGAGCCTCGCTCCTCGAGTCGAGTCATTCTCCTCGAGTCAAGCCTTGCTCCTCGAGTCGAGTCGCTCTCCTCGAGTTGAGCCTCGCTCCTCGAGTCGAGTCATTTTCCTCGAGTCGAGCTTCACTCCTCGAATCAAATCCCTGTCCTCGAGTCGAGCCTTGCTCCCCGAGTCAAATCAATCTCCTCGAGTCGAGCTTCGCTCCTCAAGTCGAGTCACTCTCGTCGAGTCCAGCCTCGCTCCTCGAATCGAGTCATTCTCCTCGAGTCGAGCCTCGCTCCTCGAGTCGAGTCATTCTCCTCGAGTCAAGCCTTGCTCCTCGAGTCGAGCCATTCTCCTCGAGTCGAGCTTCGCTCCTCGAGTTGAGTCACTCTCGTCGAGTCGAGCCTCGCTCCTCGAATCGAATCATTCTCCTCGAGTTGAGCCTCGCTCCTCGAGTCGAGTCATTCTCCTCGAGTCGCGCCTCGCTCCTCGAGTCGAGTCATTTTCCTCAAGTCGAGCCTTGCTCCTCGAGTCGAGCCATTCTCCTCGAGTTGAGTCCCGCACCTCGAGCAAGCACCTGTAACGATTTGAAGAACATGCTAGCCAAAGCAAGACAATTGCAAAATAAAGCAAAATGACAAACAGAGGAAAACTTGCCCTCTGAGCGTGGAAAACGCCATGACAAGAGAAGTCTACATCACTACTCGTTACGATGTCCCTTCGCATCTTTAACAGAGACTCTCGCTCACGCTTGGGGAATAGGGTCTGATCTTCCGAATGCAGACGAAGAAGCGTCACCAAAGCTGGAATGACAGATGCCCCGTGAGACCGACTTATGATCAATGCGTGATTGAACTTTGAGCATTGATCCCCGAGCAGTCGAAGCCCTCCGGTGCGGCAGAGCCTTCCACCAGGTGCCACTCCGTCTTCGAGACGTCGGAATGAGCACGCCTTTGCGAAACGTAAAAGTGAAGTCGCCTTCCAAGCTGGCCGAGACGGATGCCATGATCTTCCCCTAACATGTCGCAATTAGAAAATAATTGCCATGCTAATCACCGTCGAGTTGCATGGACTCCGGGTCGAAGGTATCATCAAACAAAACGCCATCGAAGAAAGAGTTGGACGTGACTTCGCCAAAAGATCAACAAGCCGCGACACGCCGGTACGCCTCTGCACAAGTGCGTGCCCTACATGCCTGCGCATGTCCCCGTTGCTCCGGGGCTAGAGCGATGAATGCGAACGTGTCCGCCTCGCCCACGTTGAGCTACGCCTCTCATCCGCTTGGATCCTCCTCCACATATAGATCACATAATCGTGTTGAGAGAGACGGAAAAGCGAGAGAGAGCACTTGCAATTGTGATAAAGTTCTCTATAATCACAAAGGCTTCGCGACGGCGAACCCCTGGGAGATTAATTTTCCTCAAACACCCGGTGGAAACAACTAAAAGTTCACCGCCCGGGGCCTCCCGAGCGATGAACTTGGGGGGCTAATGTTGTCGGTCGTTTTCGGAAAACCCGAGACGCCAAGAAGACACGCCGTTCAAAGGGCCAATGGTCAGGCCGGAGGTCCTGAAGAACGGCGAGCCTTCTGTCACGAGTCGACTGGCAAGTCCTTGTGCCAAATTCTCATGCTCCTCGAGTCGAGCCTCGAGTCGTTCTCCTTGAGTCGAGCCTCGATTTGTCCTCCTCGAGTCGAGCCTCGAGTCGTCCTCCTCGAGTTGAGCCTCGAGTCGTCCTCCTCGAGTCGAGCCTCGAGTCGTCCTCCTCGAGTCGAGCATCGAGTCGC
Source organism: Urtica dioica subsp. dioica (assembly GCF_054948205.1). Classification (NCBI taxonomy): domain Eukaryota; kingdom Viridiplantae; phylum Streptophyta; class Magnoliopsida; order Rosales; family Urticaceae; genus Urtica; species Urtica dioica. The sequence goes on along the minus strand of NC_142756.1, from coordinate 28,314,477 downwards.
TCCTCGAGTCGTTTTCCTCGAGTCGAGCCTCGAGTCGTCCTCCTCGAGTAGAGCATCGAGTCGCTCCTCGAGTCAAGCCTCGAGTCGTTCTCCTCGAGTCGAGCCTCGAGTCGTCCTTCTCGAGTCGAGCCTCGATTCGTCCTCCTCGAGTCGAGCCTCGAGTCGTCCTCCTTGAGTCGAGCCTCGAATCGTCCTCCTCGAGTCGAGCCTCGAGTCGTCCTCCTCGAGTTGAGCATCGAGTCGCTCCTCGAGTCGTTCTCCTCGAGTCGAGCCTCGAGTCGTCCTCCTCGAGTCGAGCCTCGAGTCGTCCTCTTCGAGTCATTCTCGTAGAGTTGAGCCTTGCTCATCAAATTGAGTCACTCTCGTCAAGTCGAAACCTTCATATTTCGCGTGACAAGTATGGTATCCAAAGACCCCTAAAGGCCCACAAGAGTCCGACGAGACGGGCCATGCATCGCGCGTGCAGCACGCCGCGCCGGCCTGCCACACAGCAAGCCGCGCATCCTGCACCGCGCCTGATGACTCACGCGCCGCGCCCCCTGCGCCGCGCGCCGCACTTTGCGCGTCGTGCGTGCCGTGCGCCTCCACTTGACGGCGCGCGCGCCCCTAGTCCACCATGGAAGAAAAAGGGACCTTCTAAGGCCCTCAAACACCTATAAATACCCTCTCTCATTGAGGGGAAATCCATCCCATTCATTCTCAAGGAACTTGAGACTTCTCTCTACTTCTCGGGATGCCATCCTTGGCCTGAAGCGGATTCTCCTCGATTTCTTGTTCTCAGAGATTCTGAAGCGCTTTCCGGGGACTCTCGAGTGCCGCCTCTCTTGATCGAACGATTAATCTTGAGCCCACGAGTCCTCTAACGGTTTTCGACTGAAAATCGCCTACGCGTCTAGCACCCTAGACGCGTCCACCATTTCTGACAATAAATCGCCTACGCGTCCGGCATTTCCGACTAGAAATCGCCTACGCGTCCGGAATCTCCGCCATTACAAGGAACTCTTGACATAGAGTCTTCCACGTCTCCAAAAGAGAGAAAACACACATTCTCTCTCACGCTCGCGATCTCCGAAGTTCTGGGACGTCGCCGAGGACTCCTCCGCGCACCGTCTCCTTCGTCGAGTACGCATCTCCACCAAGGCTCCGCGCCTCACACTGCGTTACATACGCTTGAACTACGTTCTGACCTGACCCCACACACGGGTACGTAGGCAGCCGACACACAAGGCACAATCACTCCCCCTCCTCACCCCTTCTCTCCTCTGAGAGGTGGGTTGATCGGAGAAAACCTAGCTCAAGGATTTCGAGTTCACACTTTTGGCCCAGGTGCGATCACTTGGTCCGGCCTTGGATCGAACCGCCCGAGGAATTCAATAGTTGTTCATTTTCGTGCGACAACGCAAACTCTTCATGGATTGCTTAAAACTGCATATTCACAATATAAGGGTCAAAAGGCTATTGATCCCAGTATGATTGTTAGGAGAAGCTATGATGTCTTGTTATGGGACATTGAGAGTTGGAGACTCTATAGTTTTTCTAGGTATCTTCTGAAGGTACTGAATTGAGCAGTGAACTCCTAGAGACAGAATAAGAGCAAACCATTTAACCTCTTATGTCTCGAAGTCACTATGTAATGAGACATGTCATTTCGTAGCTTATGTATTCTCATTTGAGAAAGTCAGAGTTCAGACTCACTATGTGATTCTGAACTGGACCTATTGCTGAAGTACTAAGTTATGAAGATGTCATGAGTAACTTTGTGAATAAATGAACTGGCCAGTGTCGAAATTGAGTCATGACTCTTTTGGATGAATCAATGTGACTTGTTAGCTCCTCGTCAATACATTGTTTCTAACTTATTCGCAAGCGACAAGGAGTTGAGAAAATAACAGCTAGTAAGGTATAATAGTAATTTTGTAAATCCCATCTAGTTAATGATATTCATGAAGGGTAAACATAGATAATATTCAGTGGATCCACTCACCACGATTAAGTTGAATTCTTGTGTAGAAAATAAATTCATTTGAACATGGAGATTCTCAGTGTCAACTCTTTAGTGGAGTCTGTTGACACTAAGATAAACTTAGAAAAAGTTTGTGAACTTTTGAGTCCAAGTATGTTAACTCAAACTTTGTTCATTTGAATCCATGAGGTCACTGTCACAAGTCATTTCGAGTAGGATTAGTTAAACTAGAAGCTAAGTCAAAACAAGAACTAGACAAGTTTTACGAAAATTGTCTAAAGGGTATATTTGTCTTTTTGGGCATAGGATGAAATGAATGTCAATAAATAAGTTTTCTGAGATTGTCATATGATGACAAATGAATTTAACCATACGGCCATTTCAATGAATTTGGGCCTTGACGATTAATTTCATTTCATGGAATTTTGCTTGAAAATTCTTAATGGGCTTTTCTTATGTTGTCATGGACAAATGAAGAAACATCGAGAAGGTCGTTCTAGATGCCTCGTTCAACCCAAGGAAAGAGAAATTAATTTTATGCATTGATGTATGAAGATATTTGCCAAAAGAAAAAGAGGAAACAAATTCCTCTACATGGAAAGAGGGATTTCGGCCAAAGCTAAGGGAGAAGCAAAAGAGGAAACAAATCCAAGTCCTTCTAGAAGGAGTTGGACGTGTGAAATGAGAGGAAGGGAGAGCAAATATTTGTTCATGAATATGTGATATTCTATAGAAAAGGGGAAACTACCTTTTGAAGGTAATCTTCCTCCTATAAATACCCCACCTCATTCTCATTGTTTCTCATCCCAAAATTTTAGAGATTGAGAGCTTCTCTCTCTAGAATTAGCCGCCCTCTCTCTCTCTCTCTCTCTCTCTCTCTCTCTCTCTCTCTTAAACTCCTTTCGTTTTTGTTTTTGGCACCTTGGTCCACATTTGACCTAGCGTTTTGTTTTAGCTCTTTGACTCTAAGACTTGTTCTTGAGTCATCGTGTTTAAAAGTGCCTACACACTAAATCATTCTTACCTCAAGTGATTCATGTGATAAAAACTTTCGTGGTGACTCGAATTCTCGAAGAACGAACAAAGGCGAGCTGTGTTGAGAGACAAGCGATTCAACCTCCACAAGCTTCTCAACGATCAAGTTACGTAAAGGTTAGTAAACGAGTAAATTCTCTTTGATAGTTTTAAAAACATGTGCGTGCTCTTTGTCTAGGTTAGTAAAAATTGTTTTTACTTGTTTAAAGAAATTTTTAAATTTCGCCGCTTGAAGAAGCGTTAACCTTTTCTTAATCCTAGATCTATTCCAACAAATTGTATAAGATCTATGGTCAAAGTTAAGCATGTACATGTGATTAAAACTATGAGCTTGAAAATCGTTTTCGGAAGATTACTCGTTTTTTGACAAGTTAGAATTGTTTTCCTAGGTTTTTTTTTAATTTATTGCTCATGCCTTTCAATTAAAATCATGTTGATTTTCTATGACTTTGGGGTGTTATTAAAACACATTAGAATCAGTTCTAAAAGTTTTTAATTTTTGATAATGAAAAACGTGTTTTTAAAAGTTTGAGAAATTTCGGGTAATTTTGTGACTAGTTATATTGTCTTGCTAGTTTTGTTTGTTTACTCGTTTCGTTTTACGTTTGTTGTTATTTACTTTTATAGTATGTTATTACCATGTTAATAAAACACATATAAAATCTTCAACAACTCTCTAAAATGTTCTGTTACACTCGATTCTTTTGCACTCAAATCCAGACTTTAATTATTTCCAGTTTTCTTCAAGCTCGAGAAAAACCTACGGTAAAAGTGGCATAACTCTCTGTTCCGAATTCTAAATTTAATGATTCTTAAATCAAATTAAAGGTCTATTTCTCCTCTTTACAATGCCTTTGGTTTTAGGTCAAAATAATGTTGGAACCACCAGTTATGGCAATTTTACTCCGAGGTGCGCAGCTGCTCCGAAAGTCCAGTTTTTTAGATTTTTTGAATTCCGGATTTCGGGCCCCACTCCATGAGTTATAGAACTCTAATGAGAAAATTTCCTTGAGAAAAATTGTTATGCATAAGATAATAAATATAATATGAAAGATTAAAATATTTTGATTTTTGAATAATTTACTTGAATTCAATTTCTTTAAAAACTAGTTTGATTGTTGAAAATCGTTTTGACTTTCAAACTTGAAAATGTTATGTCATCCAAATCATATATATTTTTTCAAAATGTTTTCAAAACTATATCTATATCACATATGTGCAAAATCGATATGCTCTTGAAAATTTGAGTGGGAGGTCTCCTCGAAGACGAGCTAAAAAAATTAAGATGTGTAATCTCAAACTTTTTAGTGTTCAAGTGAGTTGAAGTTCACACTTCTCTCATGCACTTTCCCGAATAGAAAATAGGAAAATGTCCGAGTGTGTACCTTGTGCCTTTATGCACTAACACTGCTCTTCCTTGAACATGAAGATCTAAGTTTCCTTTCTAGAATTCCACTTTATCGCTCTATATCTAGGAAATGTGTTTTCAAACTTATAAGAGACGGTGTACCTACTCTAAAAACTAAGTGGGAGGGTTATACTTGTTCTTTACAACCAACGATCCCCAACACTAATGAAAAGTACAATTGTCACCAGACTAAGAGTGACCCTTGTGACCCTCTCTTAAATGAGAGTACTCAACGGCGCTTTGCTCTGATCATTTATCAGTGAGCTACGTCCGAGAGTGAGACAATGAGACAAGCCCTCCCCTCAGTGGATTGTTTTTTCAAAGTCGATCACTTGGACTAAGTGGTTGCTTACACACTTAGACTCAATCCTTGGTAATCCTCCCTCGAGGCCCTGCGAAAAGATGTGAGTGATCAAACTTTTTTATAAGGTGGCACGTAAAAAATGATGAGTCATTTACTTATAAAAGGAGACTCGTTGCGGCCTTCCCTCGAAGGAGTAAAGTGTCATTTCATTTAGAACACCTTTGGATTTTCCTGTCTTGTTCATTGTAAAAACTCAAACCAACTTAAATCCTAAACCAAAAGACTAGTCATAAACTTGTTTCAACTTAACTTCAGCTAGATGTCTCTAAACCCTCTCTCAATCATCCTTTCCTCAAACAAACTCATAACCGAAAACTACATTGATTGGAAACATAACCTTGACATCATCCTTACCGTTAACAAGCACAAATGGGTACTCACCACCCCGTGTGTCACGACCCGCGAGCCTTAGCTCGCCCATGAGCCGTGGCAGAGATCTTCATATCTTACTTAACATAAAATAAAATTCATAAAAACCGTGGTGGAAGCGCTTCCGGAAAACATTTTCTAGAAAAACTTTTAAAATATTTACGTAAACGTCTCAAAAATATGGGCGAGCTTTACCTTTTTCCTACAACATACTAATTAAAACTTTTACAAACAAAAAGACTCGTCTTTTAAAAACAAAATAGACCAATTCGCCCTTGACTTAGCCACAGGTCGACAGTCGTACATACACACGCCTACTTACTTACCGGCTTTTGCTAATGCTCTGCTTATCCTCTTTAGCCTTGCCTATATCTACAATATCAAGATAATAACTATGAGTCGAAAGACTCGGTAAGTTGATATCTATATAACTAATGCACCGTGCACATAACACATAAGCAATACATAACATAAAGTTCATATCTTATCTTAACTTGCGGAAGTATCGGCTTAGGTCCCGATAAATCCACTTTTCTTTAGAATCAATCGGCTTAGGTCCCGATAGATTCATCTTAATTAAGAATCAATCGGCTTAGGTCCCGATAGATTCATCTTACTTAAAAATTCACCAGCTTAGGCCCCGGTGATTCAAAATCATAACATACTTACTTTTATAATAAACTATGGAATTACTAGCTTAGGTCCCGGTAACTCCTACTTACTTGAGAATATGCCAGCTTAGGTCCCGGCAACTCCCATCATACAATACATGTCCTGCTCGGGATACCTTAATGATATCCGCACGACACATGTCTTATTGGATGGTGCACAGTCTCCTGCCTAATCCTCATGTGGTACCACCACGAAGGATAACAGGTACCTGCTAACATAGGGTCTATGTCGGAGGCGGTAGCATTCCACGTTTTTTCTTTCATTAACTTAACATGAGAGACTGCTTAGTTCGGGTTTAATCCCGATCTTAACATATATTCTTTTCACTTATTAATTCGTGACTTATAAGACCTCAGGATGTGACTCCCAGAGATCCTGTCATAATATCCTCGCTTTTGAATACGAGTCTTAATCACAGTGTCTCATAACCCAGTTAACTAGGACTAGATCTCTTGGGGGGAAACTAAATAAACACGTAATCCTAATCACCTCTAGCCAATTTTTTTAGCCGGACTAATTCTGTTTCCAATTTCGTTAGTGGCGTGAAGCCCTTACTCTTGATAGTGACTTATCTTTAGAATTGTCTTACTCTTGCTTACTAAAAAGCATATAGAAAATGCACGTACAATATATGTATATATATATATAGATATATATAATATTTCTTGATATTGTAGGTGCCTATAATCCACTTACCTGGTTAACGATTCTTTCGAATCCGGAAATCTTCCTTTCTAGAAAAAGGTTCTTGTTAACTTCACATATAACCTAGTCCACGTAAGCTCTTTCTGGTCGTTCCTAATCCTTATATCAATCTGGACTTATCTATGGAAGTGAAATATCGAACCTCGAGCGTACTTAGTATCTCATCCCTCGATACACTAATGTACATACTCTTAGTAAAAAGAAAGCTCATAGGAACGTATTCAAAACGTTTTCCTAGTCACGCTACTCACAGCATCTAAAAACGAGCTCAGAGAGCATACAAGATAGAACAGAGACACATAAAAGAATCGAAGCCTAAAATAAAGTCCCGACTTCGCTTTCCTCTGATCTAAACTAAGAAACTTCCCACACTATTCGACCACCTATTCTTTCGAATCGGCCAAGTCCATTGCTTATAATAGATTCCCGAGGGTCGAAACTATAGAAAGAACGTATAAAGAAATTCTTACTAAAAATCTATAGCATGCATAAGCTATACGAAAATATCTCGAAACAATACTTCTCAAATATGTTCTAGAAAATATTTTTGACTTGTCTCTTTTTATTGACAAGTTATAAGTATTTGAGAACGTAAATAAATATCATAAAACCTTTCACTTAAAATAAACCAAGTCGTTTATTTTAAATGTCTAACCCTATTGTAAATAATTTTGGATTCGATTTAATAAAATATCTACAAAATAATCGAACCCTCGGTTCGTATTCGAACCTTTGTTTTTATTTTTTTTTTATTTTCCTGCGTAAATAAAATATTTCTCATTGATATTCTTTTTCGATTTAAAAGAGTCGAGCTTATAGTCGAACTCAGTTTTTAATACATAATTAAGATAAGGATACTAAATAATTACTTGAATAATTAAGATAAGGATACTGTTGTCGGTCCGTCTCGGACCGACGGGGACTAAGGCGTCACTTCGACCCACGTGACCGATGCAAGGCCTCGAGGGGCGAACCCTTGCCTCGGCCTTTGGCCGGCCCAAACCAGTGGCCGGGCCGAGGGTCGGCCAGCCAGTGACCGGCCATATGCTCAGCCGGCCAATGGCCGGCCATATGCTTGACCGGCCTGTCGCCGGCCCAAAGGTCAGTCGGCCATGTCCAAGGCCGGCCCTCCTCCATGGCCGGCACTCCAAGGCCGGCCCTCCTCCGTGGCCGGCCGGCTCTCCATGGCCGGCACTCCAAGGCCGGCCCTCCTCCATGGCCGGCACTCCAAGGCCGGCCCTCCTCCATGGTCGGCCGGCTCTCCATGGCCGGCCCTCCAAGGCCGGCCCTCCTCCTTGGCCGGCTCTCCATGGCCGGCCGGCTCTCCACGGCCGGCACTCCAAGGCCGGCCCTCGCCCAAGGCCGGCTCTCCAAGGCCGGCACTCCAAGGCCGGCCCTCCTCCATGGCCGGCTCTCCATGGCCGGCCCTCCAAGGCCGGCCCTCCTCCATGGCCGGCCGGCTCTCCATGGCCGGCCCAACCTTGCTCACTCGGCCAAGGGGTCTTCAAACCACCCCTTCGCCGCCTATAAATACCAAGGCACCCCCTTTGGTCCAGGGAATCCATTCTTGAGCACTGAAACGCTGCCGAATTCGTACCCCGCTCGTTTCTCTCAAGCTTTGGCCTCTAAACACCCCTAAAACCTCTATACTCCACCTCAATCACACTAATGTTGAGCGTCGGAGAGGTAAACAGGGGCACCCCCCCTGTTTCCCCTTTGTAGTTCACTCGTTCTCTGCTCCTTTTTAGGTACTCTGACGAACTCAAGGGACATCCACAGCTAAGGGACGACTCGGGATACCGGGTCCGACACGCTCGAGTCAAGACGAGACCACTTGGTCCGGCCTTGGGTCTAACCGTCTTTGGCTCCTAAATAGTTGTCCGAAAAACAGCGACAACATTTTGGCGCTAGAAGGAGGGGATCTCTCGACCTTGACGACGCATTCCCTCTACCAGTTTTCTCCCTTTGTTCTCACGACTCTCAAGAGATGAGTCACCTACCCACTACCTCCGCGGGTACCCGAGCGACGAGCTCGAGGTACGGTCTCCGACTCCTCGCACACCGTCTTGAAGGGCAACCTCGCGATAGCGAGAGCCAGCCCCAAGACCCGGTGAACGACCCCGAGGCCGAGCTCCGAGAGGACACGGCCCGGCGGCTCGCGGAGCTCCTTGACCGTCCCGGCGTTGACAGCTCCCTCATCGCCGGTCTCCTCGGCTACGACGTCGAGGATCGATCTGCTCAGGATTACTCCGACCCCGAGTACGTGGAGGAGTCGAGGACCGACGAGGCCACCCCCAGCCTCGCTCAAGCGCGACCCGAGAGGGCCAACGGTGCGTTGGACGATCCTTTGTACCCGGCGCGACAACAGGCACGGTCACAGTCCCGGGGACTCGCCCCCTCGGTTTCAAGAGGTGGCCGGACACGGCCCCTCGCCGAGGAAAGAGCGACTCTGGTCGACGATGGAGCCGATAGCCGAAGCGCTCGCCGGACGACCCGACCGAGGGCGACCTCGCCTCGTCACGCACCAAGCGTGGACCTTAGAGAGCGCTTGACGGCGCAGAGAAACTCCCGAGGGGAAGATCTCCGCCAAAGGCTAAATTCTCGAAGGGACGCGCTCCCCGCCGCAACTCTTGGCCGACCTCAGGCCAATGTCGTGGACCAAGCGTCCAATGAACGCCAACCGGTGACCCCCGTGGCCCCGACAATTGGCCCTGCCAACGGGCTTGATATGGTCACAATGATCCAGAGCCTCCAAAATCAAATCATCGAGATGAGGGAATCAGGGAGGCAAAGATCGTGTGGAGGGATCGAGGAGTCATACTCTCCCTTCGCCGCACAAATCCTCGCGCAGCCTTGCGTGGGGAACTTCAAACTGCCGTCCATCCCTCCCTATGATGGACGGACTGACCCGAACTTCCACATCCAACACTACGAGACGTGGATGACGATGCAAGGGCAGACGGACGCCACCCTCTGCCAAGCCTTCAGCTTGACCCTCACAGGGTCGGGCTTTGAGTGGTTCCGGAGTTTGAGGCCTGGGAGCATCCCGTCCTTCCGGGCCTTGCGAGAGGCTTTCCTCGCTCGCTTTGCCACGCTTGTGGCACAAAAGAAGTCGAAGACCCACCTCCTCTCCATTCGACAAGGGAGAGACGAGACATTGAGACAATACCTCGCTCGCTTCACCGAGGAGTCTCACAAAGTCGAGGGCTTCGATGACAAGGACGCCATCACAGCGATCACCGAGGGAGTTCGCACGAGCGACTTCCTCAAGTCCATTGTCGGGCAAGTCCCGCGAGACATGGCGGAGCTGATGACGAGAGCCCGCACACATATGGGGATCGAGCACTATCTCGATGGCCGAGATGGCCGAAAGTCGGGAGGACAAAGTAGTCGCCACCGCGAAGAGCATGACGAAAATCGTCCCGACCCTCGGAGGAAGAGGAGCAGGGGAGGCCGGGCCCCTAACGGTCGCCCCCTCTCCGATCCAAGATCGTCGCACGTTGATAGCTTCCGAGCGTTATCAACGTACACCCCACTGAACACTCCGCAAGAGCGGATCCTAGCTCTACACCGCGACAAGCTAGGAAGTCCGGCTCCCCTTGCGAAGGACCCCGCAAAGAGGGATCGAAATAAGTTCTGTGAGTACCACCAGGATCACGGGCATCTGACGTCCGAGTGCTACCATCTTAGGCGTCAGATCGAGGCCCTGATTCAAGACGGGAAATTAAAAGAGTATGTCCTGAGAACGGTCGGGGCGGCCACGGTGCACGAAGACCGTCCACGGCAGGGAAGGAAGGGTCCGGCGACGGTGACTGTCATGGACCAGGCAGCGATTGAAGAACCGGAGAGCTCACAGCTACATTCGTTGGTCTCCGGGAGGCATTCGCCATTCCGTCGTCCGTGGCGCTTCTCCGTCCCTTACAGGGCGACCGTCCTTTCCGCCCTCGTCGTGGATTTGCCGCAGTTTCAGTTGCAAGTCTCAACTGCGGGTTGCGGCTGCCGTTTCAACCCATCATTCAGTAGCTTCTCGCCCGTCTGGGGGTGCATGCGTGTCACATGAGTCCGGCGTTCTACCGCATCGTGGCGATGTGCCACATGGAGTGGTATTGCCAGACTGAGCGGGTAATGACCGTGAGTGATTTTCGTAATCTCATCGCGGTCTTCCCTGCGCCCGGGCAACCCAGTTTCTTCGTGGCCCGCGATCGTCGGAATACTAAGCTGATCACCGATTCAGAGAAGTATAATCGACGACCATGGGTGTGGGTCTCGGCGGAGGCTTTTGACGATGTGCCGCTCCGGTTCGGCCCCTTGACCGAGTTTCCTGCTGACGCGGGGGCCGATGATCTCGATTTTGTGAAGGAGATCCGGGGAATGTCGGAGGCTCGGAAAGCCGTTGAACGATTTTGTTCCCCTGAGCTGATGGCTTCCACCGGGTGGTTCCCGCCATTTCCACCTAGTCAGCGGACCGAGAGTGCCCCCCGTGCCGCATCATCTCTCTCGAGCGGCGATCTTCAAGGTATGTCGACGTTTCGTGCTTCTTGCTTTTGCTTTTAGCTTAGGGTTTAGACTTTGTCGCTTTTGCAGTCTCTTCGGCTAGGGCGAGGGCTCGAGCGCGTCTAGCGAAGGCTTCTCGGGACCCAAAATCGTTGCCGGCGGTCCGTTGTCGGATTGCTGCGCGGAACGGTCGGGAGAAACCCGATACCGATCATCGGACGGAGAGCGGTCCTCGCGCTTCTTTGAAGCGACCCTCCTCCTCGGCTTTACCAGACACGTCTTCGGACTCCAAGCGCGTAAACTCGATGGTCGACGTGGAGGCTGCAGAGGTTAGGGGGGAATGTTCCATGGGCCTTGCTCAATCTTCGATGAAGATGTGGAAGAGCGTTGTGGCCAGCAGCGACGTGGAGTTCTTTCGTCACGGCGTTTCCGATGCACAGAGAGTAAGTTTCCCTTGCCTCGTTTGTGATGAACCTATCTTTCGCGAAACTATCTTTTTGCCTTCTCGGGTGCTTCCTCGAGCGACCCGGGGCGAGAAGATCCTTCACGACCTCATCAGGCGGATGAGCCGTGCCCAGGAGGAGCTTGCTCAAGTGAAGTCTCAGCTGGCCCACACCGAGCGAGGTTCCCATTCAAAGGCGGAGTTTGCGAGTCTCCGCGAGTAGCTTCAGGAAGCTCGCGTGGAATTGGGAGTTACCCGCGGCAAGTGCGACCGTGCTCAGACGGCGATGGCGAAGATGGCTGAGGAGCTAACGACGGAACATCAAGCCCTCAAAGTGGCGACTCGATCGACAGAGGTCTTCCGGAGCGAAGCGCGAGACCTTCGATGTCAGTTGGAATCGCGCACAGAAGAAGTTGGCATTCTCCAGGTCCAGCTTACATCGAGCGAGGCTGCCCGTGTTCGTGCGGAGCGTGAGCGCGACTCCTTGGCGGAGGAGGTGGCTCGGGTCACCGAGGAGAAACCGCGGCGGAACAGCTTGCGTCCGACCTCCAAGACGACTTTGATGTCGGAGTCGAGGAGGCAAGACATGCGGCGGCGGTGGAGTGTCGGAACGCCACAGCTACCGAGAATGTTACTCGGGGGGTCACCTTCCACTTCTTCGACTCGTTGTTCCCACCACTCGATGGGGCCGATCCTTAGCGCATGCTTTTTAGGTTTTTCCATTCAGCGCACCTGTTTTAGCGCTTGCTTACTAGGATTTTTCCCTTTAGCGCACTTGTCTTAGCGCATGCTTTCTAGGATTTGAGGCAGTTGCCCCTTTCTTTTATGAGAAGTTATTTATTTATTTTTATGAATGTTTTCGCACATTCATCTTTTATGGCATGTTTAGATGGTCAATTGTTTGTGTCAATGGTTTTGCCCATCCTTTTATCTCAGCAGGATACCTTTTCAAACACGCCAGTCACTTGGATGGTTTGCGTTCTTAAGTATTTTCAACTACGAGTCAGCCATGCTACGTAGGCGCCTTACGTGTGCCGGATTGTGCCACGTGGACGTCTCAGGTCGCGCCAGGTAGGCGTTTTAAGCGCGCCATGTAGGCGTCTTGAGTGCGCCATGTAGGCGTCTTCGGTTGCGCCATGTGGGCGTCTTACGTGCGCCATGTAGGCGTCTTAAGTGTGCCATGTAGGCGTCTTAGGTTGCGCCATGTAGGCATCTTACGTGCGCCATGTAGGCGTCTTAAGTGCGCCATGTAGGCGTCTTTTGTTGCGCCATTTAGTCGTCTTACGTGCGCCATGTAGGCGTCTTAAGTGCGCCATGTAGGCGTCTTAGGTTGCGCCATGTAGGCGTCTTATAGGTTGCGCCTTTACGCGTCTTACGTGCGCCATGTAGGCGTCTTAGGTTGCGCCATGTTGGCGTCTTATAGGTTGCGCCTTTACGCGTCTTACGTGCACCATGTAGGCGTCTTAAGTGCGCCATGTAGGCGTCTTAGGTTGCGCAATGTAGGCGTCTTATAGATTGCGCCATGTAGGCGTCTTACGTGCACCATGTAGGCGTCTTAAGTGCGCCATGTAGGCGTCTTAGGTTGCGCCATGTAGGCGTCTTACGTGCGCCATCTAGGCGTCTTAGGTTGCGCCATATAGGCGTCTTAAGTGCGCCATGTAGGCGTCTTAAGTGCGCCATGTAGGCGTCTTAGGTTGCGCCATGTAGGCGTCTTATAGGTTGCGCCTTTACACGTCTTACGTGCGCCATGTAGGCGTCTTAGGTTGCGCCATGTTGGCGTCTTATAGGTTGCGCCTTTACGCGTCTTACGTGCACCATGTAGGCGTCTTAAGTGCGCCATGTAGGCGTCTTAGGTTGCGCAATGTAGGCGTCTTATAGATTGCGCCATGTAGGCGTCTTACGTGCACCATGTAGGCGTCTTAAGTGCGCCATGTAGGCGTCTTAGGTTGCGCCATGTAGGCGTCTTACGTGCGCCATCTAGGCGTCTTAGGTTACGCCATGTAGGCGTCTTAAGTGCGCCATGTAGGCGTCTTAAGTGCGCCATGTAGGCGTCTTAGGTTGCGCCATGTAGGCGTCTTATAGGTTGCGCCATGTAGGCGTCTTACGTGCGCCATGTAGGCGTCTTAAGTGCCCCATGTAGGCGTCTTAGGTTGCGCCATGTAGGCGTCTTACGTGCGCCATGTAGGCGTCTTAAGTGCGCCATGTAGGCGTCTTAGGTTGCGCCATGTAGGCGTCTTACGTGCGCCATGTAGGCGTCTTAAGTGCGCCATGTAGGCGTCTTAAGTGTGCCATGTAGGCGTCTTATGTTGCGCCATGTAGGCGTCTTATAGGTTGCGCCATGTAGGCGTCTTATGTGCGCCATGTAGGCGTCTTAAGTGCGCCATGTAGGCGTCTTAGGTTGCGCCATGTAGGCGTCTTAAGTGCGCCATGTAGGCGTCTTAGGTTGCGCCATGTAGGCGTCTTATAGGTTGCGCCTTTATGCGTCTTACGTGCGCCATGTAGGCGTCTTAAGTGCGCCATGTAGGCGTCTTAAGTGCGCCATGTAGGCGTCTTAGGTTTTTTTGGTGGAGCGTGTTCTTTTGAGAGTTTCCTTACCATAGCTAGCCCCCCCAAGTTTTTGGGTTATAAGTTAATTGTTGATAACCAGAAAACTTGCATAAAACGGAATTTAAAACGGAAAACTCGAGTTTTATTACTTTTACGAAAAACTTGCGAGAAAATTAAAATCCTAAAACATTGGCTCGTAGGCCTTATTGAAAATGGGAAATAAAAGCGATAATAATGCAGGGGATGCTAGCTACTGGTAGTACTGCCTCAAGTGCTCCGCGTTCCACGGGTGGCGAATCGGAGTTCCGTCTGTGTGCTCGATATAGTATGTCCCGTCGTGAATGACTTTGCGGACTCTGTAAGGGCCTTCCCAGTTCGGGCCTAGGACGCCGGCGCCTTGGACTTGTGTGTTCTGGAACACTCGTCCGAGGACGAGGCTTCCGACGGCAAAGGTCCGCCTTTTGATCTTGGAGTTGTAGTATCTTTCGACCTTGCGCTTCTGTGCGGCGAGGCGTCTGAATGCTTCCGCTCTCTTTTCATCGATCAGGTCCAACTCAAGGCGCATGGCCTCGTCGTTGTCCGCTTCATCGAACGTGTCGATTCGGAACGTGGGTATCTCGGTTTCAATTGGAACCATGGCCTCGACCCCATATGCAAGGGAGAATGGCGTCTCGCTGGTGGCGTTTCGCGCGGTTGTCCTATATGCCCATAGGACGAATGGCAATTCCTCGGCCCAGGCGCCTTTCTTGTCTTCGAGCTTCTTTTTCAGGTTGCTTTTGATAGTCTTGTTGACTGCCTCGACTTGGCCGTTGGCCTGAGGATGACGCGGCGAGGAGAAGGTCTTGCTGATCTTCAATTGATCGCAGATATCTCTTACTCGCGCGTTGTCAAATTGTGCTCCGTTGTCGGTCACAATCGAGGCAGGGATACCGTGCCTGCATATGATGCTTTTCCAGATGAAGTTTGTCGTGTTTGCTTCAGTTATTCTGGCAAGCGGCTCGGCCTCTACCCACTTAGTGAAGTAGTCGATGGCGATAATGGCGTACTCGTATTGCCTTGGCGCTCTAGGGAGCTTACCAATGATGTCCACGCCCCACTTAGCAAAGGGACGTGGGACAACGATGCTGCTTAATGGTGTCGGGGGCTGTCGCGAAATTTCCGTGAAGCGCTGGCATTTATCGCAACGCCTTGCCCATTCGCAAGCATCTCGCTTCATGGTAGGCCAGAAATAGCCTTGCTTAAGCGCTTTGAGCGCAAGGGAAGTTCCAGCGGCGTGGTTCCCGCAGATGCCCTCATGAATTTCGCGGAGGACCTTGGTCGATTCAACGCTATCGAGGCACCGGAGCAGCGGCGTCGAGTAACCGCGCTTATAGAGTATGCCCTCACGGAGCGTGTATTTGGATGCTAAGGCCCTCAGTTTATCGGCTTCCTTGCGGTCTTCGGGGAGTTCCCCTCTTCGCAAAAACTCGACAATTGGGTCCATCCAAGTGGGCTGAGATGCCACCTCAACGGTCCCGACTTCGTCTCGGGAGACGGATGGCCGTGGGAGAAATTCAATGGGTACGGTCCCCAATCCGTCTTCGTCGATGCCAGATCCGAGGCGAGCAAGCGCGTCAGCCTCCGAATTTTGTTCTCTTGGGATTTGGTGAATCTCGAACCAAGAGAAGGCATCGAGTTTGGAGTTTGTCTTAGCCAGGTACGCGACCATGTTAGGTTCCTTGGCGGTGTAATCTCCTTTAACCTGGTTTACGATCAACTGCGAGTCGCAGTGTATTCGCAGGTTATGGGAGCCGAGTTTCTGTGCCAGCTCTATCCCTACAATGAGCGCTTCGTATTCAGCTTCATTGTTGGAGGCTTGGAAGCTGTAGTGAAGGGCGTATCGCAGCTTTTCCCCGTCGGGGTTAATCAAAATTATTCCGGTGCCAGCCCCCCGAGCATTAGATGCCCCATCTACGTATAGCTCCCAGATGGGACCCGTTGGGTCTACCTTCCTTTTCCGAGTTAACGCATCATCGTTCAAGTCAGCTTCCGCTCTTCCCATATCGGGAGTATAAGAGAATTCTGCCACAAAGTCGGCTAAGGCCTGCCCCTTTAAAGCCGTTCTTGGGTGGAACTCAATCCCGTACTCGCTCAATTCATGGGACCAGATCGCCATGCGAGTCGATGTTCCCTTTTGAAGAGCTTTATCGATTGGATGCTCAGTTCGCACCGCGATTGGGTGAGCTTGGAAGTACGGTCGTAGCTTCTTTGCTGTCGTTACGAGAGCCAGAGAAAGTTTCTCAATCTCGGTGTAGCGCGTTTCCGCGTCGAGTAAGGCTTTGCTCACGTAGTAGATCGGCCATTGGACCTTGTTTTCTTCGCGGACAAGGACAGCACTTACAGCTCTTTCAGAGACGGCGAGATATACGTATAGCGTCTCGCCCTCTCTTGGTTTAGAGATGAATGGTGGGGACCCAAAGTAAGCCTTCATTTCTTGGAAGGCACTTTCGCATTCGTCCGTCCACTCAAAGCCGCCCGTCTTCTTTAGAGTTTTGAAGAACGGTTGACACTTGTCGGTGGCTTTAGACACGAAGCGTGTCAGAGCGGCGATCCAACCGGTCAGGCTTTGTACCTCTTTGACTCGTCTTGGCGACTTCATTTCAAGGAGTGCCTTGATTTTTTCCGGATTCGCCTCTATGCCTCGTCGGCTGACGATGTAACCGAGGAACTTCCCGGATTCAACCCCGAATACGCATTTGTTGGGGTTGAGCTTCATTTTATATCGGCGGAGGATTGTGAACATCTCCCTTAGGTCGCGTACGTGATTGGTTGAGAGCTGAACATTCTCCCTCGGACCTAGTCGGTCGAGAGCTGAACATCGGGAATTCCCCTCTTGAGAACCTGCCGGCGCATCGCCTGTTCGGGGTAAGGGATTCGACGGACCGGCTTCAAACACGGCGGGGAGTCCCCCGTCCTTCGCGAGAGAAGTCTCGATATCCTCCGACTCACCAGTACCCTCGTAATCAGGGTCGCGGTCGTTGCTTTCCTCGTTGAGGTTCTCAGGATCCCAGTCGGCTGTGGTACCTTGCGTTCCTCGCCTTCAGTCGGTGGATACTCTCCTCTAATTCCATGATGTGGTCATCCCTGCTATCAGGAGATGGAGATGGTGAGCGGGTCGAGCTCTCTTCGTGGAGCGACTCTTCGTCACCATGCGCTCGGGAGCGCAAGAAGTATTTCTTGGTCCCAGTGATGTTTTCGGGGTTGTTCACACCCTTAGAACGTACGGGTGGTTGGCTACTCATCGTTTCTAAAGTTCGAGAAGGTTGAGTTCGCAGAAGAAAAGAAGAAGATGAACAGAAGGGATTTCGGGCTGAATAGGTCGGGAAGTCCCCTCCTTCTAGCGCCAAAATGTTGTCGCACGAAAATGAACAACTATTTAAAACCTCGGGCGGTTCGATCCAAGGCCGGACCAAGTGATCGCGCCCGGGCCAAGAGTGTGAACTCGATAGTCTCGAGCTAGGGTTTTCTCCGATCTACCCGCCTCTCGGGAGAGGTAGGGGGTGAGGAGGAGGAGTGACCGTGCCTTGGTTGTCGGCTGCCTACGTACCCGTGCATGGGATCAGGTCAGAACGTAGTTCAAGCGTGAAAGACGCAGTATGAGGCGTAGATGTTGGAATCGATCTAGGGTTTAAGAAAATAATTAACGCTTCGGGAAGCGGCGGAATTTTAAAATTTTCTTTTACAAGTAAAAACGGTTTTTACTAATCTAGACAAGTGCAAGTACATGTAATTAAAAACTAATATGTGCTAAGAAGTTTACTAACCTTTCTTGAAGCTTGATCTTGGAGAAGCTCTTAGAAAGTTGCAACGCTCGTCTCCCCTCGCAGCACGTCCCTCTTTCTTTCCTCGGCACCTCGAGCAACCACGAAAGTTTCTATCACTAAATCACTCGAAATAAAGGAATTAGTGAGTGGGCATTTTTAAACACTACGACTTAAGAACGAGTCTTGAAGTCGCAGAGCTAAACACTAGGTCGAGTGAGGACCTAGGTGCCAAAACAAGAAAAATCGAAAATAAACTAGAAAGAGAGAGAGAGAGGAGTTCGGCCAAGTTCTAGAGAGAGAGTCTCTCAAATCTCTTAAACTTGGATGAATGAAATGTGTGGAATGAGGATCCTATTTATAGGAGAGGCTTTACCTTCAATAAGGTAGTTTCCATTTCTATAGAATATCACATATCATGAGCAAATATTGCTTCTTTCCCACTTAAGTCACACGGCCAAGGCAGCCTTCTAGAAGGCTTGGATTTGTTTCCTTTTTTGTTCCTTGCCTTGCCTTGACTCTACTTGGCCGATTCCCTACAAGCATGTGTGGGAAATTTGTTTCCTCTTTTTCTTTTGGCAAGTATCTTGATACATTTATGCACAAAATAATCTCTCCTATTTCTCTATAGGGCAGGCGCCCATTATGTCTAGAAAAGGCTTCTAGAATTTTCTTCACTTGTTCATGACAACATAAGAAAAGGCCCATTTACAATTTTCAATAAAATTCTTATGAAATGAAATTAATTCACCAGGCCCAATGATCAAGTCATGGCCGAGTGACATTAAGTCATCAAATCAACTTGTCAAAAAATTTATTGACATTCATTTCATCCTTTGTCTCAAAAGACAAAAATACCCTTTTGACTATTTTCGTTCTTGTTTTGACTTAGCTTCCAGTTTAACTATTCCTATCGATGTGATTCGTGACAGTGACCTCATGGACCCAAATGAACAAAGCTTGAGCTAAACACCTGGACTCAAAAGTTCACAAACCTTTTCCAAGTTTAGCTTAATGCCAACTGACTCCACTAAAGAGTTGACACTGAAAATCTCTCGGTTCAAATGAATTTATTTTCTACTCAAGAATTCACCTAATTATAATGAGCGGATCCACTGAATATTATCTATGCTACCCTTCATGAATGTCATCAGCTAGTCGGGATTTACTAAATTACCATTTTACCCTTCTAGCTGTTATTTCCTCAACTCCTTTGTCGCTTGTGAATAAGTTAGAAACAATGTATTGACGAGGAGCTAACAAGTCACATTGTTTCATCCAAAAGAGTCAGGACTCAATTTGGACACTGGCCAGTTCATTTATTCACACTCGAAGGAAAAGCATGAGGTGACATACATTGCATTTCAGCAATCTTGTACATGAATTCCATATTCATGAGAATTTCACAAAGTTACTCATGACATTCTCACAACTTAGTACTTCACCAATAGGCCATGTTCGGAATCACATAGTGAGTCCGAACTCTGACTTTCTCAAATGAGAATACTAAGCTGTGAAATGGCATGTATCATTTCAGGATTAAGGTAAGCATGATGCAATTCATACATAGTGACTTCGAGACATAAGAGGTTAAATGGTTTGTTCTTATCTTGTCTCTAGAAGTGCACTGGTCAATTCAGTACCTTCGGAAGATACCTAGAAGAACTATAGAGTCTTCAACTCTCAATGCCTCATAACCAGACATCATAGATTCTTCTAACAATCGTACTGAGGTCAATAGTCCATTGACCCTAAGATTGCGAATATATCTTTTTAAGCAAACTACGAAGAGTTTGTTCATGCAAATCTACATTTGTCTCTTCGTAAGTTGTTAAGTTTGTTTATGGACTAAAGACTATGTTTTTATAATAAAGCTTCAAACAAAGAAAGAATGAATGAACGTTTCAACTTTATTAATGAATGAATAGGCAATTACAAGCAAGAGTCTTCATGAGACTTTATTACATCAAATGTACAAATTCAATATTACAACTCTTCTTGTGGGCACCATTGACAACAAACTCCCACTTGACTCAAAGAAGATGTGTGTAGTCTTTCATGCCTAATCCCTCACGATGTTGGTCGAAGACCTTGTTCGCTAGGGCCTTGGTGAATGGATCTGTGAGGTTGTCCACCGTTGAGATCTTCTTCACTTCCACGTCTCCGCGCTGCACGATCTCTCGAATCAAATGGTATTTCCTCTCAATATGCTTAGAGCGCTTATGGCTTCTAGGTTCCTTTGAGTTAGCGACAGCACCACTATTATCACAATAAAGGGTCATGGGCTCGTCGACGTTTGGAACAACTTCCAAATACTTAAGGAATTTTCTAAGCCATACAGCCTCTTTGGATGCTTCACAAGCAGCCACATATTCTGCTTCCATTGTGGAGTCAGCAATGCAAGATTGCTTAATACTCCTCCACACAACAGCTCCACCATTAAGGATGAACACAGATCCCGAAGTGGATTTCCTGGAATCCTTATCCGCTTGAAAATCGGAGTCGGTATATCCCGTCATAGTCAGGTCAGTACCTGAGTATGTAAGCATCAAGTTCCTAGTTCTTCGAAGATACTTAAGAACATGCTTAACAGCAATCCAGTGCTCGGGTCCAGGGTTGGATTGGAAACGCCTAACTACGCCAACGGCGAAACAGATGTCAGGTCTAGTGCAAAGCATAGCATACATGAGGCTTCCTACGGCAGAGGCGTAAGGAATTTTCCTCATGTCTTCAATCTCTTGTGCAGTCTTGGGAGACTGGTCCTTAGAGAGTGAAACTCCATGCCTAAAGGGTGTTTCGCCCTTCTTGGAGTCTTGCATCGAGAAGCGATCCATTACCTTATCAATATAAGATGCTTGAGAGAGCGACAGGGTCCGGTTTTTCCTATCTCGAAAGATTTGGATCCCCAGAATGTATGCGGCTTCTCCTAGATCCTTCATATCGAATTGCTTTGCCAGCCAGACCTTAACCTCAGATAACTTACCCACGTCATTACCAATGAGTAGTATATCATATAGTACCAGAAACACAACTTTACCTTCGTGTAATAACTTGTAAACACAAGGCTCATCTATTGACTGTTCGAAGCCAAAGCTCTTTACAGTTTCATCGAATCTAATATTCCATGACCTAGATGCTTGCTTTAATCCATAAATGGACTTAAGCAACTCACAAACCTTGGTCTCTTGACCTTCTTCCACGAATCCGTCTGGTTGAGCCATGTAAATGCGCTCGCCAAGATTGCCATTCAGAAAGGCTGTCTTGACATCCATTTGCAAGATCTCATAGTCGAGAGCTGCAGCTGTTGTCGCACGAAAATGAACAACTATTTAAAACCTCGGGCGGTTCGATCCAAGGCCGGACCAAGTGATCGCACCCGGGCCAAGAGTGTGAACTCGATAGTCTCGAGCTAGGGTTTTCTCTGATCAACCCGCCTCTCAGGAGAGGTAGGGGGTGAGGAGGAGGAGTGACCGTGCCTTGGTTGTCGGCTGCCTACGTACCCGTGCGTGGGATCAGGTCAGAACATAGTTCAAGCATGAAGGACGCAGTATGAGGTGCGGAGCCTTGGTGGAGAGGCGTGCTCGACGAAGGAGACGGGGCGCGAGGAGTCCTCGGTAGCGTCTCAAAACTTCGGAGATCGCGTACGCGTCTAGCGTGTTAGACGCGCGGGGGGAACTCTAGTCGAGAACCCTAGGGGCGTGGTTGAGCACCGGAGAACGTTCGGTCAAAGGGAGCGACGTCCGGGAAGTCCCCGTGAGTGGTTTGGAACCTTTGAGAACGCGGGAGAGAGAAGAGTGTCTGCTTCAGGCCAAATATGGCATCCAGAGAAGCAGAGAAGAGTAAGAAATCGAGCGTGTCGATAGGAGATGAAGAGAATTTATTGAATTGAATAGGATTCAATGGGATCTTATGGGATGGCTTTCCCCAAAATGGGAGGGGGTTTATATAGGTGTTTAGGGGCCTTAGAAGGTCCCTTTTTCGTCCATGTGGGACTAGGAACGCGCATGCCATCAAGTGGAGGCGCACGGCGCGCGCGGCGTAGGGGGCGCGGCGCGCATGTCACCGGGCGCGGCGCAGGACGCGCTGCCTGCTGCACGGCTGGCCGGCGCAGCTTGCTGTGCGCGCGGTGAACGGCTCATCTTGCCGGGCTCTTGCGGGCCTTCGAATACCATTCTTCCCACGTGAAACATGAAGGTTTCCACTTGACGAGAGTGACTCGACTCGAGGAGCAAGGCTCGACTCGTCGAGAGTGACTAGTGGCTTGACTCGAGGAGCGACTCGAGAACGACTCAAGGCTCGACTCGAGGAACACCTCAACGCTCGACTCGAGGAGCGAAGCTCGACTCGAGGAAACTGACTCATGGCTCGACTCGAGGAGCGAAGCTCGACTCAAGGAGTCAAGAGTTTGGGCGAGGGCTTGAAGACTTGCCGCTCTTCAGGACCTCCGGCCTGACCATCGGCCCTTTGAGCGACGTGCCTTCTTGGCGTCTCGGGTTTTCCGAAAACGACCGACAACATTAGCCCCCCAAGTTCGTCGCTCGGGAGGTGTCCCAGCGATGAACTTTTTGTTCTTTTAGTTGGGTGTTTGAGGAAAATATTTCCCGTGTCTTGTGACCCCGAGGAAAAATCTTTTCCTCTTCCTTTTTTTTTTAGGGGGCCGCGCGGCGCGCGGTCTGTGCAACGCGACCCGTGCGCGGGGCTGGTTCGCCTTGCGCGGGAGAACTCCGACTTTTTGGAGTTTTTTCTCCGATTTTGCTCCTTGTGGGAGTAGGATTTCGACTCCTACCACCCTAGAAGTCTATAAATAGGCCTCCCCCTTCTCTTTATTCCTCACTTTATTTTTTCTCTCTTCTCCACGCTTGTTTTCTCTTTTTTTTTTACGCTTGCATTATGGGTGTCCCTCCCCTTTTCTCAGCTGAGAGTCCCGAGATTGATTTCTCTCTCTTGTTTCAGGGTTCTGAACACGCAGAGGATGATCTCTTCGCGGGATTAAGGGAAGTTCCTTTGCACGTGGAAGAAAATCCAAGCGGAGTAGAGCAGTGGCTGGAGGAAGGCGAGCTGGGTGCGACCGTGCCCGCTGCTCAGCCTCACGAAGAGTGCGCGCCAACTGGGGGCGATACAGGTGGGGAGTTTGATCATCCCACGTCCGGGGAACCTGCCCCTCGCCTCGTGATCAACTTAGTCGGTGAGGGGGTTCGTGACAAAGCCCGCCTCGACATGCCGCAGTCCGACTTGGACTCTCAAGGCGTGCTGGGAGATGTTACGGAAGCGGATGCGGTGACTCTGCTAGAGTCGGTTCTCGATGAGATAGACTGCGTGGACGACTTTGGTCCCGAGTCTGAAGATCCCGGAGGTGAGTCAGAGACATGTCCGGGGGCCGAAGGCCTCGCATCGGAGCGTCCCGAGGTACCGTCGGCGGCTGCCGCGGTTGTGTCGGAGGGCAGGGGTCCTTCCGTGGAGCCAGGGGGTTCTCAGCCCGAGACCCTTGACGCAGAGGCGTTAGTATCGGCGAGGTCGCTTGCTAGGACGGAGTGGTATCCCGAGGAGGGCCTTGCTTCGAGCTTGTTCGGGGGTCGATGCTTCGAGCTCGCTCACCTACCGGACATTCGTCGGTCTCCGGGAGGCATTCTCCATTCCGTCGTCCGTGGCACTTCTTCGTCCCTTATAGGGCGACCGTCCTTTCCGGCCTCGTCGTGGATTTGCCGCAGTTTCAATTGCAAGTCTCAACTGCGGGTTGCGGCTACCGTTTCAACCCATCGTTCAGCAGCTTCTCGCCCGTCTGGGGGTGCATGCATGTCAGATGAGTCCGGCATTCTACCGCATAGTGGCGATGTGCCACATGGAGTGGCATTGCCAGACTGAGCGGGTAATGACCGTGAGTGATTTTCGCAATCTCATCGCGGTCTTCCCTGCGCCCGGGTAACCCAGTTTCTTTGTGGCCCACGATCGCCGGAATACTAAGCTGATCGTTAATTCAGAGAAGTATAATCGACGACCACGGGTGTGGGTCTCGGCGGAGGCTTTTGGCGATGCGCCGCTTCGGTTCGGCCCCTTGGCCGAGTTTTCTGCTAACGCGTGGGCCGATGACCTCGACTTTGTGAAGGAGATCCGGGGAATGTCGGAGGCTCGGAAAGCCGTCGAACGATTTCGTTCCCCTGAGCTGATGGCTTCCACCGGGTGGTTCCCGCCGTTTCCCCCTAGCCAGCGGACCGAGAGTGCCCCCAGTGCCGCATCATCTCTCTCGAGTGGCGATCTTCAAGGTATGTCGATGTTTCACACTTCTTGCTCTTGTTTTTAGCTTAGGTTTTTTACTTTTGTTGCTTTTGTAGTCTCTTCGGCTAGGGCGAGGGCTCGAGCGTGCCTAGCGAATGCTTCTCGGGACCCGAAGTCGTTGGCGGCGGTCCGTTGTCGGATTGCTGCGCGGAACGGTCGGGAGAAGCCCGATACTGATCATCGGACGGGGAGCGGTCCTCGCGCTTCTTTGAAGCGACCCTCCTCCTCGGCTTTACCAGACACGTCTTCGGACTCTAAGCGCGTAAACTCGATGGTCGACGTGGAGGCTGCGGAGGTTAGGGGGGAATGTTCCCTGGGCCTCGCTCAATCTTCGATGAAGATGTGGAAGAGTGTCGTGGCCAGCAGCGACGTGCAGTTCTTTCGTCACGGCGTTTCCGATGCACAGAGAGTAAGTTTCCCTTGCGTCGTTTGTGATGAACCTATCTTTCGCTAACCTATCTTTTTGCCTTCTCAGGTGCTTGCTCGGGCGACTCGGGGCGAGAAGATCCTTCATGACCTCATCAGGCGGATGAGCCGTGCCCAGGAAGAGCTTGCTCAAGCGAAGTCTCAGCTGGCCCACGCCGAGCGAGGTTCTCACTCAAAGGCGGAGCTTGCGAGTCTCCGCGAGCAGCTTCAGGAGGCTCGCGTGGAATTGGGAGTTACCCGTGGCAAGTGCGACCGTGCTCAGGTGGCGGTGGCGAAGATGGCTGAGGAGCTAACGACGGAACGTCAAGCCCTCGAAGTGGCGACTCGATCGACGGAGGTTTTCCGAAGCGAAGCGCGAGACCTTCGATGTCAGTTGGAATCGCGCACAGAAGAAGTTGGCATTCTTCAGGGCCAGCTTACATCGAGCGAGGCTGGTCGTGTTCGTGCAGAGCGTAAGCGTGACTCCTTGGCGGAGGAGGTGGCTCGGGTCACCGAGGAGAAAGCCGCGGCGGAACAGCTTGCGTCCGACCTTCAAGACGACTTTGATGTCGGAGTCGAGGAGGCAAGACACGCGGCGGCGGTGGAGTGTCGGGACGCCATAGCTACCGAGAATGTTTCTCGGGGGGTCACCTTCCACTTCTTCGACTCGCTGTTCCCATCACTAGACGGGGCCGATCCTGTTGGCGACGATCCTGCCGAGTGACCTTTTCCTTTCTTTATTTTTCTCGTGCAAGTGTTTAGCGCATGCTTTTTAGGTTATTCCATTCAGCGCACCTGTTTTAGCTCTTGCTTACTAGGATTTTTCCCTTTAGCGCCCTTGTCTTAGCGCATGCTTTCTAGGATTTGAGGCAGTTGCCCCTTTCTTTTATGAGAAGTTATTTATTCTTATGAATGTTTTCGCACATTCATCTTTTACGGCATGCTCAGATGGTCAATTGTTTGTGTTAATGGTTTTGCCCATCCTTTTACCTCAGCAGGATACCTTTTCAAACACGCCAGTCACTTGGATGGTTTGCGTTCTTAAGTATTTTCAACTGCGAGTCAGCCATGCTACGTAGGCGCCTTACGTGTGCCGGATTCTGCCAAGTGGACGTATCAGGCCGCGTCAGGTAGGCGTTTTAAGCGCGCCATGCAGGCGTCTTGGATTGCGCCATGTAGGCGTCTTAGGTTGCGCCATCTAGGCGTCTTAAGTTGCGCCATGTAGGCGTCTTAAGTTGCGCCATGTAGGCATCTTAAGTGCGCCATGTAGGCGTCTTAGGTTGCGCCATGTAGGCGCCTTACGGGTTGCGCCTTTACGCGTCTTACCTGCACCATGTAGGCGTCTTAAGCTGCGCCATGTAGGCGTCTAACGGGTTGCGCCTTTACGTGTTTTACGTGCGCCATGTAGGCGTCTTAAGCTGCGCCATGTAGGCATCGTACGGGTTGCGCCTTTACCGGTCTTACGTGCGCCATGTAGGCGTCTTAAGTGCGCCATGTAGGCGTCTTAGGTTGCGCCATGTAGGCATCTTACGGGTCGCGCCTTTACGCGTCTTACGTGCGCCATGTAGGCGTCTTAAGTGCACCATGTAGGCGACTTAGGTTGTGCCTTTACGCGTCTTACGTGCGCCATGTAGGCGTCTTAGGTTGCACCATGTAGGCGTCTTACGGGTTGCGCCTTTACGCGTCTTACGTGCGCCATATAGGCGTCTTAGGTTGCGCCATGTAGGCGTCTTACGGGTTGCGCCTTTACGCGTCTTAAGTGCGCCATGTAGGCGTCTTAAGTGCGCCATGTAGGCGTCTTAGATTGCGCCATGTAGGCGTCTTACGAGTTGCGCCTTTACGCGTCTTACGTGCGCCATATAGGCGTCTTAGGTTGTGCCATGTAGACGGCTTACGGGTTGCGCCTTTACGCGTCTTACGTGCGCCATATAGGCGTCTTAAGTGCGCCATGTAGGCGTCTTAGGTTGCGCCATGTAGGCGTCTTACGGGTTGCGCCTTTACGCGTCTTACGTGCGCCATGTAGGCGTCTTAAGTGCGCCATGTAGGCGTCTTAGGTTGCGCCTTTCCGCGTCTTACGTGCGCCATGTAGGCGTCTTAAGTGCGCCATGTAGGCGTCTTAGTTTGCGCCATGTAGGCGTCTTATGATTTTTTGGTGGGGCGTGTTCTTTTTAGAGTTTCCTTACCATAGCTAGCCCCCCCAAGTTTTTGGGTTATAAGTTAATTGTTGATAACCAGAAAACTTGCATAAAACAAAATTTGAAACGGAAAACTCGAGTTTTATTACTTTTGCGAATAACTTGCGAGAAAATTAAAATCCTAAAACATTGGCTCGTAGGCCTTATTGAAAATGGGAAATAAAAGCGATAAAAATGCGGGGGACGCTAGCTATTGGTAGTACTGCCTCAAGTGCTCCGCGTTCCACGGGTGGCGAATCGGAGTTCCGTCCGTGTGCTCGATGTAGTATGTCCCGTCGTGAATGACTTTGCGGACTCTGTAAGGGCCTTCCCAGTTCGGGCCTAGGACGCCGGCGCCTTGGACTTGTGTGTTCTGGAACACTCGTCTGAGGACGAGGCTTCCGACGGCAAAGGTTCGCCTTTTGATTTTGGAGTTGTAGTATCTTTCGACCTTGCGCTTCTGTACGGCGAGGCGTCTGAATGCTTCTGCTCTCTTTTCATCGATCAGGTCCAACTCAAGGCGCATGGCCTCGTCGTTGTCTGCTTCGTCGAATGTATCGATTCGGAACGTGGGTATCTCGGTTTCAATTGGAACCACGGCCTCGACCCCATATGCAAGGGGGAAGGGCGTCTCGCCGGTGGCGTTTCGCGCGGTGGTCCTATATGCCCATAGGACGAATGGCAATTCCTCGGCCCAGGCGCCTTTCTTGTCTTCGAGTTTCTTTTTCAGGTTGCTTTTGATAGTCTTGTTGACTGCCTCGACTTGGCCGTTGGCCTGAGGATGTCGCGGCGAGGAGAAGGTCTTGCTGATCTTCAATTGATCGCAGATATCTCTTACTCGCGCGTTGTCAAATTGTGCTCCGTTGTCGGTCACAATCGAGGCAGGGATACCGTGCCTGCATATGATGCTTTTCCAGATGAAGTTTGTCGTGTTTACTTCAGTTATTCTGGAAAGCGGCTCGGCCTCTACCCACTTAGTGAAGTAGTCGATGGCGATAATGGCGTACTCGTATTGCCTTGGCGCTCTAGGGAGCTTACCAATGATGTCCACGCCCCACTTAGCACAGGGACGTGGGACAACGATGCTGCTTAATGGGGTTGGGGGCTGTCGCGGAATTTCCGCGAAGCGCTGGCATTTATCGCAACACCTTGCCCATTCGCAAGCATCTCGCTTCATGGTAGGCCAGAAATAGCCTTGCTTAAGCGCTTTGAGCGCAAGGGAAGTTCCAGCGGCGTGGTTCTCGCAGATGCCCTCATGGATTTCGCGGAGGACCTTGGTCGACTCAACGCTATCGAGGCACCGGAGCAGCGGTGTCGAGTAACCGCGCTTATAGAGTATGCCCTCACGGAGCGTGTATTTGGATGCTAAGGCCCTCAGTTTATCGGCTTCCTTGCGGTCTTCGGGGAGTTCCCCTCTTCGCAGAAACTCGACAATTGAGTCCATCCAAGATGGCTGAGATGTTGCCTCTATGGCCCCGACTTCATCTCGGGAGAAGGATGGCCGGGGGAGAAATTCAATGGGTACGGTCCCCAATCCGTCTTCGTCGATGCCTGATCCAAGGCGAGCAAGCGCGTCAGCCTCAGAATTTTGTTCTCTCGGGATTTGGTGAATCTCGAACCAAGAGAAGGCATCGAGTTTGGAATTCGTTTTAGCCAGGTACGCGACCATGTTAGGTTCCTTGGCGGTGTAATCTCCTTTAACCTGGTTTACGATCAACTGCGAGTCGCATTGTATTCGTAGGTTATGGGAGCCGAGTTTCTGTGCCAGTTCTATCCCTACAATGAGCGCTTCGTATTCGGCTTCGTTGTTGGAGGCTTGGAAGCCGTAGTGAAGGGCGTATCGCAGTTTTTCTTTGTCGGGGTTAATCAGGATTATTCCGGCGCCAGCCCCCCGAGCATTAGATGCTCCGTCTACGTATAACTCCCAGATGGGACCCGTTGGGTCTACCTTCCTTTTCCGAGTTAGCGCATCGCCGTTTAGGTCGGCTTCCGCTCTTCCCATATCGGGAGCATAGGAGAATTCTGCCACGAAGTCAGCTAAGGCCTGCCCCTTTATAGCCGTTCTTGGGTGGAACTCAATCCCGTACTCGCTCAATTCTTGGGACCAGATCGCCATGCGAGTCAATGTTCCCTTTTGAAGAGCTTTACCGATCGGGCTCAGTTCGTACAACGACTGGGTGAGCTTGGAAATACGGCCGCAGCTTCTTAGCTGCCGTTACGACGGCCAGAGAAAGTTTCTCTATCTCGGTGTAGCGTGTTTCCGCGTCGAGTAACGCTTTGCTCACGTAGTAGATCGGCCATTGGAACTTGTTTTCTTCGCGGACAAGGACAACACTTACAGCTCTTTCAGAGACGGCGAGATACAGGTATAGCGTCTCGCCCTCTCTCGGTTTAGAGAGGAATGGTGGGGACCCAAAGTAAGCCTTCATTTCTTGGAAGGCACTTTCGCATTCGTCCGTCCACTCAAAGCCGTCCGTCTTCTTCAGAGCTTTGAAGAACGGTTGACACTTGTCGGTGGCTTTAGACACGAAGCGTGTCAGAGCGGCAATCCGAACGGTCAGGCTTTGTACCTCTTTGACTCGTCTTGGCAACTTCATTTCAAGGAGTGCCTTGATTTTTTCCGGGTTTGCCTCTATGCCTCGTCGGCTGACGATGTAACCGAGGAACTTCCCGGATTCAACCCCGAACACGCATTTGTTGGGGTTGAGCTTCATTTTATATCAGCGGAGGATTGTGAACATCTCCCTTAGGTCGCGTACGTGATTGGTTGCCAGTAGGATTTTAACGAGCATGTCGTCTACGTACACTTCCATCGTCTTGCCGATTTGATCGGCGAAGATCCGATTTACCAAGCGTTGGTATGTTGCTCCCGCGTTCTTAAGGCCGAAAGGCATGACCTTGTAACAGTAGAGACCTCGATCGGTGACAAAGGTCGTCTTAATTTGATCGGGCTCGTGCATTCGAATTTGGTTGTAGCCTGAATAGGCGTCCATGAAGCTTAGAAGTTCATGGCCAGCCGTGGCTTCCACCAGTTGTTCGATGCGCGGGAGCGGAAAGCAGTCCTTAGGGCAGGCTTTGTTAAGATCTTTGTAGTCTATACAAATTCGCCACTTCCCGTTGGGCTTTTTTACCATTACCACGTTGGCGACCCACTTGGGGTACTTAGCCTCTCGAATGAAGTTTGCGGTGAGGAGTTTCTCGACCTCTTCATTTATGCCCAGGTATCGTTCTGGGTTGAACGTCCGTCTAGCCTGCACTTTTTCGGCGACCTTTGGGTCGTCGTTCAATCGGTGCACTATTACCTCGTGATCGATTCCGGGCATGTCCGCATGACTCCATGCAAAAACATCCTTGAACTCCTTAAGGAAAGCAGTAAGCTGAGTTTTGATGGCGAGTGGAAGTCGGGTGCCGACCTTTACAACCTGATCAGGCTTAGACTCGTCCAGGACGATTGGCACAAGATCATCGGAGGTTTCCACCTTGAGTCTTTTGATTTCATCCCGGGGGTCAAGTTCTCTGAACTTCCTTGCATCCCTTGGGTTGCATGGGTAATCGTCTTCCAGTTGGAAGATTGTGTTGACCGCTTTTCCCGCGGATTTGCCATAAACTCCTTGTACGTAGCATATTATGGCTTGGGATTGGTCTCCAGCCATAATGCCAATTCCCCCTTCGGTGGGGAACTTCACCAGTAGGTGGTACGTGGAAGTGATTGCCCTTAGCCGGTTCAAAGTGGGTCGCCCGATGATTAAGTTATAAGGCGACTCCTGATCGACCACTAGGAATGGGACCATGTGAACGGCCTCGATTCCTCCAGGGGTCCCAAAGGTGACCGGCAGGTCGATAATGCCCTCGGTCATAACCTTTTCCCCAGTGAACCCAAACAATGGCGTTTGGGTCGGAGTCGGGCGCAGCCCCCCGAGCTTCATGCGCTCTAGGGTGGACTTGAAAATTATGTCGGCGGCGCTGCCGTTATCGATGAGAACCCTTTTCACCAAATTATTGGCCACTTGGGCCTTGAGCACGATCGCGTCATTGTGCGGATGCACAACTCGCTTGGCCTCTTCATTGGTGAAATACATCGTCTCGTGAGGCACGGACGGAGGTTCTTCATATGTGAAGTTGACGTGCATAGCAACGTCTTCCTGAGACACGGCCCTAAGGAATTTCTTCCGTTGTCGGGCTGAATCTCCATCCTGTGGACCTCCCAGTATGGTGGTTACCACGTGGAGTTGTGGGTTGGCGTTGGCAGTAGCCGTGGTTCGGTCGGCAGAAGCGGCTGTTCCACCTCCCTGACCAGACTGTTGTCTGTTCGTGGTGGGGCCCGCAGCGCTAATCATGCGTAACACAAACTCTTTCAGCTCACCCCGTTGGATCAAAGCCTCGATTTGCCTTTTGAGGTTGTAGCATTCCGAGGTCAAATGACCGTATTCCTGATGGAACTCACAATACCTGGATCGATCGCGAGTTGCGGGATCCTTCTTCATTGGAGCCGGGGGCGTGAACTTGTCACGTGCCAGAGCCAAGATCCTTTCCGGCGCCGTGTTAAGCGGTGTGAACGACGAGTACCCTTTGAAGTTTTCCGCAAGTCGCGGTTTCTGAGGTACAGGGGGTTGGTTGCTAGAAACCTGGTTCCCCTTGTTTCGCCTTTTACGAGGTTCGTTCTGCTCGCGGCTAGGTTCTTCTCGACGGCGAGAGCTTTGATTAGTGCACTTGCAGCCGTCGAGGTAATCTTCGACTCCCATGAAGGTCTTAGCTCGAGTCATTAACTCGGCAATGGTAGAAGGGACACGGCCGACGACAGACTTGACTAAGTCACTTGTGCGCAAGCCTTCTATGATAGCGGCAATTGCGTCACCGTCGTCAAAGCGGTCGACCTTGTTTGACTCTTCAGTGAATCGGGCGAGGTATCGTCTAAGAGACGTGCCACTCTCTTGCCTGATTGACCATAGGTACATCTTGGTCTTCTTTTGGACCATAGATGTCGCGAACCGTGCTAGGAACATGTCCTTCAGGTCTTTGAACGAGCGGATGCTTCCTGGCTTTAAGTTCTTGAACCACTCAAAGCCGGGTCCGGCGAGGGTCAAACTAAAAGCTTGGCACATGGCGCCAGGAGAAACACCCTGCATCGTCATCTAGGTTTCATAGTGCTGGATGTGGTAAGCAGGATCTGCTTTTCCATCATAGGGAGCGAGGTTCGGGAGCTTGAAATTCCCCGTACAAACCTCAGCCAGTATCTGAGTAGTGAAAGGCGATGAATTCTCCTCAACGACCCCATAGGCACTTCCACCAATTCCGTATTCTCGGAGGTCTCGTACCTCATTTCGAAGGTTGTGGATCATAGTGACCACATCGAGACCGGTCGTTGGAGTAACCCCTTGATCGGGAGGAGTCACCTGCAACCTCTCGTTAGACCCCTGTCCTGCGCGGCGGTTCCCGTTAGTTGGGGCTGCCAGCGGGATATTGGGTATAGAGCTTAGTCGCTCTCTCAGATCATTGCCACGCCCAATGCGTTGAGCAGTGAGGCGGTCCCTAAGGTCAGGGCTGGCCGTACGGAGGCGCCGGCTTTGCTTGCGGTGGTGCGCTCTCCGCGCGCCCTGACTTTCTGCAACATTCTCCCTCGGACCTAGTCGGTAGAGAGCTGAACGTCGGGAATTCCCCTCTTGAGAAGCTGCCGGCGCATCGCCTGTTTGGGGTAAGGGATTCGACGAACCGGCTTCAAACACGGCGGGAAGTCCCCCGTCCTTCGTGAGAGAAGTCTCGATATACTCCGACTCACCAGTACCCTCATAATCAGGGTCGCGGTCGCGGCTTTCCTCGTTGAGGTTCTTAGGATCCCCGTTGGGGATTGTCGTGTCACGCATAGGTTGCTTCGCAGCCAGTCGGCTGTGGTACCTTGCGTTCCTCGCCTTCAGTCGGCGGATACTCTCCTCTAACTCCATGATGCGGTCGTCCCTGCTATCAGGAGATGGAGATGGTGAGCGGGTCGAGCTCTCTTCGTGGAGAGACTCTTCGTCACCATGCGCTCGGGAGCGCAAGAAGTATTTCTTGGTCCCAGTGACGTTTTCGGGGTTGTTCACGCCCTCAGAACGTACGGGTGGTTGGCTACTCATCGTTTCTCAAGTTCGAGAAGGTTGAGTTCGCAGAAGAAAAGAAGAAGATGAACAGAAGGGATTTCGGGCTGAATATGTCGGGAAGTCCCCTCCTTCTAGCGCCAAAATGTTGTCGCACGAAAATGAACAACTATTTAAAACCTCGGGCTGTTCGATCCAAGGCCGGACCAAGTGATCGCACCCGGGCCGAGAGTGTGAACTCGATAGTCTCGAGCTAGGGTTTTCGGCTGCCTACGTACCCGTGCGTGGGATCAGGTCAGAACGTAGTTCAAGCGTGAAGGACGCAGTATGAGGCGCGGAGCCTTGGTGGAGAGGCGTGCTCGACGAAGGAGACGGGGCGCGAGGAGTCCTCGGCAGCGTCTCAGAACTTCGGAGATCGCGTACGCGTCTAGCGTGTTAGACGCGTGGGGGGAACTCTAGTCGAGAACCCTAGGGGCGTGCTTGAGCACCGGAGAACGTTCGGTCAAAGGGAGCGACGTCCGGGAAGTCCCCGTGAGTGCTTTGGAACCTTTGAGAACGGGGGAGAGAGAAGAGTGTCTGCTTCAGGCCAAATATGGCATCCAGAGAAGCAGAGAAGAGTAAGAAATCTAGCGTGTCGATAGGAGATGAAGAGAATTTATTGTATTGAATAGGATTCAATGGGATCTTGTGGGATGGCTTTCCCCTCAATGGGATGGGGTTTATATAGGTGTTTGGGGGCCTTAGAAGGTCCCTTTTTCGTCCATGTGGGACTAGGAACGCGCATGCCATCAAGTGGAGGCGCACGGCGTGCGCGGCGCGCGGCGCGCAGGTCACCGGGCGCGGCGCAGGACGCGCGGCGCAGGACGCGCGGCGCATGGAGCGCGCGGCGCGGGCACGTCCTGGCGCGGCGCGGGCACGTCCTGGCGCGCTGCCTGCTGCATGGCTAGCCGGCGCAGCGTGCTATGCGCGCGGTGAACGGCTCGTCTTGCCGGGCTCTTACGGGCCTTCGAATACCATTCTTCCCACGTGAAACATGAAGGTTTCCACTTGACGAGAGTGACTCGACTCGAGGAGCAAGGCTCGACTCGTCGAGAGTGACTAGTGGCTTGACTCGAGGAGCGACTCGAGAACGACTCGAGGCTCGACTCGATGAACAACTCAAGGCTCGACTCGAGGAGCGAAGCTCGACTCGAGGAGACCGACTCAATGCTCTACTCGAGGAGCGAAGCTCGACTCAAGGAGTCAAGAGTTTGGGCGAGGGCTTGAAGACTTGCCGCTCTTCAGGACCTCCGGCCTGACCATTGGCCCTTTGAGCGACGTGCCTTCTTGGCGTCTCGGGTTTTCCGAAAACGACCGACAACAGCATCTATGGATAGGAGTATGCGGATGGATTTAAGCATCGCGACTGGGGAGAAGGTTTCTTCATAGTCAATCCCTTCTTGTTGGGTATAACCCTTCGCCACAAGTCGTGCTTTGAACGTCTCGACGTTCCCATCAGGACCCCTTTTCTTCTTGTATATCCACTTACACCCTACGGGTTTAATCCCTTCAGGAAGGTCTACAAGTTTCCAGACATTGTTGACATACATCGAGTGCATTTCAACTTTCATGGCGTCAAGCCAAAGGTTTGATTCAGAACAAGCCATCGCTTGGCTATAGGAAACAGGATCATCCATGTCAGAGACGGCTACAAGAGAGTCTCCATAAGACATGTACCTGTCAGGCTTTTGAGTAGCCCTCCCACTACGTCTAAGTACTACTTGACGAGATTCTGATGAGTTAGGTTGTGTTTCAGTTGGGGTAAGAACAGTTCTTACAGATGAGGTAGAAGCTTCCTCACCCAACTTTTCTTCAAGCACAATTTTGCTTCTAGGTTTTGCATCCTTCATAAAGTCCTCCTCGAGGAAACGAGCATTCGTGCTAACGAAAGTCTTATCGTCCTCGGGACTATAGAAAGTAAAACCTTTGGTTTCCTTTGCATATCCCACAAACAGGCACAATTCTGACCTACTAGCCAACTTGCTAGTCTTTTGCCTCAGCACGTGTGCAGGGCAACCCCAAATTCGGATGCGGCCAAGATTCACTTTACGGCCAGTCCATCGTTCATAAGGAGTACCAGGAACCGTTTTGGACGAAACTTGGTTAAGAATATAGGCGGCTGTTTCAAGGGCATATCCCTAAAAGGAAAGAGGGAGTGA
This sequence comes from Urtica dioica subsp. dioica, assembly GCF_054948205.1. Classification (NCBI taxonomy): domain Eukaryota; kingdom Viridiplantae; phylum Streptophyta; class Magnoliopsida; order Rosales; family Urticaceae; genus Urtica; species Urtica dioica. The sequence continues at coordinate 28,279,557 of NC_142756.1, read as the reverse complement.
TGAGTAACTCATCATTGATCTAACCATCTCCATAAGAGTTCGGTTTCTTCTCTCTGACATTCCGTTTTGTTGAGGCGTGCCAGGTGCGGTAGGCTGAGAAGCGATACCTTCTATTTTAAGAAAGTCATCGAACTCTCCAGACATATACTCACCACCTCGATCAAATCGAAGGGTTTTGATCACTTTGCCAGTTTGCTTTTCCACTAAAGCCCTAAAGACCTTAAATACGTTAAAGGTCTCGGATTTGTGTTTGAGCAAATAGACAAACCCATATCGTGAGTAATCATCAGTGAAGGTAACGAAGTATTCGTATCCTCCACATGCATGTTGGTTGAGCGGACCACATACATCAGAATGTACTAGTTCCAGCAACTCAGTGGCTCTTCGACCCTTATCGGAGAAAGGTCGCTTGGTCATTTTTCCTTCTATGCAGGATTCACAAGTAGGTAGTGAACCTATTGCAGAGGCTTGGAGTGGACCATCCCTCACAAGTCTCTTAATCCTATCTAGACTGATATGACCAAGTCTTAAGTGCCAAAGGTATGTTGATTTTGTTAGATCGGAGTATTCAGAAAGTTTGATCCTCTTTGGCTCCCTAATTAGATCATTATCTATTTCGGTGTCTAAAAGAGAAGGTTGAAAGGGATAGATGTAGAAAAGAGCATTCTTTATACATGCATCAGTGACAAAAGAATTATCAGGAAACGAAATACGAATTCCATTCATAATGAACTTTAAACAATAATCTTGCTCACGAAGACGAGCAACGGATATTAAGTTCTTCCCAAAGGTAGGAACAAAATAAACATTATTCAAGTTTAAAGTGCGCTCTTCAAAAGACAGCGTCATGGATCCCACAGCCTTTGCAGACACCAGGCTCCCATCACCCCATTTGAAACAGAACTCGCCTTTCTCTAAACTTTTGGTTTTCTTGAAACCATTCAAGGAACAACAACTATGGTTAGTAGCAGCGGAGTCAAGAATCCACGTTGATACATTATCAGCTACTAAGCATGCTTCGGTAACTAGTACAATACTATGTTCCTTTGCTTTGAGATTGGTGTTGTCGGTCCGTCTCGGACCGACAAGAACTAAGGCATCGCTTAGATTCACGCGACCGGTGCAAGGCCCGCACAGCGGCTCCCGGCCGGCCAAGTGCCGTCCGGCCAGCTCCCGGCCGGCGGCCGCCCGGCGTATGACCGGCCCAAGGCCGGCGCTGGCCAAGGCCGGCGCTCCAAGGCCGGCCTTCCACGGCCGGCGCTCCAAGGCCGGCCTTCCACGGCCGGCGCTCCAGGACCGGCCCTCCACGGCCGGCGCTCCAAGGCCGGCCTTCCACGGCCGGCGCTCCAAGACCGGCCCTCCACGGCCGGCGCTCCAAGGCCGGCCTTCCACGGCCGGCGCTCCAAGACCGGCCTTCCACGGCCGGCGCTCCAAGACCGGCCTTCCACGGCCGGCGCTCCAGGGCCGGCCTTCCACGGCCGGCGCTCCAAGGCCGGCCTTCCACGGCCGGCGCTCCAAGACCGGCCTTCCACGGCCGGCGCTCCAGGGCCGGCCTTCCACGGCCGGCGCTCCAAGGCCGGCCTTCCCCGGCCGGCGCTCCAAGACCGGCCTTCCACGGCCGGCGCTCCAAGGCCGGCCTTCCACGGCCGGCGCTCCAGGACCGGCCCTCCACGGCCGGCGCTCCAAGGCCGGCCTTCCACGGCCGGCGCTCCAAGGCCGGCCTTCCACGGCCGGCGCTCCAAGACCGGCCCTCCACGGCCGGCGCTCCAAGGCCGGCCTTCCACGGCCGGCGCTCCAAGGCCGGCCTTCCACGGCCGGCGCTCCAAGACCGGCCTTCCACAGCCGGCGCTCCAAGACCGGCCTTCCACGGCCGGCGCTCCAAGACCGGCCTTCCACGGTCGGCGCTCCAAGGCCGGCCCTCGGCCAAGGGGTTCCTCAAACATCTCTTGGCCGCCTATAAATATGAGGGTCTCTCCCTCGACCCAGGTAATCCATCTTTGAGTCCCGAAACGCTGCCGAACTCGTACTTCGCTCGTTTCGCTCATCTTTGGCCTCTAAACACCCCTAAAACCTCTATACTCCACCTCAATCTCACTAATGTTGAGCGTCGGAGAGGTAAACAGGGGCATCCCCCCTGTTTCCCCTTTGTAGTTCACGCTTTCTTTGCTTGCTTTTCAGGTATCAAGACGAGGTGAGCTTCACCCACAGCTAAGGGACGACTTGGGATACCAAGTCCGACACGCTCGAGTCAAGACGAGACCACTTGGTCCGGCCTTGGGTCTAACCGTCTTTGACTCCTAAATGGTTGTCCGAAAAACAGCGACAACATTTTGGCGCTAGAAGGAGGGGATCTCTCGACCTTGACGACGCATTCCCTCTACCAGTTTTCTCCCTTTGTAATCACGACTCTCGAGAGATGAGTCATCTACCCACTACCTCCGCGGGTACCCGAGCGACGAGCTCGAGGTACGGTCTCCGAAACCTCGCGCACCGTCTTGAAGGGCAACCTCGCGATAGCGAGAGCCAGCCCCAAGACCCGGTGAACGACCCCGAGGCCGAGCTCCGAGAGGACACGGCCCGGCGGCTCGCGGAGCTCCTTGACCGTCCCGGCGTTGACAGCTCCCTCATCGCCGGTCTCCTCGGCTACAACGTCGAGGATCGATCTGCTCAAGATTACTCCGACCCCGAGTACGTGGAGGAGTCGAGGACCGACGAGGCCACCCCTAGCCTCGCTCAAGCGCGACCCGAGAGGGCCAACGGTGCGTTGGCCGATCCTTTGTGCCCGGCGCGACAACAGGCACGGTCACAGTCCCGGGGACTCACCCCCTCGGTTTCAAGAGGTAGCCGGACACGGCCCCTCGTCGAGGAGAGAGCGACTCTGGTCGACGATGGAGCCGATAGCCGAAGCGCTCGCCGGACGACCCGGCCAAGGGCGACCTCGCCTCGTCACGCACCAAGCGTGGACCTTAGAGAGCGCTTGACGGCGCAGAGAAACTCCCGAGGGGAGGATCTCCGCCAAAGGCTAAATTCTCGAAGGGACGCGCTCCCCGCCGCAACTCTTGGCCGACCTCAGGCCAATGTCGTGGACCAAGCGTCCAATGAACGCCAACCGGTGACCCCCGTGGCCCCGACGATTGGCCCTGCCAACGGGCTTGATATGGTCACAATGATCCAGAGCCTCCAAAACCAAATCATCGAGATGAGGGAATCAGGGAGGCAAAGGCCGTACGGAGGGATCGAGGAATCATACTCTCCCTTCGCCGCACAAGTCCTCGCGCAGCCATGCGTGGGAAACTTTAAGTTACCGTCCATTCCCCCCTATGATGGACGTACGGACCCCCACTTCCACGTCCAACACTATGAGACGTGGATGACGATGCAAGGGCAAACGGACGCCACCCTCTGCCAAGCCTTCAGCCTGACCCTCACAGGGTCGGGCTTTGAGTGGTTCCAAAGTTTGAGGCCTGGAAGCATCCCGTCCTTCCGAGCCTTGCGAGAGGCTTTCCTCGCTCGCTTTGCCACGCTTGTGGCACAAAAGAAATCGAAGACCCACCTCCTCTCCATTCGACAGGGGAGAGATGAGACGTTGAGACAATACCTCGCCCGCTTCACCGAGGAGTCTCACAAAGTCGAGGGCTTCGACGACAGGGACGCCATCACGGCGATTACCGAGGGAGTTCGCACGAGCGACTTCCTCAAGTCCATTGTCGGGCAAGTCCCGCGAGACATGGCGGAGCTGATGACGAGAGCCCGCACACATATGGAAATCGAGGACTATCTCGATGGCCGCGATGGCCGGAAGTCAGGAGGACAAGGTAGTCGCCACCGCGAAGAACGGGACGAAGATCGCCCCGACCCTCAAAGCAAGAGGAGCAAGGGAGGCCGGGCCCCTAACGGTCGCCCCCTCTCCGGTCCAAGATTGTCGCACGTTGATAACTTCCGAGCGTTATCAACGTACACCCCGCTGAACACTCCGCAAGAGCGGATCCTAGCTCTACACCGCGACAAGCTAGGAAGTCCGGCTCCCCTTGCGAAGGACCCCGCGAAGAGGGATCGAAATAAGTTCTGTGAGTACCACCAGGATCACGGGCATCTGACGTCCGAGTGCTACCATCTTAGGCGTCAGATCGAGGCCCTGATTCAAGACGGGAAATTAAAAGAGTATGTCCTGAGAACGGTCGGGACAGCCACGGTGCACGAAGGCCATCCATGGCAGGGAAGGAAGGGTCCGGCGACGGTGACTGTCATGGACCAGGCAGCGGTTGAAGAACCGGAGAGCTCACAGCTGCATGTCGTGGGCTAAGCCCGTCCCCCTTTTCTCATTATGTCATTTTATTTCCAGTTTTAAGACAATCTCGAATTTCAATAAGGCCAATGGCCCAGGGATGTAATTTTTGACTATTTGTGCATGATAATTGCATCACATTTCACCTCGAAGTCTTTATCTTGCTGCATTAAAATTTCTAGTCTCCTATACGAGTACACGAGAAACTCGGGGGGCTAATGGGAAACAATGCTAAAAAAAAAAAAAAAAAAAAAGATACAAAAAAGACGCGCAAATCGATTATGCCTTCGTTGGCAAATCGAGAAAACAAGACGCGCACAATATAAAAAAGACGCGCAAATCGATTATGCCTTCGTTGGCAAATCGAGAAAAGTAAGACGCGCACAAAACAAAAAAGACGTGCAAATCGATTATGCCTTCGTTGGGAAATCGAGAAAAGTAAGACGCGCACAAAACAAAAAAGACGTGCAAATCGATTATGCCTTCGTTGGCAAATCGAGAAAAGTAAGACGCGCACAAAACAAAAAAGACGTGCAAATCGATTATGCCTTCGCTGGCAAATCGAGAAAACAAGACGCGCACAAAACAACGAAGACGCGCAAATCGATTATGCCTTCGTTGGCAAATCGAGAAAAGTAAGACGCGCACAAAACAAAAAAGACGTGCAAATCGATTATGCCTTCGCTGGCAAATCGAGAAAACAAGACGCGCACAAAACAACGAAGACGCGCAAATCGATTATGCCTTCGTTGGCAAATCGAGAAAAGTAAGACGCGCACAAAACAAAAAAGACGTGCAAATCGATTATGCCTTCGCTGGCAAATCGAGAAAACAAGACACGCACAAAACAACGAAGACGCGCAAATCGATTATGCCTTCGTTGGCAAATCGAGAAAAGTAAGACGCGCACAAAACAAAAAAGACGTGCAAATCGAATATGCCTTCGTTGGCAAATCGAGAAAAGTAAGACGCGCACAAAACAAAAAAGACGTGCAAATCGATTATGCCTTCGCTGGCAAATCGAGAAAACAAGACGCGCACAAAACAACGAAGACGCGCAAATCGATTATGCCTTCGTGGGAGAATCGAGAAAACAAGACGCGCACAAGACAACAAAAGACGTGCAAACCGATTATGTCTTCGTTGGCAAATCGAGAAAATAAGACGCGCACAACACAATAAGCTGTGCTAATCGATCACGCCCTCATTGGTAGATCGAAAAAATGAGCCACGCACGATCAACCCGAAACAAAAAGTCGTCCGTCGCGACGCGCGAAGGCCATTCCTCATGACCCAAACCCAATCCATATGAACGCGTCTTTGGATTTTGAGTTTCCACTCGATCTACGCTCGACCAGAAACTCGGGGGGCTAATGTTGTCGGTCCGTCTTGGACCGACGAGAACTAAGGCATCGCATAGATCCACGCGACCGGTGCAAGGCCCGCACAGCGGCTCCCGGCCGGCCAAGTGCCGTCCGGCCAGCTCCCGGCCGGCGGCCGCCCGGCGTATGACCGGCCCAAGGCCGGCGCTGGCCAAGGCCGGCTCTCCAAGGCCGGCGCTGGCCAAGGCCGGCGCTCCAAGGCCGGCCCTCCACGGCCGGGGCTCCAAGGCCGGCCTTCCACGGCCGGCGCTCCAAGGCCGGCCTTCCACGGCCGGCGCTCCAGGACCGGCCCTCCACGGCCGGCGCTCCAAGGCCGGCCTTCCACGGCCGGCGCTCCAAGGCCGGCCTTCCACGGCCGGCGCTCCAAGACCGGCCCTCCACGGCCGGCGCTCCAAGGCCGGCCTTCCACGGCCGGCGCTCCAAGACCGGCCTTCCACGGCCGGCGCTCCAAGACCGGCCTTCCACGGCCGGCGCTCCAGGGCCGGCCTTCCACGGCCGGCGCTCCAAGGTCGGCCTTCCACGGCCGGCGCTCCAAGACCGGCCTTCAACGGCCGGCGCTCCAAGACCGGCCTTCCACGGCCGGCGCTCCAGGGCCGGCCTTCCACGGCCGGCGCTCCAAGGCCGGCCTTCCACGGCCGGCGCTCCAAGACCGGCCTTCCACGGCCGGCGCTCCAAGGCCGGCCTTCCACGGCCGGCGCTCCAGGACCGGCCCTCCACGGCCGGCGCTCCAAGGCCGGCCCTCCACGGCCGGCGCTCCAAGGCCGGCCTTCCACGGCCGGCGCTCCATGGCCGGCCTTCCACGACCGGCGCTCCAAGACCGGCCCTCCACGGCCGGCGCTCCAAGGCCGGCCTTCCACGGCCGGCGCTCCAAGACCGGCCTTCCACGGCCGGCGCTCCAAGGCCGGCCTTCCACGGCCGGCGCTCCAAGACCGGCCTTCTGTTGTCAATGGTGCCCACAAGAAGAGTAGTAGTGTCTATTTATGTACATTTGATGTCATATAGTCTTACGAAGACTCTTGCTTGTAATTGCTTATTCATTAATAAAAAGTTGAAACGTTCATTCAATCTTCCTTGTCTGAAGCTTTATGATAAAACCCTGGTCTTTTAGTCCATAAACAAACCTAACAACTTACGAAGAGACAAATGTAGATTTGCATGAACAAACTCTTCGTAGTTTGCTTAAAACGATATATTCGCAATCTTAGGGTCAAAGGACTATTGACCTCAGTATGATTGTTAGAAGAATCTATGATGTCTGGTTATGAGGCATTGAGAGTTGGGGACTCTATAGTTCTTCTAGGTATCTTCCGAAGGTACTGAATTGACCAGTGCACTTCTAGAGACAATATAAGAACAAACCATTTAACCTCTTATGTCTCGAAGTCACTATGTATGAATTGCATCATGCTTACCTTAATCCTGAAATGAGACATGCCATTTCACACCTTAGTATTCTCATTTGAGAAAGTCAGAGTTCGGACTCACTATGTCATTCCGAACAGGGCCTATTGGTGAAATACTAAGTTGTGAGTATGTCATGAGTAACTTTGTGAAGTTCTCATAGATATGGAATTCATGTACAAGATTGCTGAAATGCAATGTATGTCACCTCATGCTTTGTTCCTTGGAGTGTGAATAAATGAACTGGCCAGTGTCCAAATTGAGTCCTGACTCTTTTGGATGAAACAATGTGACTTGTTAGCTCCTCGTCAATACATTGTTTCTAACTTATTCACAAGCGACAAAGGAGTTGAGGAAATAACAGCTAGAAGGGTAAAATGGTAATTTAGTAAATCCCGACTAGCTGATGACATTCATGAAGGGTAGCATAGATAATATTCAGTGGATCCGCTCATCATAATTAGGTCGAATTCTTGAGTAGAAAATAAATTCATTTGAACCGAGAGATTTTCAGTGTCAGCTCTTTAGTGGAGTCAGTTGGCATTAAGCTAAACTTGGAAAAGGTTTGTGAACTTTTGAGTCCAAGTGTTTAGCTCAAGCTTTGTTCATTTGGATCCATGAGGTCACTGTCACGAATCACATCGATAGGAATAGTTAAACTGGAAGCTAAGTCAAAACAAGAACGAAAATAGTTAAAAGGGTATTTTTGTCTTTTGAGACAGGATGAAATGAATGTCAATAAATTTTTTGACAAGTTCATTTGATGACTTAATGTCACTCGGCCATGACTTGATCATTGGGCCTTGTGAATTAATTTCATTTCATAAAAATTTTATTGAAAATTCTTAATGGGCCTTTTTCATGTTGTCATGAACAAATGGAAAAGCTTCTAGAAGGCCTTTCTAAAGCATAATAGGCGCCCACTACCCAAAGAGAAAGAGAGTTCCTTTTGTGCATTAATGTATGAAGATACTTGCCAAAAGAAAAAGAGGAAACAAATTTCCTATTCAAGGCAATGGGAATTTCGACCAAGACAAGTCAAGGGAGAAGAAAAATAAAAGAGGAAACAAATCCAAGGTGTCATGAAGGCTTATGTGGCCGTGTGACTTGGATAGGAATGGGAAATAAGGGGTTGCTCATAAAGGCTTGGAAAATAAGAGGAAACTACTTCTTTCCAAGGCCAACCCTTCTCCTATAAATAGGACCCTCATTCCCCTCATTTTATTCATTCCACATAAGTTAGAGATTGAGAGCTTCTCTCTCTAGACCTTGTGGTGGCCGAAATCCTCTCTCTCTCTCTTTCTATTTTATTTTCGATTTTTCTTGTTTTGGCACCTAGGTCCTCACTCGACCTAGCGTTTAGCTCTGCGACTTCGAGACTCGTTCTTAAGTCGTAGTGTTTAAAAGTGCCCACTCACTGATTCCTTCTTTTCGAGTGATTTAGTGATAGAAACTTTCGTGGTTGCTCGAGGTGCCGAGGAAAGAAAGAGAGACGTGCTGCGAGGGGAGACGAGCGTTGCAACTTTCCAAAAGCTTCTACAAGGTTCAAGCTTCAAGAAAGGTTAGTAACTTTAATAGCTCATATTAGTTTTTATTTACATGTACATGCTCTTGTCTAGGTTAGTAAAAACTAGTTTTACTTAAAAAGAAAATTTTTAAAATTCCGCCGCTTAACGAAGCGTTAAACTTTTTCTTAAACCCTAGATCGATTCCAACAAATGGTATCAGAGCTATGGTCAAAGAGATGCATGTACATGTTTTTAAAATTATGAGCTTGAAAATCGTTTTCGAAAGTTTACTAATTTTGTGACAAGTTAGAATTGTAATCTTAGATTTTTTTTAATTTAATGCTCTTGTCTTTAAATTAAAAAGCATGTTGATTTTCTATGAGTTTGGGATGTTTTTAAAACACATTAGAATCAGTTCTAAAAGTTTTTAATTTTTTATATTGAAAAATGTGTTTTAAAGGTTTGAGAAATTTCGGTAAATTTTGTGACTAGTTTCTTTATCTTGCTAGTTTCGTTTATTTACTTGAATCGTTTTACGCATGTTGTTATTTCTTTTATTCTATGTTATTACCCTGCTAATAAAACACAAATAAAAGCTTTAAACAACATCTTAAAACGTTCCGTTACACTTGATTCTTTTTCGCACCTAAAAAGGACCAAAGTTTTAATTTATTTCTTTTTCTTCGAGCTGGAGTAAACCCGCATTAAAAGTGGCATAACTCTCTGTTCAGAAATCGAAATTTAATGATTCTTGAATCAAATTAAAGCTCTGTATGTCCTCTGTCCAATGCCACCGGTTTCGGCTCAAAACGACATCGGAGCCGCCAGATATGATGATTTTACTCCGAGGTGCGCGGCTGTCTGAAACTCCAGTTTTTTAGAAATCCGGATTTTCAAACCCCAGTACCATGAGTTATAGAACTCTAATGAGAAAATTTTCTTTAGCAAAGATGTTTTTCATATGATTATAAACATGATGTGTAAGATTAAAATGTTTTGTTTTTTGAAAGTTTAATTGAGATTGAATCTTTACAAAACTAGTTTGAATTTTGAAAAACCGTTTTCACTTTCAAACTTGAAAATATTTTGTCATCCAAATCAAATAAATTTTCAAAATGTTTTCAAAACTATATCTATATCACATATGTTCAAAATCTATATGCTCTTAAAAATTTGAGTGGGAGGTCTCCTTGTAGACAAGCCGAAAAATAAAAAGATGTGTAATCTCAAACTTTCAAGTGTTCGAGTGAGTTGAAGTTCACACTTCCCTCACGCACTTTCCCGAAATAGAAAATAGGAAAAGATCGAGTATGTACCTTGTGCCTTTATGCACTAATACTGCTCTGAACATGTCGATCTAGGATTCTCTTCTAGTTGTCCGCTCTGTCGCTCTCTAACTAGGAAATTTGTTTCCGAACTTAAAAGAGTCGATGAACCAACTCCAAAAACTAAGTGGGAGGGTTATATTCGTTGTTTGTAACCCACGATCCCCAACACTAATGAAAGATGCAATAACGTGGGACTAAGAGCCGCTCTTGCGACCCTCACTTAAATGTGAGTACTCCAAGGCGTTATTGCTTCTATCATTGCTCAATGAGCTACGTCCGAGAGTGATGCAATGATGGCAAGGCCTCCCCTTGGGGGATTGTTTTTCAAAGCTGATCTTTTGGACTAAGTGGTTGGTTGCACGCTTAGGCTCAATCCCTAGTATCCTCCCTTGAGGCTCTGCGAAAGGATGTGAGTGATCAAACCAATTTACAAGGTGGCTAGTCAAAAATAGATGTATTGACATCTTGGCTTAGCATTAATGATGTGTCATTTACTTATAAATGGAGATTTTTTGCGGCCTTCTCTTGAGGGAGTAAATTCTCGTTTAGTTTATAACACCTTTGCATTTTATAAAAAGTCTTAATAAAACTTAAATCCTAAACCAAAGACTAATCATAAACTTGTTTCAACTTTTATAGGCAATATGTCTCCCAACTCTCTCTCTTTCATTCTTTCCTCGAACAAACTCGAAAACGAAAACTACATAGACTTGAAACGTAACCTCGACATAATACCTACCGTTAACAAGCACAAATGGGTACTCACCACCCCGTGTCCTCCTCTGACGAATGATGATTCAACTCAAGAGGACAATGACGCCTTAGCGGCCTGGCTTCGATCCGATGAGATTGTGAGGTGCTATATCTTGGCATCTATGAACAATATGCTGAAAGAGAAACATCGTGACTTCGAGACTGCCGCTGACATGCTCTACAATCTCCTTGAGATGTTTAGAGGGCAAAGGCGTCAAACAAGGCTACAAGCAGTCCGACAGTTTATGAACTGTCATATGCAGGCTAGGACTCCTGTTGGAGACTTCATGATACTGATCATTAGTTTTCTGAATAAAATGGAAATCCTAGGATCTGAGATTGATGGGAAGAATATCATAGATATGATCTTAGAAACTCTCCCCGAGTCTCTTGATACCTTCATGCTGAACTACTCCATTACAAAGCTAAAGTACACTGTTACCGAGCTTATGAAGGAGCTTCACACTGCTGTAGGTCTCAATAAGAGAAAGAGGATTCAAGGAGAGGCACGTGCTACTGAGCAAAGAGCCTCCGCCTCTGGAACTAAGAAGAGACCTCACAAGGCCGATAAAAAGAACTGTCCTGCCAATCTCAAAGCAAAGGAACATAGTATTGTACTAGTTACCGAAGCATGCTTAGTAGCTGATAATGTATCAACGTGGATTCTTGACTCCGCTGCTACTAACCATATTTGTTGTTCCTTGAATGGTTTCAAGAAAACCAAAAGCTTAGAGAAAGGCGAGTTCGGTTTCAAATGGGGTGATGGGAGCCTGGTGTCTGCGAAGGCTGTGGGATCCGTGACGCTGTCTTTTGAAGACCGCACTTTAAACTTGAAAAATGTTTATTTTGTTCCTACCGTTGGGAAGAACTTAATATCCGTTGCTCGTCTTCTCGAGCAAGATTATTGTTTAAAGTTCATTAAGAATGGAATTCGTATTTCGTTTCCTGATAATTCTTTTGTCACTGATGCATGTATGAAGAATGCTCTTTTCTACATCTATCCCACTCAACCTTCTCTTTTAGACACCGAAATAGATAACGATCTAATTAGGGAGCCAAAGAGGATCAAACTTTCTAAATCCTCCGATCTAACAAAATCAACATACCTCTGGCACTTAAGACTTGGTCATATCAGTCTAGATAGGATTAAGAGACTTGTGAGGGATGGTCCACTCCAAGCCTCTGCAATAGGTTCACTACCTACTTGTGAATCCTGCATAGAAGGAAAAATGACTAAGCGACCTTTCTCCGATAAGGGTCGAAGAGCCACTGAGTTGCTGGAACTAATACATTCTGATGTATGTGGTCCGCTCAGCCAACAGGCACGTGGAGGATACGAATACTTCGTTACCTTCACCGATGATTACTCGCGATATGGGTTTGTCTATTTGCTTAAACACAAATCCGAGACCTTTAACGTATTTAAGGTCTTTAGGGCTTTAGTGGAAAAGCAAACTGGCAAAGTGATCAAAACCCTTCGATCCGATCGAAGTGGTGAGTATATGTCTGGAGAGTTCGATGACTTTCTCAAAGAAGGTATCGCTTCTCAGCTTACCGCACCTGGCACACCTTAACAAAATGGAGTGTCAGAGAGAAGAAACCGAACTCTTATGGAGATGGTTAGATCAATGATGAGTTACTCATCACTCCCGCTTTCCTTTTGGGGATATGCCCTCGAAACAGCCGCTTACATTCTGAACCAAGTTCCGTCTAAAGCGGTTCCTGGTACTCCTTATGAACGATGGACTGGCCGTAAAGTGAATCTTGGCCGCATCCGAATTTGGGGTTGCCCTGCACACGTGCTGAGGCAATAGACTAGCAAGTTGGCTAGTAGGTCAGAATTGTGCCTGTTTGTGGGATATCCGAAGGAAACCAAAGGTTTTACTTTCTATAGTCCCGAGGACGATAAGACTTTCGTTAGCACGAATGCTCGTTTCCTTGAGGAGGACTTTATGAAGGATGCGAAACCTAGAAGCAAAATTGTGCTTGAAGAAAAGTTGGGTGAGGAAGCTTCTACCTCATCTGTAAGAACTGTTCTTACCCCAACTGAAACACAACCTAACTCATCAGAATCTCGTCAAGTAGTACTTAGACGTAGTGGGAGGGCTACTCAAAAGCCTGACAGGTACATGTCTTATGGAGACTCTCTTGTAGCCGTCTCCGACATGGATGACCCTGTTTCCTATAGCCAAGCGATGGCTTGTTCTGAATCAAACCTTTGGCTTGACGCCATGAAAGTTGAAATGCACTCGATGTATGTAAACAAAGTCTGGAAACTTGTAGACCTTCCTGAAGGGATTAAACCCGTAGGGTGTAAGTGGATATACAAGAAGAAAAGGGGTCCTGATGGGAACGTCGAGACGTTCAAAGCACGACTTGTGGCAAAGGGTTATACCCAACAAGAAGGGATTGACTATGAAGAAACCTTCTCGCCAGTCGCGATGCTTAAATCCATCCGCATACTCCTATCCATAGCTGCAGCTCTCGATTATGAGATATGGCAAATGGATGTCAAGACAGTCTTTCTGAATGGCAATCTTGACGAGCGCATTTACATGGCTCAACCAGACGGTTTCGTGGATAAAGGTCAAGAGACCAAGGTTTGTGAGTTGCTTAAATCCATTTATGGACTAAAGCAAGCATCTAGATCATGGAATATTAGATTCGATGAAATTGTAAAGAGCTTCGGCTTTGAACAGTCAATAGATGAGCCTTGTGTTTACAAGTTAATACACGAAGGCAAAGTTGTGTTTCTGGTACTATATGTCGATGATATACTACTCATTGGTAATGACGTGGGTAAGTTATCTGAGGTTAAGGTCTGGCTAGCAAAGCAATTCGATATGAAGGATCTAGGAGAAGCCGCGTACATTCTGGGAATCCAAATCTTTCGAGATAGGAAAAACCGGACCCTGTCGCTCTCTCAAGCATCTTATATTGATAAGGTGATGGATCGCTTCTCGATGCAAGACTGCAAGAGGGGTCAAACACCCTTTAGGCATGGAGTTTCACTCTCTAAGGACCAGTCTCCCAAGACTGCACAAGAGATTGAAGACATGAGAAAGATTCCTTACGCCTCTGCCGTGGGAAGTCTCATGTATGCCATGCTTTGCACTAGACCTGACATCTGTTTCGCCGTTGGCGTAGTTAGCCGTTTCCAATCCAACCCTGGACCCGAGCACTGGATTGCTGTTAAGCATGTTCTTAAGTATCTTCGAAGAAGTAGGAACTTGATGCTTACATACTCAGGTACTGACCTGACTATGACGGGATATACCGACTCCGATTTTCAAGCGGATAAGGATTCCAGGAAATCCACTTCGGGATCTGTGTTCATCCTTAATGGTGGAGCTGTTGTGTGGAGAAGTATTAAGCAATCTTGCATTGCTGACTCCACAATGGAAGCAGAATATGTGGCTGCTTGTGAAGCATCCAAAGAGGCTGTATGGCTTAAAAATTCCTTAAGTATTTGGAAGTTGTTCCAAACGTCGACAAGCCCATGACCCTTTATTGTGATAATAGTGGGGCTGTCGCTAACTCAAAGGAACCTAGAAGCCATAAGCGCTCTAAACATATTGAGAGGAAATACCATTTGATTCGAGATTTCGCGCAACGCAGAGACGTGGAGGTGAAGTAGATCTCTGGCAGATCCATTCACCAAGGCCCTAGCGAACATGGTCTTCGACCAACTTCTAGAGGGATTAGGCATGTAGGACTACTCACATCTTCTTTGAGTCAAGTGGGAGTTTGTTGTCAATGGTGCCCACAAGAAGAGTAGTAGTGTCTATTTATGTACATTTGATGTCATATAGTCTTACGAAGACTCTTGCTTGTAATTGCTTATTCATTAATAAAAAGTTGAAACGTTCATTCAATCTTCCTTGTCTGAAGCTTTATGATAAAACCCTGGTCTTTTAGTCCATAAACAAACCTAACAACTTACGAAGAGACAAATGTAGATTTGCATGAACAAACTCTTCGTAGTTTGCTTAAAACGATATATTCGCAATCTTAGGGTCAAAGGACTATTGACCTCAGTATGATTGTTAGAAGAATCTATGATGTCTGGTTATGAGGCATTGAGAGTTTGGGACTCTATAGTTCTTCTAGGTATCTTCCGAAGGTACTGAATTGACCAGTGCACTTCTAGAGACAATATAAGAACAAACCATTTAACCTCTTATGTCTCGAAGTCACTATGTATGAATTGCATCATGCTTACCTTAATCCTGAAATGAGACATGCCATTTCACACCTTAGTATTCTCATTTGAGAAAGTCAGAGTTCGGACTCACTATGTCATTCCGAACAGGGCCTATTGGTGAAATACTAAGTTGTGAGTATGTCATGAGTAACTTTGTGAAGTTCTCATAGATATGGAATTCATGTACAAGATTGCTGAAATGCAATGTATGTCACCTCATGCTTTGTTCCTTGGAGTGTGAATAAATGAACTGGCCAGTGTCCAAATTGAGTCCTGACTCTTTTGGATTAAACAATGTGACTTGTTAGCTCCTCGTCAATACATTGTTTCTAACTTATTCACAAGCGACAAAGGAGTTGAGGAAATAACAGCTAGAAGGGTAAAATGGTAATTTAGTAAATCCCGACTAGCTGATGACATTCATGAAGGGTAGCATAGATAATATTCAGTGGATCCGCTCATCATAATTAGGTCGAATTCTTGAGTAGAAAATAAATTCATTTGAACCGAGAGATTTTCAGTGTCAGCTCTTTAGTGGAGTCAGTTGGCATTAAGCTAAACTTGGAAAAGGTTTGTGAACTTTTGAGTCCAAGTGTTTAGCTCAAGCTTTGTTCATTTGGGTCCATGAGGTCACTGTCACGAATCACATCGATAGGAATAGTTAAACTGGAAGCTAAGTCAAAACAAGAACGAAAATAGTTAAAAGGGTATTTTTGTCTTTTGAGACAAAGGATGAAATGAATGTCAATAAATTTTTTGACAAGTTCATTTGATGACTTAATGTCACTCGGCCATGACTTGATCATTGAGCCTTGTGAATTAATTTCATTTCATAAGAATTTTATTGAAAATTCTTAATGGGCCTTTTTCATGTTGTCATGAACAAATGGAAAAGCTTCTAGAAGGCCTTTCTAAAGCATAATAGGCGCCCACTACCCAAAGAGAAAGAGAGTTCCTTTTGTGCATTAATGTATGAAGATACTTGCCAAAAGAAAAAGAGGAAACAAATTTCCTATTCAAGGCAATGGGAATTTCGACCAAGACAAGTCAAGGGAGAAGAAAAATAAAAGAGGAAACAAATCCAAGGTGTCATGAAGGCTTATGTGGCCGTGTGACTTGGATAGGAATGGGAAATAAGGGGTTGCTCATAAAGGCTTGGAAAATAAGAGGAAACTACTTCTTTCCAAGGCCAACCATTCTCCTATAAATAGGACCCTCATTCCCCTCATTTTATTCATTCCACATAAGTTAGAGATTGAGAGCTTCTCTCTCTAGACCTTGTGGTGGCCGAAATCCTCTCTCTCTCTCTTTCTATTTTATTTTCGATTTTTCTTGTTTTGGCACCTAGGTCCTCACTCGACCTAGCGTTTAGCTCTGCGACTTCGAGACTCGTTCTTAAGTCGTAGTGTTTAAAAGTGCCCACTCACTGATTCCTTCTTTTCGAGTGATTTAGTGATAGAAACTTTCGTGGTTGCTCGAGGTGCCGAGGAAAGAAAGAGAGACGTGCTGCGAGGGGAGACGAGCGTTGCAACTTTCCAAAAGCTTCTACAAGGTTCAAGCTTCAAGAAAGGTTAGTAACTTTAATAGCTCATATTAGTTTTTATTTACATGTACATGCTCTTGTCTAGGTTAGTAAAAACTAGTTTTACTTAAAAAGAAAATTTTTAAAATTCCGCCGCTTAACGAAGCGTTAAACTTTTTCTTAAACCCTAGATCGATTCCAACACCTTCCACGGCCGGCGCTCCAGGGCCGGCCTTCCACGGCCGGCGCTCCAAGACCGGCCTTCCACGGCCGGCGCTCCAAGGCCGGCCCTCCAAGGCCGGCCCTCGGCCAAGGGGTTCCTCAAACACCTCTTGGCCGCTTATAAATATGAGGGTCTCTCCCTCGACCCAGGTAATCCATCTTTGAGTCCCGAAACGCTGCCGAACTCGTACTTCGCTCGTTTCGCTCATCTTTGGCCTCTAAACACCCCTAAAACCTCTATACTCCACCTCAATCTCACTAATGTTGAGCGTCGGAGAGGTAAACAGGGGCACCCCCCCTGTTTCCCCTTTGTAGTTCACGCTTTCTTTGCTTGCTTTTCAGGTATCAAGACGAGGTGAGCTTCACCCACAGCTAAGGGACGACTTGGGATACCAAGTCCGACACGCTCGAGTCAAGACGAGACCACTTGGTCCGGCCTTGGGTCTAACCGTCTTTGACTCCTAAATGGTTGTCCGAAAAACAGCGACAACAATTGGCAGGACAGTTCCTTTTATCGGCTTTGTGAGGTCTCTTCTTAGTTCCAGAGGCGGGGGCTTTTTGCTCAGTAGCATGTGCCTCTCCTTGATTCCTCTTTCTCTTAGTGAGACCTACAGCAGTGTGAAGTTCCTTCATAAGCTTGGTAACAGTGTACTCTAGCTTGTTTATGAAGTAGTTCATCTTGGAGGTATCAAGAGATGCGGGGAGAGTTTCTAAGATCATATCTATGATATTCTTCCCATCAATCTCAGATCCTAGGCTTTCCATTTTATTCATAAAACTAATGATCAGTATCATGAAGTCTCCAACAGGAGTCCTAGCCTGCATATGACAGCTCATAAACTGTCGGACTGCTTGTAGCCTTGTTTGACGCCTTTGCCCTCCAAACATCTCAAGGAGATTGTAGAGCATGTCAGCGGCAGTCTCGATGTCACGATGTTGCTCTTTCAGCACATTGTTCATAGATGCCAAGATATAGCACCTCATAATCTCATCGGATCGAAGCTAGGCCGCTAAGGCGTCATTGTCCTCTTGAGTTGAATCATCATTCGTCAGAGGAGGACACGGGGTGGTGAGTACCCATTTGTGCTTGTTAACGGTAGGTATTATGTCGAGGTTACGTTTCGAATCTACGTAGTTTTCGTTTTCGAGTTTGATCGAGGAAAGAAAGATTGAGAGATGGTTGAGAGACATATTGCCTATATAAGTTGAAAAAAGTTTATGATTAGTCTTTGGTTTAGGATTTAAGTTTGTTTAAGACTTTGATAAAATCCAAAGGTGTTATAAACCAAACGATAATTTACTCCCTCAAGAGAAGGCCGCAAAAAATCTCCTTTTATAAGTAAATGACACATCATTAATGCTAAGCCAAGATGTCAATACATCAATTTTGACTAGCCACCTTTTAAATTGGTTTGATCACTCACATCCTTTCGCAGAGCCTCAAGGGAGGATTACTAGGGATTGAGCCTAAGTGTGCAACCAACCACTTAGTCCAAAAGGTCAACTTTGAAAAACAATCCCCCAAGGGGAGGCCTTGCCATCATCGTCTCACTCTCGGACGTAGCTCATTGAGCAATGATCGAAGCAATAACGCCTTGGAGTACTCCCATTTAAGTGAGGGTCGCAAGAGCGGCTCTTAGTCCCACGTTAATTGCTTCTTTCATTAGTGTTGGGGATCGTCGGTTACAAACAACAAGTATAACCCTCCCACTTAGTTTTTGGAGTTGGTTCATCGACTCTTATAAGTTCGGAAACGGATTTCCTAGTTAGAGAGCGACAAAGCGGACAACTAGAAGAGAATCCTAGATCGACATGTTTAGAGTAGTATTAGCGCATAAAGGCACAAGGTACATACTCGATCTTTTCCTATTTTCTATTTCGGTAAAGTGCGTGAGGGAAGTGTGAACTTCAACTCACTCGAACACTTGAAAGTTTGAGATTACACATCTTTTTATTTTTCGGCTTGTCTACAAAGAGACCTCCCACTCAAATTTTTCAAGAGCATATAGATTTTGAACATATGTGATATAGATATAGTTTTGAAAACATTTTGAAAACTTATTTGATTTTAATGACAAAATATTTTCAAGTTTGAAAGTGAAAACGGTTTTTCAAAATTCAAACTAGTTTTGTAAAAACTCAATTTCAATTAATCTTTCAAAAATCAAAACTTTTTAATCTTACACATCATGTTTATAATCTTATAAAAACAATTTTGCTCAAGAAAATTTTATCATTAGAGTTCTATAACTCATGATAGTGGGGCTGAAAATCCGGAATTCTAAAAAACTGGAGTTTCGGAACAGCCGCACACCTCGGAGTAAAATTGCCACAACTGGCGGCTCCGATGTCCTTTTGACCTGAAACAGGTGGCGTTGGACAGAGGACAGACAGAGCTTTAATTTGATTCAAGAATCATCAAATTTCGATTTCAAAAGCTAGGTCGAGTGAGGACCTAGGTGCCAAAACAAGAAAAATCGAAAATAAACTAGAAAGAGAGAGAGAGAGAGGAGTTCGGCCAAGTTCTAGAGAGAGAGTCTCTCAAATCTCTTAAACTTGGACGAATGAAATGTGTGGAATGAGGCTCCTATTTATAGGAGAGGCTTTACCTTCAATAAGGTAGTTTCCTCTTCTATAGAATATCACATATTCATGAGCAAATATTGCCTCTTTCCCACTTAAGTCACAAGGCCAAGACAGCCTTCTAGAAGGCTTGGATTTGTTTCCTTTTTTGTTCCTTGCCTTGCCTTGACTCTACTTGGCCGATTCCCTACAAGCATGTGTGGGAAATTTTTTTCCTCTTTTTCTTTTGGCAAGTATCTTGATACATTTATGCACAAAATAATCTCTCCTATTTCTCTATAGGGCAGGCGCCCATTATGTCTAGAAAAGGCTTCTAGAATTTTCTTCACTTGTTCATGACAACATAAGAAAAGGCCCATTTAGAATTTTCAATAAAATTCTTATGAAATGAAATTAATTCACCAGGCCCAATGATCAAGTCATGGCCGAGTGACATTAAGTCATCAAATCAACTTGTCAAAAAATTTATTGACATTCATTTCATCCTTTGTCTCAAAAGACAAAAATACCCTTTTGACTATTTTCGTTCTTGTTTTGACTTAGCTTCCAGTTTAACTATTCCTATCGATGTGATTCGTGACAGTGACCTCATGGACCCAAATGAACAAAGCTTGAGCTAAACACTTGGACTCAAAAGTTCACAAACCTTTTCCAAGTTTAGCTTAATGCCAACTGACTCCACTAAAGAGTTGACACTGAAAATCTCTCGGTTCAAATGA
This sequence comes from Urtica dioica subsp. dioica, assembly GCF_054948205.1. Lineage (NCBI taxonomy): Eukaryota > Viridiplantae > Streptophyta > Magnoliopsida > Rosales > Urticaceae > Urtica > Urtica dioica. The sequence continues at coordinate 28,259,650 of NC_142756.1, read as the reverse complement.
ATTTATTTTCTACTCAAGAATTCACCTAATTATAATGAGCGGATCCACTGAATATTATCTATGCTACCCTTCATGAAGGTCATCAGCTAGTCGGGATTTACTAAATTACCATTTTACCCTTCTGGCTGTTATTTCCTCAACTCCTTTGTCGCTTGTGAATAAGTTAGAAACAATGTATTGACGAGGAGCTAACAAGTCACATTGTTTCATCCAAAAGAGTCAAGACTCAATTTGGACACTGGCCAGTTCATTTATTCACACTCGAAGGAACAAAGCATGAGGTGACATACATTGCATTTCAGCAATCTTGTACATGAATTCCATATCTATGAGAACTTCACAAAGTTACTCATGACATTCTCACAACTTAGTACTTCACCAATAGGCCCTGTTCGGAATCACATAGTGAGTCCGAACTCTGACTTTCTCAAATGAGAATACTAAGCTGTGAAATGGCATGTCTCATTTCAGGATTAAGTTAAGCATGATGCAATTCATACATAGTGACTTCGAGACATAAGAGGTTAAATGGTTTGTTCTTATCTTGTCTCTAGAAGTGCACTGCTCAATTCAGTACCTTCGGAAGATACCTAGAAGAACTATAGAGTCTCCAACTCTCAATGCCTCATAACCAGACATCATAGATTCTTCTAACAATCGTACTGAGGTCAATAGTCCTTTGACCCTAAGATTGCGAATATATCGTTTTAAGCAAACTACGAAGAGTTTGTTCATGCAAATCTACATTTGTCTCTTCGTAAGTTGTTAAGTTTGTTTATGGACTAAAGACTATTGTTTTATCATAAAGCTTCAAACAAAGAAAGAATGAATGAACGTTTCAACTTTATTAATGAATGAATAGGCAATTACAAGCAAGAGTCTTCATGAGACTTTATTACATCAAATGTACAAATTAAATATTACAACTCTTCTTGTGGGCACCATTGACAACAGTTGGCGGAGAGGCGTGCTCGACGAAGGAGACGGGGCGCGAGGAGTCCTCGGCAGCGTCTCAGAACCTCGGAGATCGCGTACGCGTCTAGCATGTTAGACGCGCGAGGGGAACTCTAGTCGAGAACCCTAGGGACGTGCTTGAGCACCGGAGAACGTTCGGTTAGAGGGAGCTACGTCCGGGAAGTCCCCGTGAGTGCTTCGGAACCTCTGAGAACGGGGGAGAGAGAAGAGAGACTGCTTCAGGCCAAATATGGCATCCAGAGAAGCAGAGAAGAGTAAGAAATCGAGCGTGTCGATAGGAGATGAAGGGATGCCTTTCCCCTCAGTGGGATGGGGTTTATATAGGTTCTTGAGGACCCTAAGGGGGTCCTTTGGCGTCCATGTGGTACTAGGAACGCGCCCCTTTTCAAGAGGGGGCGCACAGGGCGCGGCGCGCGACCCGCAGCGCGCGGCGCTCAACCGGCGGCGCACGGTCTGCGCTGCTTGATGCGCGGCGCGGCCTTGGCCGGGCGCGGCGCGCGGGCAGCACTGCCCAATGCGCGGCGCGCGACCCTGCCGGCGTGGCGCGCGCTGGACTTCTTCTTCACGGGCTCTTTGCGATCGTCTCGCTTCCGGGCCCGTTGAGCTATTGTGGGCTTGGTATTTTGGGTCTATGACAAATGTTCGTTTGGGGCTCGACTCGAGGAACCGACTCAAGTCTCGACTCGAGGGACTCCGCTCAACTCAAGGAGTTAAGAGTTTGGGGCGAGGATTTGAAGGCTTGCCGCTTTTGAGGACCTCCGGCCTGACCATCGGCCCTTTGAACGACGTGCCTCCTTGGCGTCTCGGATTTTCCGAAAACGACCGACAACAAAGCCCATTGCTTAGAATAGATTCCCGAGGGTCGAAACTATAGAAAGAACGTATAAAGAAATTCTTACTAAAAATCTATGGCATACGTAAGCTATACGAAAATATCTCGAAACAATACTTCTCAAATATGTTCTAGAAAATATTTTTGACTAGTCTCTTTTTATTGACAAGTTATAAGTATTTGAGAATGTAAATAAATATCATAAAACCTTTCATTTAAAATATACCAAGTCATTTATTTTAAATGTCTAACCATATTGTAAATAATTTTGGATTCGATTTAATAAAATATCTACAAAATAATCAAACCCTCGGTTCGTATTCGAACCTTTGTTTTTATATTTTTATTTTCGTGCGTAAATAAAACGTTTCTCGTTGATATTCTTTTTCGATTCAAAAGAGTCGAGTTTATAGTCGAACTCAGTTTTTAATACATAATTAAGATAAGGATACTAAATAATTACTTGAATAATCAACGAGGTTAGTAATATAACATATTAACTTTTTACGAGTCATAACAAAACTAACTCAAAAAATAAAATACTTCACAAACCATAAAAACATAATGTTAGCACGAGTCGAGGCTCGGGACTCGACTCGGGAGAAACCTTCTAAGTCTGTGCCGCCTCGCTGCCCAGCCCCGCCTCGTCATCGCTCGCGCAGCAGCTCCGCCACTCTTCGGACAACCTCCTTGCCGTCCCGAGCCGCTGCCCCAAGCCCTGTTCAGCCCATCTAAAACCGAGCCTAACTCTCGACAACAACTGGCACACAAAATAAAGCTTAACGACCATATTAACGAATCCGAACAACAACATCAAATCTGAACCAAATGTTATTTTCAGGCTAAATAGAATACATCAAATTCTCAGATTCTGGGTTTAATACTCACGGCCAAATCAATCAAAATGAATCACCCAGCCAACAAGTCACACAGCCAGCGAGTCACATGGCCAACACTCACATGGCCAACCCAAACTTCACCAATACCACTCAGTAAGCCCAAGCATCCATAACAACAACATATACCATAACAAATTTTCGGCCAAAAAAGTTCAACACAAATCAAGTCAACAGCTTTAATTCATTTATACCCATCGGACAAAGCAGAGAGCACGAGAGAAAGAAAAAGCAACGACAAAGCTTAGCCAAGCAAGAACAATAAAATCATCATCAAAATCAATCTTCAAAATACAACCACATACCTCGGATTTCATCTCACGAGAAAAGCCCCAAATTTCAAAAACGAAACCCTAATTTCACAAATCCAATTGGGGAAGAACAAATCCTTACCTGAATAATCCTTGTTGGTTCTCTTCTCCTCTTATTTCGGTGTCTCCTCTCGGTCCGGCGTCCTCGGTGACGTGCGGCGGTGGCTCTTTTCCTCGGCGGAGCACGCACTCGAGATGGGTTCAGTGGTTTGAGGTCGATTCCCTCACTACCTCCGCGAGCTCAACTCCGTCTCACTCTCTCTCTCTCTCTCTCCGGTTTGCTCTCTCTCTCTCTCTTCCGTCCTCTTCCTTCTTCTTTTTTTCTTTCTTTCCTTCTTTCTTTCTTCTCTTTTCTTTTTTTTTCTTTCCTGCGTGACCTGGTCTTCACTTTTTGGGCTGATGGGTTTTGTTTTGCTCGGCTAGAGAGAATTAATGATGAAGGCAATATATGAGTATAAGTGATGAGTTGCCAATGCTAAACTTATCCTTTTATTTATAATCCAACCCCTTTTTCCTTGTTTTCATTCAAATGGATTATGAGAAATTGTTACAATTAAGTCCTTATCATATAATTATTTAATTTAATTCATAACCGAACGGATTATAATTATATGATTCGAACCGAGAATTTTCTCGTTCGTTCTCGATCAATTAAAATATATTTAAGGTTTCTTGTTGGGTATAACCCTTTGCCACAAGTCATGCTTTGAACGTCTCGACCTTCCAATCAGGACCCCTTTTCTTCTTGTATATCCACTTACACCCTACAGGTTTAATCCCTTCAGGAAGGTCTACAAGTTTCCATACTTTGTTGACATGCATCGAGTGCATTTCAACTTTCATGGCGTCAAGCCAAAGGTTTGATTCATAACAAGTCATTGCTTGGCTATAGGAAACAGGGTCATCAATGTCGGAGACGGCTACGAGAGAGTCTCCATAGGACATGTACCTGTCAGGCTTTTGAGTAGCCCTCCCACTACGTCAAAATACTACTTGACGAGATTCTGATAAGTTTGGTTGTGTTTCAGTTGGGGTAAGAACAGTTCTTACAGATGAGGTATAAGCTTCCTCACCCAACTTTTCTTCCAGCACAATTTTGCTTCTAGGTTTCACATCTTTCATAAAGTCCTCCTCAAGGAAACGAGCATTCGTGCTAACGAAAGTCTTATCGTCCTCGGGACTATAGAAGATCAAACCCTTGGTTTCCTTTGGATATCCCACAACCAAGCACAATTCTGACCTACTAGCCAACTTGCTAGTCTTTTGGCTTAGCATGTGTGCAGGGCAACCCGAAATTCGGATTTACTTTACGGCCAGTCCATCGTTCATAAGGAGTACCAGGAACCGTTTTGGACGGAACTTGGTTCATAATATAAGCGGCTGTTTCGAGGGCATATCCCCAAAAGGAAAGAGGGAGTGATGAGTAACCCATCATTGATCTAACCATCTTCATAAGAGTTTGGTTTCTTCTCTCTGACACTCCGTTTTGTTGAGGTGTGCCAGGTGCGGTAAACTGAGAAGCGATTCCTTCTTCTTTAAGAAAGTCATCGAACTCTCCAGACATATACTCACCACCTCGATCAGATCGAAGTGTTTTGATCATTTTGCCAGTTTGCTTTTCCACTAAAGCCCTAAAGACCTTAAGTACGTTAAAGGTCTCGGATTTGTGTTTGAGCAAATAGACAAAACCATATCGCGAGCAATCATCGGTGAAGGTAACTGTTATCGGCCCATCTCGGCCTGGTAAAGCGGCGACGGCCGCGATAGCGGCCGTCCTAGGATCCCCCCCGGCACACGGCCGACCCAGAGCCGGTCTTCGCCACCACGGCCGACCCAGAGCCGGCCTTCGCCACCACGACCGACCCAGGGCCGGCCTTCGCCACCACGGCCGACCCAGGGCCGGCCTTCGCCTCCACGGCCGACCTAGGGCCGGCCTTCATCTCCACGGCTGACCCAGGGCCGGCCTTCGTAACCACGGCCGATCCTGGGCCAGCCTTCGCCACAACGGCCGACCCAGGGCCGGCCTTCGCCACCACGGTCGACCCAGGGCCGGCCTTCGCCACCACGGTCGACCCAGGGCCGGCCTTCGCCTCCACGGCCGACCTAGGGCCGGCCTTCGTCCCCACGGCCGACCCAGGGCCGGCCTTCGCCGCCACGGCCGACCCAGGGCCAGCCTTCGCCACCACGGCCGACTCAGGGCCGGCCTTCTCCACCATGGCGGACCCAGGGCCGGCCTTCGGCCAAGGGGATGCCCAAAACTTCCCTTGGTCGCCTATAAATACCGGGGTCCTTCCCCTAGTCTAGGTAATCCATTCTTGATTACTGAAACGCTGTTGAACTCGTACCCCGCTCGTTTCTCTCAAGTCTCGGCCTCTAAACACCTAACTCTCTACAATCTACCTCAACCCTACTAATGTTGAGCGTCGGAGAGGTAAACAGAGGCAACCCCTCTGTTTCCTCTTTGTAGTTCATCGTTACCTTCTCTTGCAGAACGAATGACGGACGAAGCAAACACCAATCACAGCTAAGGGAAAGCTCGGGATACCGAGTCCGACACGCTCAAGCCCGAATGCGACCACTTGGTCCGGCCTTGGGTCGAACCGTTTGGGTCTTCTAAATAGTTGTCCGAAAAACCGCGACAACATTTTGGCGCTAGAAAGAGGGCACCACCGACCTTAGCACGCTCTCCCTCCCACTTCCTCAGTTTCAGTACACTCACGACTCTCGAGAGATGAGTCACATTCCCACGACCTCCGCTGGCACTCGAGCGATGAGCTCGAGGTACGGTCTTCGAAGCCTTGCTCACCGTCTTGAAGGGCAACCTCGTGATAATGAGAGCCAGCCCCAAGACCCGGTGAACGATACCGAGGCCGCACTCCGAGAGGACACGGCCCGGCGGCTCACGGAGCTTCTAGACCGTCCCAGCGTCGACGGCTCGCTCATCGCCAACCTCCTTGGCTACGACGTCAAGGATCGATCCGCCTGAGATGACTCCATCCTCGACTACGTGGGGGAGTCAAGGACCGATGAGGCGACACCTAGCCTCGCCCATTCGTGGCCCGAGAGGTCAAATGGTGCTTTGGCCGGTCCGTCGCACCCGGCGCAACGACGAGCACGGTCACATTCCCGGGGACTCGGCCCCTCGGTTTCAAGAGGCGGCCGGACACGGCCCCTCGCCGAGGAGAGAGCGACTCTGGGTGATGATGGGGCCGATAGCCGAAGCGCTCGCCGCACGGCCCGACCAAGGGCGACCTCGCCCCGCCACGCGCGGAGCATGGACCTTAGAGAGCGCTTGACGGCGCAGAGAAACTCCCGAGGAGAGGATCTCCGCCAAAGGCTCAACTCCCGGAGGGACGCGCTCCCCGCCGCAACTCTCGGCCAACCTCGGGCCAATGTCGTGGACCAGGCGTCCAACGAGCGCCAACCGCGACTCCCGCGGCCCCGGCGATCAGCCCTGCTAACGGGCTTGACATGGTCATGATGATTCAGAGCCTCCAAAACCAAATCATCGAGATGAGGGAATCGGGGAGGCAGAGGCCTTACGGAGGGATCGAGGAGTCATACTCTCGCTTCGCCGCTCAAATCCTTGCGCAGCCTTGCGTGGGAACTTCAAATTACCGTCCATCCCTCCCTATGATGGACGGACCGACCCAAACTTCCACATCCAACACTACGAGACGTGGATGACGATGCAAGGGCAGGCGGACGCCACTCTCTATCAAGCATTCAGCCTGACCCTCACAAGGTCGGGGTTTGAGTGGTTCCGAAGTCTGAGGCCGGGAAGCATCTCGTCTTTCCGGGCCTTACGAGAGGCTTTCCTTGCTCGATTCGCCACTCTTGTGGCACAAAAGAAGTCAAAGACCCACCTCCTCTCCATCCGGCAGGGGAGAGACGAAACGTTAAGGCAGTACCTCGCTCGCTTCACCGAGGAGTCTCACAAGGTCGAGGGGTTCGATAACAAGGATGCCATCATGGCAATCACCGAGGGAGTCCGCACGAGCGACTTCCTCAAGTCCATTGTCGGAAAAGTCCCGCGAGACATGGCGGAGCTAATGTCGAGAGCCCGCACGTATATGGGAATCGAGGACTACCACGACAGTCGAGACGGCCGGAAGTCAGGGGGACAAGGTAGTCGCCTCCGCGACGACCAAGACGGAGATCGTCCCGACCCTCGAAAGAAGAGGAACAAGGGAGGCTAGGCCCCTAACGGTCGCTCCCTCCCCGGGCCGAGATCGTCACACGTCGATAGCTTCCGAAAGTTCTCGACGTTCACCCCTCTGAACACTCCGCAAGAGGGGATCCTAGCTCTGCACCGCGACAAGCTGGGAAGTCCGACTCCTCTCACAAAGGATCCCGCGAAGAGGGATCGAAACCAGTTCTGCGAGTACCACCAAGATCACGGGCATCTGACGTCCGAATGTTACCAGCTCAAACGTCAGATCGAGGCCCTGATTCAGGATGGGAAGTTAAAGGAATATGTCCTGAGAACGGTCGGGACGGCCGCGGCACACGGAGATCGCCCGCGGCAAGAGAGGAATGGTCCGGCGACGGTGACCGTCACGGACCGAGCAGCAATCGAAGAACTAGAGAGCTCACAACTACACATCGTGGGCTCGATCATGGGTGGTCCGGAGTTCGGAGACTCGGCCACACAACGGAAGAAGTACGTGCGCGAAGTTTCCCAAGGGAAAATAGCGCACTACATCAACCACACGTACGAGGCTCCTCCCCCGACCCCGTTCGAGTCTATGTTCTTCACTGGACAAGAGGCGGCGCGAGTCCTCCACCCGCACAATGACACGATAGTTGTCTCGGCCCCAGTTGCCAACAACCTCGTCCGGAGAATCCTAATCGACAATGGAAGCTCCGCCGACATAATCTTCAAGTCGGTGCTAGACAGGATGAAGCTATCCGGGATGAGACCGACCCCAATCTCGACTCCACTCTTCGACTTCACCGGGGAGAGGGTCATGACGGAGGGAACCATCGACCTCCCGGTCACCTTCGGGACACCGAGGGGGCTCAAGGTCACCCATATCATGTCATTCCTGGTCGTGGACCAGCCCTCAGCTTACAACATCATAGTTGGCCGCTCGACCCTCAATCGATTGAAGGCCATTACGTCCACTTACCACCTGATGATGAAATTCCCGACTGATAAGGGAATAGCCATGATGTTGGGAGACCAATCGATGGCAAGAATGTGTTACATTCAAGGCGTGGACGGGAAAGAAAAGGGAAAGATGGTGAGCACCGTCTTCCAGCTCGGGGACAAGCTCCCATGCAAGATAGAGGAGGGAGGCACCTTCGGAGAGCTGGACCCAAGGGACGATGTCAAGCGTTGAAAGGTGGAGACATCGGACGACCTCATTCCTGTCGTGTTGGATGACGCCAAGCCTGACCAAGTAGTCAAGGTAGGCGCCCAACTCCCATCCAAGGTCCGAACGCAACTCTCCACCTTCCTCCGCGAGTTCAAAGATGTCTTTGCGTGGACGCACGCCGACATGCCGGATATCGACCCCGAGATAATGGTTCACCATCTCAACGACGACAAGAGAGTAACCAAGGGCGTTCAGTGGAGAGAAATACCAAGCCATTGGTGAAGAGGTTGACAAACTTCTCGCCGCCGACTTCATCATGGAGGCGGAGCACCCCAAGTGGGTGTCCAACGTGGTGATGGTCAAGAAGCCAAACAAGAAGTGGCGGATCTGTATCGACTACAAAGATCTCAACAAAGCATGCCCGAAAGATAGCTTCCCTCTCCCGAGGATCGAGCAACTTGTGGACGCCACGGTGGGCCACGAGTTGTTGAGCTTCATAGACGCCTACTCAGGCTACAATCAGATCCGCATGCACGAGCTGGATCAGATAAAGACCACCTTTGTTACGAACCGCGGTCTCTACTGCTACAAGGTCATGCCCTTTTGCCTCAAAAATGCTGGAGCAACGTATCAAAGGTTGGTGAACCGAATGTTCGCCAATCAAATCGGCAAGACTATGGAGGTCTACGTGGACGATATGCTCGTCAAAAGCCTCAAAGCCCACGACCATGTTCGAGACCTTAGGGAGATGTTCGCGATCCTGCGACGCTATAAGATGAAGCTCAACCCCAACAAGTGCGCCTTTGGGGTCGAGTCCGGAAAATTCTTGGGCTACATGGTTAGCCACCGCGGGATCGAGGCTAACCCTAAGATGATTAAGGCGATCTTAGAGATGAGATTGCCGCAAAAAGTGAAAGAAGTTCAAAGTTTGACGGGAAGGATCGCCGCCCTGACGTGATTCGTTTAAAAAGCCACCGATAGGTGCCAACCATTTTTCAAGGCACTGAAAAAGACCGACGGGTTCGTATGGATGGAGGAGTGCGAGGAAGCGTCCGCGAAATGAAAGCCTATTTCACCTCCCCCCCTATTCCTCGCAAAGCCAAAGAATGTCGGAACCTTGTACATCTACCTCGCGGTTTCCGGCAGGGCCGTGAGCGCGGTTCTCATACGCGAAGAAGACAATGTGCAATGGCCGGTCTATTACGTTAGCAAGGCACTCCTCGACGCCGAGACCCGATACCCGGAAATCGAGAGATTGTCCCTCGCCCTTGTCATGAGCGCGAGAAAACTCTGACCCTACTTCCAAGCGCACCCCATCGTGGTACGCACGGGACACCCCATCGAGAAGGCCCTTCAAAAAGGGACCTCCTCTCGGATGGCCATATGGTCCCAGGAGTTGGGCGAGTACGGGGTCGAGTTCCAACCGAGAACCGCCATCAAAGCCCAAGCCCTCGCTGATTTCATAGCCAAGTTCACAAGCGCACCCTCAACTGACGAGGGGGACAAAGATAGTGAGGACAAGGAAGACAAGGAGAACGACCACGACGAGTCGTCGAAAAAGAGGATCAACGGCCCGATAGGACCGGTCTGGGACTTGCACGTAGATGGCGCGTCAAATGCCCATGGGGCTGGCGCCGGCGTTGTGCTCACAAATCCCGATAGGGAAAAGCTGAGATACGCCCTGCGATTCGAGTTCAAGGCTTCCAACAACGAGGCGGAGTACGAGGCTCTGATCGTTGGCTTGGAGCTAGCGAACAAGCTAGGCGTCCGAAACCTGCGCATCCACTGCGACTCGCAGTTGATCGTGAATCAGGTTAAGGGCGACTACGCCGCTAAAGAGCCAAACATGATCGCATACTTGTCCAAGACCCAAAAGAACCTAGAGGCCCTGTCATGGTTCGAGATCGTCCAAGTTCCCCGAGAGGCGAACATTAACGCTGACGCCCTAGCAAGCCTTGCGTCCGGCATAGACGAGGAGGGAGAAGGCAGCGTCCCGATAGAAGTGTTGACTCGACCCTACATCTCGAGAGGCGACGTAAGGGTGGTTGGCGAGACTCCGCCTCCCTCATGGATGACGCCGCTCGTGGAATTCCTTAAGCGAGGAGTCGTCCCCGAAGACAAAGAAGAGCCCAAAAAGCTAAGAAGCTTGGCGCCAAAGTACACAATCAGGGAGGATAACCTGTTCAAGAGAGGCTACTCCATGCCCCTTCTCCGCTACTTGACCGAGGTCGAGGCGAGGAAAGCGCTCCGCGAAGTGCACGAAGGGGTGTGCGGAAACCATGCCGCCGGGCAATCTGTGGCGTTGAAACTCCTGAGGCTCGGGTATTTTTTGCCTACCTTGAAAAAGGACTCCCACGAGTGGGCTAAAAAGTGCGACAAATTCCAAAGGTTCGCCCATGTCCCACGTCAAGCGCCGGCGCCGCTATGTCCGATCATCGTGCCACGGCCCTTCGCGAAGTGGGGAATCGATCTCATCGGCGAGCTACCTATGGCCCCGAGGCAACACAAGTATGCAATCGTGGCTGTCGATTACTTCACAAAGTGGGTTGAGGCCGAGCCGTTGGCGAAGATCACCGACGAAAACACGACGAGCTTCATCTGGAAGAACATTCTCTGCCACTTCGGGATCCCCAGGTCAATTGTGACCGACAACAGAAAGCAATTTGACAACGCGCGCCTCCGAGAAATGTGCGAACAATTTGGCATTAGCAAGACTTTCTCTTCTCCTCGCCATCCTTAGGCTAACGGCCAGGTTGAGGCGATCAACAAGACAATCAAAGAGAACCTGCAGAAGAAGCTGGAAGAAAGAAAGGGGGCTTGGGCCGACGAGCTTCCCATGGTCTTGTGGGCGTACCGGACCACCGCACGAAACGCGATCGGCGAAACCCCTTTCGCTCTTGCATTCGGCGTCGAGGCCGTGGTACCTGTAGAGACCAAGCTGCCGACCCTGCGAATCGAGGAGTATGAAGAGGCCGCCAACGACGACGCAATCAGGCTCGAGCTGGACCTCATAGACGAGAAAAGGACGGACGCACTCTCCCGCCTCACCGCACAAAAGAGGAAGGTCGAGAAGTACTACAACTCCAAGATCAAGCTGCGGAAGTTCGCCGACGGAAGCCTCGTCCTTAGAAGGGTGTTTTAAAACACCAAGGTGCAAGGTGCGGGAGTTCTGGGCCCCACCTGGGAAGGGCCATACCGTGTTCGCCGAGCCATCCACAACGGCACTTACGAGCTCGAGAACCTGGAGGGACTCGTATTCACGCACCCGTGGAATGCGGAGCACCTTCGACAATACTATCAATAGATTCCCGTTCTCGCTCGCCCTATGTTTTGTTATCTTCATCTCGTTTTCAATTTTAGCAAAAGACAATTTCAAATGTCAAGTACGGCCAACGGCCTGGGAATGTAATTTTTTTAACTGTTTCAACATTATGATTGAATTACATTTCGCTTCGAAACTTTTACCCTATTGTATTATAATTTCTAGTCTCCTCTGCGAGTACACAAGAAACTCGGGGGGCTAATCTAATGAAGATAAAATAATGGTAACATGCTCATTTTTCGCGCGACACACTCGCGCAATGCCACGTTTCACGCGCCAAAAGGTAGCGAAACATCAACAGGTCTGATCCGCGCACCGGACCTCTGACCCTCGCCCGACGCCCTCGCACGATTCCACGCCCCGCAAACCGATAGGCTGCGGGGCGTCGGTGGATCGCATCCGCGCACCGGACCGTCGATCACGGCAGTCAAAACCCAAAACGTGACACGCATACCAATAGGTACCACGCTCACTGTGAACTGCGTCTACGATTGGCCCGTCTCGATGCATAGTGCGCACACCAATGGGTAACGTGCTCGTCGGAAGATGGGCGCGACAGCCACCCAGCTCGCACCCGCCGATAGGCACCGAGTCACGAATGGATGGCAGAGGGTCGCACCGCCGAACGAACTGGTCTAGCCAGCGTCCGCGGGAAACTTCGCCGCCAAACGTGGCAGTAAGCCGTGCAAGCCGGTTACGCTGGATATAGTAAACCGGGTTCGTGAGACACGCACTAAACAGGTTATGCAAATCGATTACGCTAAGCATAGCAAGTCGAGAAAATAAGACGCATAATCAATACGAAAAGCTTTAACCAAAGCAAACAATGTCAAGTAATGTACGAGATTACGACATACGTCAAAAGAAAGAAAGGCATAACAGACATCCGAAAGAAAGCGTAAAGCGAGCGCTAAACAAGTGCGCGGAAGATAAAATGAAATTGGCTATTCCGAGCCATAGTCAATCTTCTCCATCAAATTGTCGGTTCGTCGACTGAGCAGCCTCTGCAGGAACTTGAGGGCGCATGTCGTCCTCCGGTGGCTCATCGTCCAGAGGAGGGAACATGGCGTCGAAGAAGGAAAAGGTGGTTCCGCAAGACACGTTCTCCTTCGCGGTCGCGTCTCAGACCCGTATGGCCGCCTCGTAACGAGCCACCTCCAACGCAAGGTCCCAGTCGTCCTCCAAGTCCGTCTTGGATCACACGGAGTCTTGGATCGCACGGCGTCATCCTTCTCCTCGACGTGGGCCTGTACCTCCGCCCGCAAAGTGTCCCTCTCCCTCTCGGCCTTGACCCGGGAGATCTCTCTCGCCGACAGTCGAGCATGGACGATGCTCAACTCCTCGTCCCTACTCGAAAGCGCCGCCTGGAGCTTCTTCGTCTTCCAAGAAGGTGTCGGCCGCCTACTCCGCCTTCTCCCGAGACACCTGCTCTGCCATGCGGAGCGATTTCTCAGCCGCCGACTCCTCGTGAGCCCGCTTCAGCTCCTCCTCGAGTGCTTGAAACTCTCGGGTGGTGCGAACCCCCGCTAGAGCGGCAGCATGGGCGGCCGCCGTGCTCTCCCTGTCCTTTTCCATGATTTGCATACGCCGCAGCAGGTCCCGGAGAATGCGGTCGCTTCGCTCTTGGCGCGCGAGCATCGGTGGGAACAAGTGATACACGTATAATCGGAATAAGCATAATGATTACGCATAAGACAAGCAAACAAGTCGCCGATCCCGTTCTAGAAATACTCAAGATCGCTTGTCGTTAGCAAACCCTTGAAGTCCCGCAAAGAGGTTTCAAGGATCCCCCGGGAGCACTGATCCCTCAGCTCCGCCGCCTCCGCTAGGAGCATCGAATCCATGCTATCCGGCACCGCAGATGTATGGGCGCGCTTGTGGCCGGAGGGTGACCCGAAGGAGGTCGACGACAACGGTCGTTTGGAGGAAGAGATCGCCTCGTTCCTCGCCCGCGATGGCGACCCCTCACGGTGAGCCTCTGCTCGGGGACGAGACACAGTCGCAGCTTCGGCGGAAGGTGCCACTCTCGGCACTCGTGCACACGATCGATGTCGGGTCATGGTATCTGCAAAAGAGAAAGATCGGCAGTTGGTTAGAACGCGACAATAAGCATAACACAACGAAGAATACGATAACGAAGGCGTATGCGTGGCTAGTGTTGTCGCTGTTTTTTTGACAATGATTTAGGAGCCACATGCGGTTAGACCCGAGGCCAGACCAAGTGGCCTCACCTGGGCTCGAGCGTGTCGGACCTGGTTGCCCAGATCTTCCCTTGGCTGTCGATGGTGTTTGAGCTCGCCGGGGTACCTGGAAAAGGTGAGAGGACCGTGAGCTAAGAAGGGAAAACAGAGGGGGTACCTCTGTTTACCTCTCCGACGCTCAACATTAGTGGGATTGAGGTGGAGTATAGAGGATTTAGAGGGTGAGAGGCCAAAGATGAGGAAACGAGTGAAGTCTGAGTTCTACAGCGTTTCTGGACTAAAAAATGGGTTACCTCCAGAAGGTGAGAGGCGCCTGTGTTTATAGGCGACCAAGAGGTCACTAGTGGGCCCCCTTGGCTGAAGATAACACCGGATGGCGTCATTGGCGTGTCCCTTGGCCGAGGATGATGTAGGTCGGCAGAGGATAACGTAGGCTCGGCAAAGGATAACATAGGCTGGGCAGAGGATAGCATAGGATGGCGTCATTGGTGGGCCCCCTTGGCCGAGGATAGCACCGGGCCGAGGATAGGCTTGTGAGGCCGGGGTCGAGCTCGTGAGGCCGAGGTCGCTCGTGAGGCCGAGGTCGAGCTCGGGCGGCCGAGTGGAGGTCGAGCTCGCCTGGAGGTCGTTCGTGAGGCCGAGGTCGAGGTGAGGCCGAGGTCGAGCTCGGGCGACCGAGTGGAGGTCGAGCTCGCCTGGAGGTCATTCGTGAGGCCGAGGTCGCCCGTGAGGCCGAGGTCGAGCTCGCCTGGAGGTCGAGCTCGGGCGACCGAGTGGATGTCGAGCTAGACTGGAGGTCGAGCTCGCCTGGAGGTTGTTCGTGAGGCCGAGGTCGAGCTCGCGAGGCCGAGGTCGAGCTCCCCTGGAGGTGGAGCTCGGGCGGCCGAGTGGAGGTCGAGCTCGGGAGGCCGGGACTAGGCCGGCCGGGGCGTGTTGTTACCGAACTGGCGGGTAACACAGTGTTTTCACGTGGTTCACCGAACCGTGACGTCTATTGACATCTTTACCTCTGTCGGTCGTCGACGGGCCGACAACATTAGCCCCCCGAGTTTCTGGTCGAGCGTCAACCGAGTGGAAACTCAAGAATCACGTCGACATGCGGACTTCAGACAACCACTCTCGGGTTTGTGAGTACATCGTGGAGCAGCTTTGGCGCATTGCGAGGGGCGACTTTAATGCGTCGCGAGGGACGGCTTTTGTGCGTCGTTGAGACGGCTTTAGTGCGTCGTTAAGATGGCTTTATTGTGTCGCGAGGGACGGCCTTTGCGCGTGTCTTATTTTCTCGACCTACCTGTGAAGGCGCGATGGATTTGCACGACTTGGGCCCCGAGGGGCCTTGGTGTCATATCTGTGTGATTGGGTTTTTCGCGGGCGCTGGCTAGATCAGGTACTCCCGGTGGACGCAAGCCTTTGAAACCCATTTCTAACTCGCTGCCTAATGGCGCACGAGCTGGGCGGCGAGCGTGGTGCCACATTCGTGTGGGGAGGTTTCCCGTGGACGCTGGCTAGACCAGATACGCCCGGCGGACGCGAGCCTTTGAAACCCATTCGTAACTCGCTCCCTATCGGCGCACGAGCCGGGCGGCGAGCGTGGTGCCGCATTCGGGACTCGACTCGAGGACTCATGTAGAGTCTGCATGAGGAGATATGTGGCGAGGTTTCCCGTGGACGCTGCCTAGACCAGATACCCCCGGCGGACGCAAGCCTTTGAAACCCATTTGTAACTCGCTGCCTATCGGCGCACGAGCTGGGCGGCGAGCGCGGTGCCGCATTCGGGACTCGACTCGAGGACTCACGTAGAGTCTGCACGAGGAGACATGTGGCGAGGTTTCCCGTGGACGCTGGCTAGACTAGATACGCCCGGCGGACGCAATCCTCTGAAACCCATTTGTAACTCGCTGCCTACCGGCGCACGAGCTGGGCGGCGAGCGCGGTGCCGCATTCCGGACTCGACTCGAGGACTCATGTAGAGTCTGCACGAGGAGACATGTGGCGAGGTTTCCCGTGGACACTGGCCAGACCAGATACGTCCGGCGGACGCAAGCCTTTGAATCCCATTTGTAACTCGATGCCTATCGGCGCACGAGCTGGGCGGCGAGCGCGGTGCCGCATTCGGGACTCGACCCGAGGACTCATGTAGAGTTTGCACGAGGAGACATATGGCCAGGTTCCCCGTGGACGCTGGCTAGACCGGATACACCCGGCGGACGCAAGCCTTTGAAACCCATTTGTAACTCGCTGCCTATCGGCGCACGAGCTGGGCGGCGAGTGCGGTGCCACATTCGGGACTCGACTCGAGGACTCATGTAGAGTCTGCACGAGGAGACATGTGGCGAGGTTTCCCGTGGACGCTGGCCAGACCAGATACGTCCGGCGGACGTAAGCCTTTGAAACCCATTTGTAATTCGCTGCCTATCGGCGCACGAGCTGGGCGGTGAGCGCTGTGTCGGGACTCAACTCGAGGACTCATGTAGAGCCTGCACGAGGAGTCAGGTGTCGCGAGGTTTCCCGTGGACGCTGGCTAGACCGGATACGTTCGGCGGACGCAAGCCTTTGAAACCCATTTGTAACTCGCTGCCTATCGGCGCACGAGCTGGGCGGTGAGCGCGGTGTCGGGACTTAACTCGAGGACTCATTAGAGCCTGCACGAGGAGTTACGTGAAGGGTCGGGATGAGGAGTATCGGTCGACTCGTGGACTTGGACCCAACTTGAGGAATGAACTCGTCTCGAGGAGCGAGCTCGACTCGAGGATCGAACTGGACTTGAGGAGCGAGCTCGGCTCAAGGAGTTGTGTGAAGGGTCGGCACGAGGAGTATTAGTCGACTCGGGGGCTCGGAGCTCGTCTCGAGGACCGAACTGGACTTGAGGAGCGAGCTCGACTCGAGGAGTTGTGTGAAGAGTCGGCACGAGAAGTATTAGTCGACTCGCGGACTCGGAGCTCGACTCGAGGACCGAACTGGACTCGAGGAGCGAGCTCGACCCGAGGAGCGAACTGGACTCGAGGAGCGAGCTCGACCCGAGGAGTTGCATGAAGAGTCGGTACGAGGAGTAACAGTCGACTCGCGGACTCGGAGCTCGACTCGAGGAGCGAACTGGACTCAAGGAGCGAGCTCGACTCGAGGAGCGAACTGGACTCGAGGAGCAAGCTCGACTCGAGGTGCTGTGTGAAGAGTCGGAACGAGGTGTATTAGTCGACTCGTGGACTCGGAGCTCGACTCGAGGAGCGAGCTCGACCCGAGGAGCGAACTGGACTCGAGGAGCGAGCTTGACTCGAGGTGCTACTGGACTCGAGGAGCGATCTCGACCCGAGGTACGAACTGGACTCGGGGAGCGAGCTCGACTCGAGGTGCTACTGGATTCGAGGAGCGAGCTCGACCCGAGGGGCGAACTGGACTCGAGGAGCGAGCTCGACTCGAGGTGCGAACTGGACTCGAGGAGCGAGCTCGACCCCTAGGTGCGAACTGGACTCGAGGAGCGAGCTCGACCCGAGGAGTTACGTGAAGAGTCGGTACGAGGAGTAACAGTCGACTCACGGACACGGAGCTCGACTCGAGGTGCGAACTGGACTCGAGGAGCGAGCTCGACTCGAGGGGCGAGCTCGACTCGAGGAGCGAGCTCGACTCGAGGATCGAACTGGACATGAGGAGCGAGCTCGACTCGAGGAATTGCGTGAAGTCGGCACGAGGTGTATCAGTCGACTCCCGGACTCGGAGCTCGACACGAGGAGTGAGCTCGACTCGAGGAGCGAACCGGACTCGAGGAGCGAGCTCGACTCGAGGGGCGAGCTCGACTCGAGGAGCGAGCTTGACTCGAGGTGCGAACTGGACTCGAGGAGCGAGCTAGACTCGAGGGGCGAACTGGACTCGACGAGCGAGCTCGACTCGAGGTGAGAACTGGACTCGAGGAGCGAGCTCGACTCGAGGAGTTGTGTGAAGAGTCGGCACGAGGAGTATTAGTCGACTCGCGGACTCGGAGCTCGACACGAGGAGCGAGCTCGACTCGAGGAGCGAACTGGATTCGAGGAGCTAGCTGGACTCGAGGAATTGCGTGAAGTCGGCACGAGGAGTATCAGTCGACTCGCGGACTCGGAGCTCGACACGAGGAGCGAGCCCGACTCGAGGAACGAACTGGACTCGAGAACCGAGCTCGACTCGAGGGGCGAGCTCGACCCGAGGAGCGAACTGGACTCAAGGAGCGAGCTCGCCTCGAGGAGCGAACTGGACTCGAGGAGCAAGCTCGACTCGAGGTGCTGTGTGAAGAGTCAGAACGAGGTGTATTAGTCGACTCGTGGACTCGGATCTTGACTCGAGGAGTGAGCTCGACCCGAGGAGCGAACTGGACTCGAGGAGCGAGCTTGACTCGAGGTGCTACTGGACTCGAGGAGCGATCTCGACCCGAGGTACGAACTGGACTCGGGGAGCGAGCTCGACTCGAGGTGCTACTGGATTCGAGGAGCGAGCTCGACCCGAGGGGCGAACTGGACTCGAGGAGCGAGCTCGACTCGAGGTGCGAACTGGACTCGAGGAGCGAGCTCGACCCCTAGGTGCGAGCTGGACTCGAGGAGCGAGCTCGACCCGAGGAGTTACGTGAAGAGTCGGTACGAGGAGTAACAGTCGACTCGCGGACTAGGAGCTCGACTCGAGGTGCGAACTGGACTCGAGGAGCGAGCTCGACTCGAGGGGCGAGCTCGACTCGAGGAGCGAACTCGACTCGAGGATCGAACTGGACATGAGGAGCGAGCTCGACTCGAGGAATTGCATGAAGTCGGCACGAGGTGTATCAGTCGACTCCCGGACTCGGAGCTCGACACGAGGAGCGAGCTCGACTCGAGGAGCGAACCGGACTCGAGGAGCGAGCTCGACTCGAGGGGCGAGCTCGACTCGAGGAGCGAGCTCGACTCGAGGTGCGAATTGGACTCGAGGAGCGAGCTAGACTCGAGGGGCGAACTGGACTCGACGAGCGAGCTCGACTCGAGGTGCGAACTAGACTCGACGAGCGAGCTCGACTCGAGGAGTTGTGTGAAGAGTCGGCACGAGGAGTATTAGTCGACTCGCGGACTCGGAGCTCGACACGAGGAGCGAGCTCGACTCAAGGAGCAAACTGGATTCGAGGAGCTAGCTCGACTCGAGGAATTGTGTGAGGTCGGCACGAGGAGTATCAGTCGACTCGCGGACTCGGAGCTCGACACGAGGAGCGAGCCCGACTCGAGGAACGAACTGGACTCGAGAACCGAGCTCGACTCGTGGGGTGAGCTCGACTCGAGGAGCGAGCTCGACTCGAGGTGCGAACTAGACACGAGGAGCGAGCTCGACTCGAGGGGCGAACTGGAATCGAGTAGCGAGTTCGACTCGAGGTGCGAACTGGACTCGAGGAGCGAGCTGGACTCGAGGAGTTGTGTGAAGAGTCGGCACGAGGAGTATTAGTCGACTCGCGGACTCGGAGCTCGACACGAGGAGCGAGCTCGACTCGAGGAGCGAGTTCGACCCGAGGAGCGAACTGGACTCGAGGAGCGAGCTTGACTCGAGGTGCTACTGGACTCGAGGAGCGAGCTCAACCCGAGGTACGAACTAGACTCTGGGAGCGAGCTCGACTCGAGGGGCGAGCTCGACTCGAGGATCGAACTGGACTTGAGGAGCGAGCTCGACTCGAGGAATTGTGTGAAGTCGGCACGAGGAGTATCAGTCGACTCGTGGACTTGGAGCTCGACACGAGGAGCGAGCTCGACTCGAGGAGCGAACTGACTCGAGGAGCGAGCTCGACTCGAGGGGCGAGCTCGACTCGAGGTGCGAACTGGACTCGAGGAGCGAGCTCGACTCGCGGGGCGAACTGGACTCGAGAAGCGAGCTCGACTCGAGAGGCGAACTGGACTCGAGGAGCGAGCTCGACTCGAGGAGTTGTGTGAAGAGTCGGCACGAGGAGTATTAGTCGACTCGCGGTGCTACTGGACTCGAGGAGCGAGCTCGACCCAAGGTACGAACTGGACTCGGGGAGCGAGCTCGACTCGAGGTGCTACTGGATTCGAGGAGCGAGCTCGACTCGAGGGACGAACTGGACTCGAGGAGCGAGCTCGACTCGAGGAGTTGCGTGAAGTGGCCGAGGAGTATCAGTCAACTCACGGACTCGGAGCTCGACACGAGGAGCGAGCTCGACTCGAGGAGCGAACTGGACTTGCGGAGCGAGCTCGACTCGACGGGCGAGCTCGACTCGAGGAGCGAGCTCGACTCGAGGTGCGAACTGGACTCGAGGAGCGAGCTCGACTCGAGGGGCGAACTGGACTCGAGGAGCGAGCTCGACTCGAGGAGTCGTGTGAAGAGTCGGCACTAGGAGTATTTGTCGACTCGCGGTGCTACTGGACACGAGGAGCGAGCTCGACCCGAGGTACGAACTGGACTCGGGGAGCGAGCTCGACTCCAGGTGCTACTGGATTCGAGGAGCGAGCTCGACTCGAGGGGCGAACTGGACTCGAGGAGCGAGCTCGACTCGAGGAGTTGCGTGAAGTCGGCGAGGAGTATCAGTCAACTCACGGATTCGGAGCTCGACTCAAGGAGCGAACTGGTCTTGAGGAGCGAGCTCGACTCGAGGAGCGAACTGGTCTTGAGGAGCGAGCTCGACTCGAGGAGCGAGCTCGACTCGAGGAGCGAGCTCGACTCGAGGAGCGAACTCGACTCGAGGAGCGAGCTGGACTCGAGGAGCGAGCTTGACCCGAGGAGCGAACTGGACTCGAGGAGCGAGCTCGACTCGAGGAGCGAGCTCGACTCGAGGAGCGAACTGGACTCGAGGAGCGAGCTCGACCCGAGGAGCGAACTGGACTCGAGGAGCGAGCTCGACTCGAGGCGCGAACCAGACTCGAGGAGCGAGCTCGACTCGAGGAATTGCGTGAAGTCGCACGAGGAGTATCAGTCGACTCGCGGACTCGGAGCTCGACTCGAGGAGCGAACTGGTCTCGAGGAGCGAGCTCTACTCGAGGAGCGAACTGGACTCGAGGAGCGAGCTCGACTCGAGGAAATGTGTGAAGTCGGCACGAGCATCAGTCGACTCGCGGACTCGGAGCTCGACTCGAGGAGCAAAATGGACTCGAGGAGCGAGCTCGACTTGAGGAGCGAACTGGAGTCGAGGAGCGAACTGGACTCGAGGAGCGAGCTCGACTCGAGGAATTGCGTGGTCGGCACGAGTATCAGTCGACTCGCGGAATCGGAGCTCGACTCGAGGAGTTAACTGGACTCGAGTAGCGAGCTCGACTCGAGGAGCGAACTGGACTCGAGGAGCGAGCTCGACTCGAGGAACGAACCGGATTTGAGGAGCAAGCTCGACTCGAGGAATTGCATGAAGTCGCACGAGGAGTATCAGTCGACTCGCGGACTCGGAGCTCAACTCGAGGAGCGACCTGGTCTCGAGGAGCGAGCTCTACTCGAGGAGGGAACTGGACTCGAGGAGCGAGCTCGACTCGAGGAGCGAACTGGACTCGAGGAGCGAGCTCGACTCGAGGAATTGTGCGAAGTCGGCACGAGGAGTATCAGTCGACTCGCGGACTCGGAGCTCGACTCGAGGAGCGAATTGGACTCGAGGAGCGAACTGGTCTCGAGGAGCGTGAAGACTCTTTGGGACCTCCGTCCTAACCATCGGCCCCTTGAGACTTTGTTATTATTATTTTTTTAGGTGTGTTTTTGATTGAGCACTCGAGGAGTGAACTGGACTCGAGTAGCGAGCTCGACTCGAGGAGCGAACTGGACTCGAGGAGCGAGCTCGACTCGAGGAACGAACCGGATTTGAGGAGCAAGCTCGACTCGAGGAATTGCATGAAGTCGCACGAGGAGTATCAGTCGACTCGCGGACTCGGAGCTCGACTCGAGGAGCGACCTGGTCTCGAGGAGCGAGCTCTACTCGAGGAGGGAACTGGACTCGAGGAGCGAGCTCGACTCGAGGAGCGAACTGGACTCGAGGAGCGAGCTCGACTCGAGGAATTGTGCGAAGTCGGCACAAGGAGTATCAGTCGACTCGCGGACTCGGAGCTCGACTCGAGGAGCGAATTGGACTCGAGGAGCGAACTGGTCTCGAGGAGCGTGAAGACTCTTTGGGACCTCCGTCCTAACCATCGGCCCCTTGAGACTTTGTTATTATTATTTTTTTAGGTGTGTTTTTGATTGAGCATTGATCCCCATTAGCCCCCCGAGTTTCTTGCGTTTGTGAGACGAAGGCCAAGAAACTCTCGTGTTGGAGGTATACAACAGTGTGTTAGAATAATTCTCTATTGCAATAAGGGGGTCGTCACAGGTAGTCATGGCACTTGGCCCCTTTTTTTTTTGAAAAAGAAAATTACATTTTTGAAATAAAGGCGATCGCAAAGTCGAGCGAGTTCGGGCGTGAGTTAAAGGCCGGTGGTCGTTTCTATCACTTTGGGCGAGGACATGCCATTCGAGTGACGTCCTCGACAGACGTCGCGGCTATTGACGTCGTCACCTCCGCGGGGGTTCTGGATGCGGATGGTGAGTTTGGAGCGTCCCTCCCAGGACCTAGAGGTCAAGCGTCCCTGGGTATTACTCGACTCTCGATGCCTTGACGTGGTCGCCCGAGGGTGTCCCCTCAAGGGCGCGTGCGCGTGTTCGTTAGAAAGTCGACGTTTCAGCGCGGTAGCCCGAGGGTGTCCCCTTGGAAGCGTGCGCGTGCGTCCCCTTCCGTGAACAGCATGATTGAGGCCGATCTTGTTGGTTCTTGACTTCGCAATGTAACCGGGGTCTTTCTCGTCATGGTTGACGTTGTCAAAGCTGTTGGAGTCGAGGAGGTCGGCGATGAGCGTACCGGTGACGCCGGGACGGTCTAGGAGTTCGGCGAGCCTCCGAGCCGTGTCCTCTCGGACTGCGGCCTCGGGGTCATTCGCCGGGTCTCGGGGCTGGCTCTCATTATCATGAGGTTGCCCTTCGAGACGATGCGCAGCGCTTCGGAGGCCGTACCTCGAGCTAGTCGCTCGGGCGCCCACGGAGGTGGCGGAGGCATGACTCATCTCTCGAGAGTCGCCGTCGAAGGTAGAAGAAGAGTCGTAGAGGGAAAGCGTCGATAAGGTCGGGAGATCCCCTCCCTCTACTAACGCCGGCTCAGGTGGCTGTCGACCTGGCAGGAGCTCTTCCCGCCGACGCTCGTGGCGGGCCGATCGGGGGTGAATCTTGGCGAGCGCCGAGGCTGGATCGCGAGCGCCGGGGTCGTCTGGATCTACAGCGTCGGCTGGGTCGCGAGCGCCGCGGTCGTCTGGATCTGCAGCGTCGGCCTGGTCGCGAGCACCGGGGTCGTCTGGATCTGCAGCGTCGGCCGGGTCGCTAGCGCCGAGGCTGGATCGCGAGCGCCGGGGCTGGATCGCGAGCGTCGGGGTCGTCCGGATCTACAGCGTCGGCTGGGTCGCGAGCGCCGGGGTCGTCTGGATCTGCAACGTCGGCCGGGTCACGAGCGCCGGGGCTGGATCGCGAGCTCCGGGGTCGTCTTGATCTACAGCGTCGACCGGGTTGTGAGGGCCGAGGCTGGATCGCGAACGCCGGGGCTGGATCGCGAGCGCCGGAGCTGGTTCGCGCGCTCTGGGAGATCTGAGATGAAGACCCTGAGGAACCTCTTTTTTTTTCTTTTTTTTCTTTTTTCGCTGGAGATCTGAGATGAAGACCAGAGAGGAAATCGTTGGCTTAGATTTTCTGTGGTCTTCCGTGGAGGAAGCGAGTTTGCCGGTGGAGAGCTCGTGGTTGTTCTCGAGATCCCCTCCTTCTAGCACCAAAATTTTGTCGCTGTTTTTCGGACAACGATTTAGGAGCCACAGGCGGTTAGACCCGAGGCCGGACCAAGTGGCCTCGCTTGGGCTCGAGCGTGTCGGACCTGGTTGCCCAGATCTTCCCTTGGCTGTCGATAGTGTTTGAGCTCACTGGGGTACCTGGAAAAGGTGAGAGGACCGTGAGCTAAGAAGGGAAAACAGAGGGGGTGCCTCTTATTACCTTTCCGACGCTCAACATTCGTGGGATTGAGGTGGAGTATAGAGGATTTAGAGGGTGAGAGGCCAAAGATGAGGAAACGAGTGAAGTTTCAGTTCTACAGCGTTTCTGGACTCAAAAATGGGTTGCCTCCAGAAGGTGAGAGGCGCCTGTGTTTATAGGCGACCAAGAGGTCACTGGTGGGCCCCATTGGCCGAAGATAACACGGGCTGGCGTCATTGGCGTGTCCCTTGGCCGAGGATGATGTAGGTCGGCAGAGGATAACGTAGGCTCGGCAGAGGATAACATAGGCTGGGCAGAGGATAGCATAGGATGGCGTCATTGGTGGGCCCCCTTGGCCGAGGATAGCACAGGGCCGAGGATAGGCTTGTGAGGCCGAGGTCGAGCTCGCGAGGCCGAGGTCGGACTCGCGAGGCCGAGGTCGAGGTCGCGAGGCCGAGGTCGAGCTCGCGAGGCCGAGGTCGAGCTCGTGAGGCCGGGGTCGAGCTCGTGAGGCCGAGGTCGTTCGTGAGGCCGAGGTCGAGCTCGGGCGGCCGAGTGGAGGTCGAGCTCGCCTGGAGGTCGTTCGTGAGGCCGAGGTCGAGGTGAGGCCGAGGTCGAGCTCGGGCGGCCGAGTGGAGGTCGAGCTCGCCTAGAGGTCGTTCGTGAGGCCGAGGTCGAGCTCGCCTGGAGGTCGAGCTTGGGCAGCTGAGTGGAGGTCGAGCTCGACTGGAGGTCGAGCTCGCCTGGAGGTTGTTCATGAGGCCGAGGTCGCTCGTGAGGCCGATGTCGAGCTCGCGAGGCCGAGGTCGAGCTCCCCTGGAGGTCGAGCTCGGGCGGCCGAGTGGAGGTCGAGCTCGGGAGGCCGGGACTCGGCCGGCCGGGGCGTGTTGTTACCGAAGTGGCGGGTAACACACTGTTTTCACGTGGTTCACCGAACCGTGACGTCTATTGACATCTTTACCTCTGTCGGTCGTCGACGGGCCGACAACAGCTAGTACCCCCCGCGTCGGGGGAATGGGCGGATGAACCCCCAGGATCCTCCACAACCTCCGCGCCGAGACCAAAGCGTGGAGGAGCCTCGTCGCCAGGCACGAACCACCCAGTCCTTGCCATAAGGTCTGGGGACTCGAAGAGTGATCCTTGCCGTCTCGACTCCGTGACCGCCCTGATCACCGAGTCGAGCTCAGAGTCGTCGACGTCACTTACCGGTGGAAAATCGGCCGCAGGACCAAAGGTGCGGGGCGCCACCCCGAAAGCTGACTCAGACACCCACACCCAGGGGTACCTGTGCTTCGAAGTGACCCTGGTGACGATGGCTAGGCGCTTCCGATGTGATACTAGGTAGGAGCCCGGCCTCCCGGGGACCCCTCGCACCGTTATGAGGTCCTGAATGTCGTCCGCGGTGACAACCCTCTTCTTTGCTCGACAGAGCATCATATGGCACGCCGCGACCACTCGATAAAAGAACAGGGACATCTGCGAAGCGTGTACCCCTAATCGAGTCAGCAACTCCTGGATGACCGGTTGGAAAGGCAATCTCAGTCCTCCGTGAAGACTCGCCTCATGGACTGCGGCATGCCCCCTTTGCGGGCGAGTCGGAAGGTCGTCGGGTAATGGCCGTAGGATCGACACAGACTCCGGGATGCTGTAGGGCTTCCTCGTGCTCTTAAAGCTGATAATCGAGAGCGAACTCGGGATGTCAACGCCCGAGTAGTCAAGGCCGCCCCGAATGGCTGACTCTCCAATCGGGAAGGTCAAGGCCCGTGTTTCTTCCCGCGCGGTTGAGGAAAGTGCCGCCGCAGGTGTGACGTGATGGCTCGACGAATCGCTCGAGCGCTCAGCTTTAGGAGCGTCGCTCAACCAAGGGGTGACCCCTTCACGACCGCCCACTCGAGCCGGGCAGCTCCTCTCGGCCTCGGCATGGTCGCCCGAACGCGCGGCCAGCTGCCGGCCGGCCGGGCCGCCGCCGTCAGGCCGGCCGAGCCCATGGCCGGCCGTGCTCCTTCATGGGCACGCGTCCAACCCGAGGACCCAGCCCTTCTCCTGGCTGGGTGGCTCCTCCACTCGCAGGCCCGGCCCAGGCTGCCCACGACCTTCAGCGCGCGCGCGTCCAGCCCGTGGGATCTCCGGCGCGTGAGCTCTGCCCGGGCGTCCCGGCGCTCACCCCAAGCGCGTCCGGCCCGACGGCCTGGCCCGGCTCCCAGCCGGCTGGGCCCTCCTCGCGCGCGCCCAAACCGGCAGCCCAGCCCGGTTCCTGGCCGGCTGGGCCCTAACCATGCAGGCCCGGCCCAGTTGGGCCTAGGGTTTGCCCAGGGGTAGGGCAGGCCGCCTCCCCCTAGCCGGCGCCACCTGGCCGGGCCACCTCCTGCCCGGCGCCGGCCCTCCCACGGGCAGCGTCGCACGACGCCGGCGGCTCTCCGGCAGCACGCGTCATCGCCGACGCGGCCAGGCCCGGGGGGCTCTCCTCCTGGGCGCGATCTGCAGATCACCCGACGGCATCACCCGGCCAAGCAAGGGCCTCCCCCGTGTCGAGACCGGCCCAGAGGGCATCCACGCCGGCCGGCGCGCTCCCCTCGGCACCGGCTTTGCCGTGCCCGGCCGCTCGCCCCGCCCGGGCGTCCTTCCTCGCTGGCGCTCCTGGCGGTCACCCAGATGGGCCCACCCAGTCGGGTGGGGGCTTCCTCGGCGCTGGACTCGACCCAGATCGCGCCGCCCCCGGATGACGGTGGGTGAGTGGGCGTCACTCCCCGATCTGGGTGGGTCTTCCTCGACGCCTCCAGCACCGCCGGCGCCGCCCCGGGCCAAGGCGCCTCCTCCAGCGCGCGGGCCATCCCCAGCGTCCACCGGTCAGCGCTGGCCGTCTCCGGCACACGCGTTCTCTCCCTCACCGGTCAGCCATGCCTCCACCAAAGAGAGGTCTTCCCCGGTCATCTCAATCGCGTTGTTCGAGTTCGACGGGTGTCATATGTCGGGGATCGTTGAAGGAGGCGAAAATTGGGCCCAAAAATTATCTAAATCCACGTGGTTATCCCCGAACAAGTGAAGCAAGTCGTCTTCAGTGGTCCCACACCCCGATAGGCGGTCAATGGGGTCCATGGGCGCGAATAACGAGGCTAAAGTGATCGACAAAAAATAAAAATAATAATATTAAAAGACGTCGAAACATACCTCTCGGCGGCGGGCTATTCCGGTGGGCCGACGACCAACTTTGAGTTTACCACGCGACTTACAGACAATGATAAACTCGGGGGGCTAATGTTACCGGCCCGTCTAGGCCCGGTAAAGCGGCGACGGCCGCGATAGCGGCCGTCCTAGGTTCCCCCGACACACGGCCGACCCAGAGTCGGCCTTCGCCACCACGGCAGACCCAGAGCCGACCTTCGCAACCACGGCCGACCCAGGGCCGGCCTTCGCCACCACGGCCGACCCAGGGCCGGCCTTCGCCACCACATCCGACCCAGGGCTGGCCTTCGTCTCCACGGCCGACCCAAGGCCGGCCTTCGCCGCCACGGCCGACCCAGGGCCGGCCTTCGGCCAAGGGGATGCCTAAAACGCCCCTTGATCGCCTATAAATACCGGGGTCCTTCCCGTGGTCCAGGTAATCCATTCTTGAGTATTAAAACGTTGTCGAACTCGTACCCCGCTCGTTTCTCTCAAGTCTCGGCCTCTAAACACCTAACTCTCTACAATCTACCTCAACCCTACTAATGTTGAGCGTCGGAGAGGTAAACAGAGGCAACCCCTCTGTTTCCCCTTTGTAGTTCATCGTTACCTTCTCTTGCATGACGAACGACGGATGATGGAAACACCAATCATAGCTAAGGGAAGGCTCGGGATACCGAGTCCGACACGCTCTAGCCTGAACGCGACCACTTGGTCCGGCCTTGGGTCGAACCGTTTGGGACTTCTAAATAGTTGTTCGAAAAACAGCGACAATAGTAACGAAGTATTCGTATCCCCCACGTGCCTGTTGGCTGAGCGGACCACATACATCAGAATGTATTAGTTCCAGCAACTGAGTGGCTCTTCGACCCTTATCGGAGAAAGGTCGCTTAGTCATTTTTCCTTCTATGCAGGATTCACAAGTAGGTATTGAACCTATTGCAGAGACCTGGAGTGGACCGTCCCTCACAAGTCTCTTAATCTTATCTAGACTGATGTGACCAAGTCTTAAGTGCCATATGTGTGTTGCTTTTGTTAGATCGGAGGATTCAGAAAGTTTGATCCTCTTTGGCTCCCTAATTAGATCATTATCTATTTCGGTGTCTAAAATGGATAAATGTAAAAAAGACCATTCTTCATACATGCATCAGTGACAAAAGAATTTCAAAAAGAAATACGAATTCCATTCTTCATAAACTTTAAATAATAATCTTGCTCTAAAAGTTGAGCAACAGATATTAGGTTTTTCCTGTTACCGGTCGTTTTCGGGACATCGGAAATTCAAAAAACGATTCAAGGACGGCCGGGCTCCGCCGGCCAGAAGCCCAGCGGCTCCCGGCCCAATGGGCCCCAACGCGCCCTAGCTTGCGCGCTCCAGCACACCCTAGCTCGTGCGCACCCCGCGCCCTGGCCGCCCCGGCCTGCGCGCGCTCTCGCGCCCCGGCCTCCTGGCCCGCGCACATTCCCGCGCCCCGGCCTCCCGGCCCGCGCGCTCTCCCGCGCCCGGGCCTCGTGGCCCGCGCGCATTCCCGCGCCCCGGCCTCCCAGCCCGCGCGCACACTCCCATGCGCCCCGGCATCCAGGCCCACGCGCACTTCGGCCGAGCATCCTGGCCACCTCGGCCGTATCGGCCGAGCCTCTTCGCCACCGCGGCCACCTAGGCCGAGCATCCTTGCCACCTCGGCAGGGCACGCCTACTTCTCTTGAGAATTCTTTCGTGCTTTTGTGACATTCCAAGAGCGCGCAATCCTCCTCCCTCGGCTCAGAAAGTCAAGGACCCCCCTCCACCAGAGGGAGCGCGCTCCTTTTCTGCGACCCGAGCCTCTGCAGTACATACTGCTCTCCTGCTTCTTGGCCCTTGAGCTATAACTCCGAGCTACGAGGCAAGCGACCCCTCTAAAGTCTTCACTAGAAGCTACGAGCCCGATTCCCCTCTAAAGCCTTGGATTCACAAAGCCTCCGAGCCCAAGATAGCCTCCCAATACACAAATTGAACTACGTTCTGACCTAATCCCGACTAAAGGGTACGTAGGCAGCCAACCTTTGGCACGGTCACACCCCCCCAAAACACAGCTCAGGGTTTGGAGGGTGCAGCTCGGTCTACGAGCTCCCATTTTTGGCCCGGGCGCGATCACTTGGTCCGGCCTTGGATCGAACCGCCCGAGGTATTTAATCGTTGTTCATTTTCGTGCGACAACATTTTGGCGCTAGAAGGACGGCACTTCCCGACTTACACAGCCCGAAATCCCTTCTACAGCTCGACCCCTTTCTTCTCGACTCGAGAAAGACATGAGTGGTCAACCACTCGTTCGTTCTGAGGGCGTGAATAACCCCGAAAACGCAACCGCGGTGAAGAAATACTTCCTGCGCTCCCGAGCGCAAGGCGACGAGGAGTCTCTCAACGACGAGAGCCACACTCCCTCGCCCCCTCCTCTTCAGGACAGTCAGATCGACCGCATCCTTGAAATGGAGGAGAAAATCCGCCAACTGAAGATAGCCAATGCAAGGTACCACCGCCAACTGGCGGGCAAGGCACCTGCACACGGCGCCCCCCACGGGGAATCTGAGGACCTCATGGATGAGGGACATGATTATGACCCCGACTATGAAGGCTTAGAAATTTCGGCGGACGTCGAGACTTCTCTCACGAAAGACGGGGAACTCCCTGGTGAGATTGAAGCCGGTCCGACGAAAACAAAAGCAATACCGGTCTCCTCTCAAGAAGAGACCTCCCGACGCTCAGCCCATGACCGACTCGGTCAAAGAGGCAATGTCAGGGAAGGTACAACGACTCGGCGAGTAAGGCGTGTGGCTCGAAGCTCACGCCCCAATACCACCGGGCCGGATCTTAGAGATCGGCTTACCGCTCAACGGAACAACCGTGGCGAAGACCTCCGAGAGAGGCTGAGCGCTCGTAAGGGTCACAACCCTACGGCCCTAATCAATGGGGACCCTCGCACGGCTCAAGGGTCGAACGAAAGGCGATAGGTGACTCCTCCTGAACAAGGAGTGACCCCCAACACTGGCCTCGACGTCGTCACCATGATTCACAACCTTCGTAATGAGGTGCATGACCTGCGTGAGGGCGGCTTGGCCGGTGATACATACGGGGTCGTGGAAGAACATTCCTCTCCCTTCGCCGCCCAAATCCTTGCTGAGGTGTGCACGAGAAACTTCAAACTCCCGAATCTCCCTCCATACAATGGGAAATCTGATCCCACGTATCACATCCAACATTACGAAACTTGGATGACGATGCAGGGCGTCTCACCTGGGGCTCTATGCCAAGCTTTTAGTCTTACACTCACCGGACCCGGTTTCGAGTGGTTTAAGAATTTAAGACCAGGAAGCGTCCAATCATTCAAAGACCTGAAGGACATGTTCCTAGCACGATTTGCTACATCCATGGTCCAAAAGAAGACCAAGATGTACTTATGGTCGATCAGGCAAGAGAATAACGAGTCCTTGAGACAGTATCTCACCCGATTCACCGAAGAATCAAATAAGGTTGACCGCTTTGACGACGGTGACGCAATTACAGCCATCATCGAGGGCTTGCGCACCGGAGAATTCTTAAAGTCCGTCGTCGGCAGAGTCCCTTCTACGATGGCCGAGTTAATGAACCGAGCCAAAACCTTTATGGGGGTAGAAGATTACCTCGACGGCCGCAGGAGCAGCAGCCAAAGCTCCCGCCGTCGGGATGAGTCCGGCAACGAGCCTGGAAACCCCCGCAAGAGGATAAACAAGGGAGGTAAAGCTATCGATAGCCGATCCCCTATGTCTCAGAAGCCGCGTCTTGCGGAAAATTTTAGAGACTACTCGGGTTACACTCCCTTGAACGCCCCGGTAGAGCAAATCTACGTTGTGGCGCGTGACAAGTTCGTCGCTCTGGCTCCAATAAGGGGCAGCCCCGCATCTCGCGACCGGTCCCGTTATTGTGAGTTCCACCGGGATTACGGTCACACGACCGCTCAATGCTTCCACCTTAGGAAACAAATTGAGACATTAATCTAGATGGGAGAGCTCAAAGAGTTCGTCCTTCGCTTGGTAGGAGCGGCCGCCCCCGCGGGCAACAGGCCGCAGCCTGAGAAAGGTGGAGGGACCGATGCAAACACCGACTGCACAGCGGTCACAGCTACGGCTGATGCGCAACTCCACGTCGTCACCACCATACTAGGTGGCTTGGAAGAAGGGGACTCAGCCCGGCAAAGGAAAAAGCTCCTCAGAGCTGCCTCTCATGAAGGCCTTGCCGGGCAGGTTAACCTCACCTACGAGGAACCTCCGTCCGTACCTTACGAGACGATACAATTCACCAATGAAGAGGCCAAGCGAGTTGTGCACCCGCACAATGACGCTATAGTCCTTAAGGCCCTGGTGGCCAACAACTTGGTAAAAAGAGTTCTTATTGATAACGGCAGCGCGACCGATATAATCTTTAAGACCACCCTCGAGCGCATGAAGCTCGGGGGGATCCGCCCTATCCCAACTCAGACACCCCTGTTTGGGTTCACAGGAGAAAAGGTCATGACTGAAGGAATCATTGATTTACCAGCCACCTTCGGAACTACCGGAGGCATCGAAGTCGTTCACATGGTCCCCTTTCTTGTGGTCGACCAGGAGTCGCCCTACAATGTTATCATTGGGCGACCCACGTTGAACAGACTAAGGGCTATCACGTCCACTTATCACCTACTAGTGAAATTCCCCACCGAAGAGGGAATTGTTGTCATGGCCGGTGATCAAACCCAGGCGAGGATATGCTACGTCCCAGGCGTGGACGGCAAGCCCGCTGAAAAAAGGGTTAACACGATCTACCAACTGGAAGACGACTACCCGTATGATAAAAAAGACGCACGGCAACTCGGGGAATTAGACCCCCGCGACGATATCGAGAGGTTGAAAGTTGACACCCCCGATGATCTCACTTCGATCGTTCTCGACGAAGCTAAACCTGACCAGGTAGTAAAGATCGGTGCACAACTCCCTCTCGCCATCAAAACTCAACTCGCGTCCTTCCTTCGGGAGTTTAAGGATATCTTTGCATGGACACATGCAGACATGCCCGGCATAGACCCCGAAGTGATTGTGCACGGATTGAATGACGATAAAACCATCGCTGAAAAGGTACAAGCTAGACGTGCGTTCAACCCCGAACGGTACCTAGCAATAAACGAGGAAGTCGAAAAAGTTATCTCCGCATAGATTACAAGGATCTTAACAAAGCCTACCCGAAAGATTGCTTTCCACTCCCACGCATCGAACAACTGGTCGACGCCAGGGCAGGACATGAACTCCTAAGTTTCATGGACGCCTACTCGGGCTATAACCAGATACGAATGCACGAGCCCGATCAGATCAAGACAACCTTTGTCACTGATCGCGGCCTCTACTGCTACAAGGTCATGCCTTACGGCCTTAAGAATGCAGGAGCTACTTACCAACGATTGGTAAACCGGATCTTTGCCGACCTAATCGGAAAGACCATGGAAGTGTACTTGGACGACATGCTCGTTAAAAGCCTATTGGCTACCAACCACGTAGACAACCTGAGGGAGATGTTCTTAATCCTCCGCCGGTACAAGATGAAGCTCAACCCCAACAAATGTGTGTTCGGGGTCGAGTCCGGGAAGTTCCTAGGCTACATAGTTAGCCGTCGAGGTATCGAAGCGAACCCCGAGAAAATCAAGGCACTCCTTGACATGAAGTCCCCGTGACGTGTCAAGGAAGTCCAAAGTCTGACCGGTCGGATTGCCGCCCTATCGCGTTTTGTGGCCAAAGCAACCG
Organism: Urtica dioica subsp. dioica; assembly: GCF_054948205.1. Taxonomy (NCBI): domain Eukaryota; kingdom Viridiplantae; phylum Streptophyta; class Magnoliopsida; order Rosales; family Urticaceae; genus Urtica; species Urtica dioica. The sequence goes on along the minus strand of NC_142756.1, from coordinate 28,226,901 downwards.
ACAAGTGTCAACCGTTCTTCAAAACAATTAAGAAGACGGACGGCTTTGAATGGACGGACGAGTGCGAAAAGGCCTTCCAAGAAATGAAGGCCTACTTCGGGACACCTCCGTTCCTCTCCAAGCCAAAAGAAGGCGAGACGCTTTACATCTACCTCGCCGTCTCCGAACGAGCTGTGAGCGCTGTGCTGATGCGTGAATAAGATAGGGCTCAATGGCCCATCTTCTACATAAGCAAAGCCCTACTTGACGCCGAAACGCGTTATACAGAGATAGAGAAGCTCTCTCTCGCTCTCCTCGTAGCCGCCAAAAAACTATGCCCCTGCTTCCAGGCTCACCCAATCGTTGTCCGAACCGGACACCCAATCGGTAAGGCTCTTCAAAAGGGAACATCGACTCGCATGGCGGTCTGGTCCCAAGAATTGAGCGAGTACGGGATTGAGTTTCACCCAAGGCCGGCAATAAAGGCTCAAGCCTTAGCTGATTTCGTGGCAGAATTCTCCTACACTCCTGACATGGGAAGAGCAGAAGACGGCTCGACCGACGACTTGTCGGCTCGAAAGAGAAAGGTCTACCCTACGGGTCCCATCTGGGAACTACACGAAGACGGAGCATCTAATGCCCAAGGAGCAGGCGTCGGCGTGATTTTGACAAATCCCGACCGGGAAAAGTTACGCTACGCCCTCCACTACGGATTCCAGGCCTCAAACAATGAGGCCGAGTACGAAGCGCCCTCATCGTAGGGCTAGAGCTCGCTCAAAAGCTCAACGTACAGAATTTACGAATACACTGTGACTCGCAGTTAATCGTAAATTAGGTTAAAGGCGACTACGTTGCCAAAGAACCTAACATGATCGCCTACTTGGCAAAGACAAATGTCAAGCTAGATGCCTTCTCCTGGTTCTAGATCACCCAGATCCCAAGAGAAGAGAACTCTGAGGCTGATGCCTTAGCTCGCCTCGGATCCGGTATCACCGAAGACGGGTTGGGAACCATCCCAATCGAGTCTCTCTCGCGACCATCCGTCTCACGTGACAAGGTGGGAACAATTGAGAGCGCCGCTCATCCAACTTGGATGACCCCGCTTACGGACTTCTTGCGAAGAGGGGTACTTCTCGAAGACCGCAAAGAAGCCGAAAGGCTAAAAGCCCTCGCATCAAAATACGTGTTGAGAGGCGAAGCCTTATACGAGCGCGGGTATTCAACCCCGCTGCTCCGATGTCTCAACAGCGTCGAGTCGACCAAGGTCCTCCGCGAGATCCACGAAGGCCTCTGCGGAAACAACGCCGTTGGAAGGTCCCTCGCGCTCCAAGCGCTTCGACAAGGCTATTTCTGGCCAACGATGAAAAAAGACGCCTACGACTGGGCGAGAAAGTACGACAAGTGTCAACATTTCTCCAACGTTCCACGACAGCCGCCATCTCCCCCTAAGTAGCATCGTTGTTCCACGCCCCTTCACAAAATGGGGCGTAGACATTATCGGCAAGCTTCCCAAAGCCCCGAGGCAATACGAATACGCCATCATCGCTATCGACTACTTCACCAAGTGGGTCGAAGCCGAGCCTCTGGCCAGGATCACCGAGGCCAACACTACGAACTTCATCTGGAAGTCCATAATATGCCGCCACGGCATCCCCGCGTCAATCGTGACCGATAACGGCGCGCAGTTCGACAACGCGAGGGTTAGAGAGATCTGCGCCCAACTAGGGATAAGCAAAACATTCTCATCCCCGCGACATCCACAGGCTAATGGCCAAGTGGAAGCCGTCAACAAGACGATTAAGAGCAACCTCAAGAAAAAGCTCGAAGCCAAAAAAGGCGCCTGGGCTGAAGAACTGCCTTTCATCCTATGGGCCTATCGAACAACCGTTCGAAACGCCACCGGAGAGACCCCCTTCTCCCTAGCTTTTGCGGTAGAGACGGTGGTCCCCGTGGAAATGGAAGTCCCCACCTATCGGTTTGACACTTTCGACGAAAAAGAAAATGAGGAAGGCATGCGCCTCGAACTGGATCTAATCGACGAGAAAAGATCCGAGGCTCTCACCAGACTCGCTGCGCAAAAGCGAAAGGTCGAGAGATACTACAACGCCAAAGTCAAAAGGCGGACCTTCGCCACCGGCAGCCTTGTACTAAGACGCGTGTTCCAGAACACCCAAGTGCAAGGCGCCGGAGTCCTAGGCCCAAATTGGGAAGGACCGTATAGAGTCCGACAAGTCATACACGACGGGACCTACTACATCGAACACACGGACGGAACTCCAATCCGGCACCCGTGGAACGCCGAACACTTGAGGCAGTACCACCAGTGATCAAGTCCCCTCATTATTGCTCTGATTTCACTTATTCAATAAAGGCCTATGTGCCACTGTTCAAGGACGTTCCCAGTTAGCAAAAATCAATAAAAAATAAAGTTTGCGGTCTTTTTTACCCACTTTATAAAAAAAAAGTTTTTAGTCATCACGGCACGGCCTGTAAACTAAAAACTTGGGGGGCTAATGGCTCCTGCGACATACACTCAAGAATTCACGGCCAAAATATATATAAAAAAGGGTAAAAACCTTAAGCTCCCCACTTCTGGGATGAGGCTTAGGTCGACCTACCTCGGCGAGCTCGGTCACTCACCAGAGCAAGCTCAACGAGGCCGGCATCGAGTCGAGCTCGCTCCTCGGGTCAAGCTCAAGCTCGCTCCTCGAGTCGAGCTCGCTCCTCGAGCCAAGTTCGCTAATCGAGTCGAGCTCGCTCCTCAAGTCGAGCTCAAGTTCGCTCCTCGAGTCGAGCTCGCTCCTCGAGCCCAGTTCGCTCCTCGAGTCGAGCTCGCTCCTCAAGTCAAGCTCGCTCCTCGAGCCCAGTTCGCTCCTCGAGTCGAGCTCGCTCCTCAAGTCGAGCTCGCTCCTTGAGTCGAGCTCAAGCTCGCTCCTCGAGTCGAGCTCGCTCCTCGAGCCCAGTTCGCTCCTCGAGTCGAGCTCGCTCCTCAAGTCGAGCTCGCTCCTCAAGTCGAGCTCGCTCCTCGAGCCCAGTTCGCTCTTCGAGTCGAGCTCGCTCCTCAAGTCGAGCACGCTCCTTGAGTCGAGCTCAAGCTCGCTCCTCGAGCCCAGTTCGCTCCTCGAGTCGAGCTCGCTCCTCCAGCCCAGTTCGCTCCTCGAGTCGAGCTCGCTCCTCAAGTCGAGCTCGCTCCTCGAGCCCAGTTCGCTCTTCGTGTCGAGCTCGCTCCTCAAGTCGAGCTCGCTCCTTGAGTCCAGTTCGCTCCTCGAGACGAGCTCCGAGTCCGCCAAGCCGACTGGCACTCTTCGCGCCAAACATACTCATCTCCGGAAGTCGAGCTCGCTCCTCGAGCCCAGTTCGCTCCTCGAGTTAAGCTCGCTCCTCAAGTCGAGCTCGCTCCTTGAGTCCAGTTCGTCTCCTCGAGTCGACCTGGCACCTCGAGATGAGCTCCGAGCCCGCGAGTCGACTGGTACTCCCCGCACCAAATCTACACGTCTTCTCGAGTCGAGCTCCGAGTCTACGAGTCGACTGATACTCCTCGTGCCGACTCTTCAAAAAAAAAGAGGGAAGAAAAACCTTGAAGCCCCCCACTCATGGGACACAGAGGCTTGAGAAGCTCGAACCCCTACGCCTTATCAAGCATACGGGTCCGAGAAAAGACGCCGGCCTAACCCGGCGCAGCACATAGGCTCGGTCACTCAACAGCACGAGCTCAAAGACGCCGGCCTAACCCGGCGCAACACATAAGCTCGGTCGCTCAACAGCACGAGCTCGAAGACGCCAGCCCAGCCTGGCGCAACACATAAGTTCGCACTAGTACAATTAATAGCATCAGGTGCGACAAAAGTCGCACCTGAAAGCACAAATGTCGCACCTGAAAGTATCATCAGGTGCGACTTTAGATGCGACAAAGTCGCATCTGAAAGTGCGCACCTGATGATTTTAGGTGCGACTTGTCGCACCTGAAAGTCATCACTATCAGATGCGACATTTTAGGTGCGACTAGTCGCACCAAACGTCGCACCTAAATATCCCTCAAAATAAGAAATTAAAGCGTGAATTATAGTATCAGATGCGACTAGTCGCATCTGATACTTTCACGGGAAGAGTATCCGATGCGACTAGTCGCATCTGATAGTAATTCCCCGCGAAATATTTGGCGGGTGTTAGTACAATCAGATGCGACTAGTCGCATCTGATACTCTTCCCGTGAAAGTATCAGATGCGACTAGTCGCATCTGATTGTGTGTAGTTATTTTTTTTAAAATGCTGATTCTAATAGAATCAGCCTATTAAATATATAAAAATTATAATTTAAAAAATTAATTAAATAATTTTTTTGTTAAATTAAATAAATAATTTGAATAATATTAATTAGAATAATTATATAAATAATTTAATAGAAATTCTAATATTAAATTAATAAAATTTGATAATTTACATTCAATAAATTAAAAAAATTACAATTTATTCTTTTTGTTTCCCTTTTTCATTCGAAGTCTGCCAATTCTGGAATGCACGGCGTCCTCTTTCGCCAGATCTTGCTCGTGCGCCTTGGCGGCCTGATGCGCTGCCGCTCGAACGATGTCGCTGAAATTCTACCGAACCTGGCGTCTGATCAGCATTTGGCATTGAAGCGGATGGCGGCGTCTGAACATTCGGCATTGAAGCGGATGCCGGCGTCTGAACATTCGGCGTTGAAGCTGATGGCGGCGTCGTCCCAGGGTGCATCATCGCGGGGGATGTCTGCATGGGAGACGGATGCTGCTGTGTGTAGGCAAAGACGGATCCACTTCAGGACAGTTGGTATAGATGTACCACTCCGCGTTCTCTTTCTGTTCATCATCTAATACTATCGGTTTCATCATCCCATAAGGCACACACATCTCGGATCGAAAAATAGAGAGCTCTTGCACTTGAACTTCATCTACACTTTTTTTATCTTCAAGATACCTTGCAACGAACGTTAGAGCTTCTTCTACAACATAAGCTTCCGCAATAGAGCCTTCTGGTCTAGCTCTATTTTTGACAAAATGTTTTAACGTCCCAAGGTATCTCTCAAATGGGTACATCCACCACATATGCACCGGGCCGCCATACAATGCTTCATCTGGTAGATGAATCGCCACGTGAATCATGATCGTGAAAAAAGCTGGTGGAAATATCATCTCAAGCTTACACAAGATCTCGATGATAGACTCTTGCGCATTTTCAAGATCTTCTACACTCAAGGTTCTCGAACTTATCAGCTTGAAAAAGTTGCAAAGCTCGGAGATCATCTGATGTATTTCTTTTGGCACAAAAGGACGAATACCAACAGCCAACAACCTCTGCAAGATCACGTGGCAATCATGCGACTTCAAACCTGTGAGTTTTCCATCAGCAATCACATTTTTCTTCAAATTCCCAGCGACCCCATCTGGAAATTTGACAGATTGGAGGAACTCGGTAAATCGCTGCCTCTGAACAAGGGTTAAGGTGTACGATGCTCGCGGTTTGTACCACGAATCCCCTTGTTTTTTCAAGTGGAGAGCGGTCTTGATGCCCAAGTCCATCAAATCAAACCTCGCCTTATCTGTGTCGTAGTTCTTCTTTTCTAAGCTGAGCAAGGTTCCGAGAAGATTCTCGCACACGTTCTTCTCTATGTGCATGAAGTCCATGTTATGCTTCAACTCCAAATCTGACCAGTACGGCAACTCGTAAAAGATGCTTTTCTTGGCCCAATTTAGTTCGCACTCGGCTCGCTTTCGTTTTCTGCCCACGGAGCCAGCATGTTTGCCAGTTGTCGTGCAAGAGACACTAGCCAACTGAGCGAGTATGTCTTGCGGAGTCAACTTCTCGGGTTTACTGCGTTTCTCGTGGCGATCCTTGTAGTGATCGGTGCTTTTTCTCAATCGGTGACGCATACGCAAGAATCGACGATGGTCGTAGTAGACGATCCTGTTTCTTACTTTCAAAGACGGCGTGTCAAGGTTGCACGTCGGGCAAGCGAGATACCCTTGGCCACTCCATCCCGATAAATAGGATCGAGCTGGAAAATCGTTAATCGTCCAAAGTAGCGCGGCACGCAATTGAAACACTTCATCGTTGGCGCCATCTCGAACGCGGAATCCGGTCTCCCACAGTTCTTTCAGCTCTTCGACAATTGGCTGCAAAAACACGTCCATGTCCTTTCCTGGTGAGTGAGGCCCCGGGATCAAAAGCGTCAGCATCAAGTACTCTTTCTTCATGCATAACCAAGGCGGCAAGTTGTACGCAGTTAGTACCACAGGCCACATGCTGTACGATAAACTCATTTCTCCGAACGGATTGAATCCATCCGCAGCTAGTCCAAGCTGCACGTTTCGAGGCTCTGCAGCAAAGCCTGGGTATCTCTCGTCCAGGTTTTTCCACGTCGTACCATCCGCAGGATATCGTAGAACACCAACTTCCCTGACGCGATCTCTTTCGTGCCACTGCATCAAAAGCGACGTGTGTCGAGACGCGTACAACCGCTTCAATCGATCTTTCAGGGGAAAATATCGCAAAATCTTTTGCGGTATCATTTTCCCAGTTGGCTTCCATCTGCTCTCGTTGCATACTGGGCACACGTCGACTTCCGCGAGATCTTTTCGAAATAGGACACAATCGTTAATACACGCATCGATCATCTCGTATCCCATGCCAAAACGCTTCAGCTTCGCCTTTGCCTCGTAATGCTTCTCCGGAATTCGATTACCAGCTGGATGAGACTTCTTCAAGAGCTGCAAGAGTTCTGTAAAAGACTTGTTCGTCCAATGGTTCGTGACTTTGAGGTGCATCAACGAAACCAAGAACGACAAAGAAGAAAACTCTTTGCATCCAGGGTACAATTCTGCTTCCAACTCGGCGAAGAGGTCTTCCACTTGCTCATCTGCACGCACCTCGCTCTAGGTCGGCTCCGTAGCATCGTCGAAATCCTCGTGATCCCTGATATCCTCCACAGCACCGTGCAATCTTCCTATTCCTCTCTGATCTGTTCCTCCGATGGAATCTTCTTCATGAGGAAGGACGACACGCTCGAGCTCGCCGTGATGATACCATTTTGTGTAGCCTGGGGTAAACCCCTTGTTCAGCAAATGATTCCTGACAACCCCGATGTCGTGCCATCTCACGTTGTTGCAAGGTTTGCAAGGACACCAATATTTTCCAATTTCGTTAGGGAATCTTCTTGCAGCGCGAATAAACTCGTTAACACCGGTTTTGTACTGCAATGTCACCCGATTATTCTCCGTGATCCAATCTCTACTTGGATTGGACATTTCGCTGAATGAGAGCGAGAAATGAAAGTTTGGAAGAGTTATTGATAAAGGACGACGGAGATCAAAATGAAAGAGAGATTATGAATTCTATGTTATTTTGAGCTCGGATTGAATAAGTTGGGAGGTTTTAAACTAATTAATTCGAAACTCTACCGAAATTTTGGCAGAGTTTCCCCTATTATACTGACAAACCAAAAACCTGCAAAATTATTTAAAAACATACACAAACCATCCAGAACTATCCTATAAATTAGCTCAGCCCTAAACCGAACCTCCGTGGTTCGATCACAACATTTATAAATGAAAAATCGAAATAAACAAAATATCACAAACTATCAAACATGTCACAAACTATCAAAGCATGTCACAAAACTATTTTTCTTATTTAAATTACAATTTAATTACATGTTAAATCAACTACACAAACTTATCACAAATTAATTAACTAATTATAAACTAAGCAACATAAATGTAATTATTAAACTAATTACAATTTCTAGGTAATAATTTACTTACAATTAATCTAAATTAATTAAAAGCAAAAAATTTAAAAATGTCACAAACTATATATCAAAACATGTCAAAAAACAACTAAAACTTAATTTTAACCTAATATAAACTAATCACATTATTAAACTTAATTATCAAAATCAAACTTATTTTAACCATATATCATATTAATACTAACTAATTTACAATCAATTATCAAAATTAATTATCAAATTACTAAACAAGTTAAATTAATTATCAAATTAATACTAATTAAGTTACACATTATTATTAACTTACATATTTCACATTAATTAACTAACCTAACATATTATATATATACACTAACCTAACATATTATATATATACACTAACCTAACTAACTAATATATACACTAATATATATATACACTAACCTAGGACGGCCGGCCGGGGACTCGGGGACAACGGCTCGGAGGCTGGGACTCGGGGACAGAGGCTCGGTGTGGCTGGGACTCGGAGGCAGCGGGGCCGGGGCTGAGCGCACGGTGAGGTCCGGAGGCACGAGATGACGGCTGTGAGTTTAAACCGAGTTAGAGAGAGCGAGGCAGAGAGGGAGCGAGGCAGAGAGGGAGTGAGAGAGAGAAATACCGAGTGAGAGAGAGAGTCGATGGTGACTCGGAGGCAACGGGGCCGGGGCTGAGCGCACGGCGAGGTCCGGAGGCACGAGACGACGTACGGCTGTGAGTTTAAACCGAGCTGTGAGAGAGCGAGGCAGAGAGGGAGCGAGATAGAGAGGGAGTGAGAGAGAGAAATACCGAGTGAGAGAGAGAGGCAGTGGTGACTGGCGAGGTCCGGTGGCCGGATGAGGCGGAGGTCCGGTGGCCGGGTACGGGTACGTGGCGTGGTGGTCGGCAAAGGAAGAGGCCGAGAAGAGAGGGACGGAGGAGATGGAGCAGCGACAGCGGCGGAGCTCGGTGTGGCTGGGACTCGGAGGCAGCGGAACCTGAGACTCGGCGGCGGAGCTCGGTGTGGCTGGGACTCGGCAGAGCTCGGTGTGGTGGTCCGGTGGTGGTCGGCGAAGTGTTCTTAGGCGAAGGAATAGTCGGAGAAGAGAGGGACGGAGGAGATGGATGTGGGCTAATGAAATTACAACCGGAGAAGAAGAGAAGTTCGCAGGGAGAGAGAGAGCGTTTTTTTTTAACAGAGTTTGAGAGACTGGAGAAGAAAGGATCGCGACCTGGGTTTTTAAACAAAACCCTAATAATCAGATGCGACAGAATCGCACCTGATTATTCTTCAGGTGCGACAAGTCGCACCTGATGATTTATCAGGTGCGACTAGTCGCACCTGATTATAATAAAAATAATAACAAAATTTCATTCGCCACGTCAGATTAATGAAATAAAAGAGGGGGAGATGAGGGCCGCTCAAAAATTTAAAACTATCTGATGCGACAAAGTCGCACCTGAAAGTTTCAACATATTTTCAGGTGCGACTAGTCGCATCGGATTGTCAAAATCAAAAGACAATTTGAGCGAATTTTTTCGGCTTCTGATTGACTATCAGATGCGACTAGTCGCATCTGATAGTCTTGTGCATCAGAAAATCAATTTTGTAGTAGTGTCGGTTGCTCAACCCACGAGCTCAAAGACGTCGGCCTAACCCGACGCAAAAGGCCTAAGTCCCCCACGGGGATACAGACTTTGGAAGCTCGGACCCCGACGGCCCTTCGTGCATACGGGTTCGAGTAAAACGTCGGCCTTCCCGGCGTGCCATAAGACGCGTAAAGGCGCAGGTGAAAGACGTCCTCCGGGACGCATGTAAGTCGCGTAAAGGCGCTGCCTCAAACCCTAAAAAGGCCCAATTTGAGCCAAACAAAGGTTCGCTAGCCTCAGGGCACGAACACCTAAGACGCTAAGACGCCGGCCTAACCCGGTGCAATAGGGTTTGAGTTAAAGACGCCGGCCTAACCCGGCGTAACCGCGTTCGCTTGCTCCAGGGCAAGCGGGCCCAAAAGACGTCGGCCTAACCCGACGCACCCGCGTTCGCTCAGTCCAGGGTGAGCGGGCCCAAAAGACGCCGACTTTACCCGGCGCAACCGCGTTCGCTTGCTCCAGGGCAAGCGGGCCCAAAAGACGCCGGCCTAACCCGGCGCAACTGCGTTCGCTTGCTCTAGGGCAAGCGGGCCCAAAAGATGCCGGCCTAACCCAGCGCAACCGCGTTCGCTTGCTCCAGGGCAAGTGGGCCCAAAAAAGACGCCGGCCTAACCCGGCGCACCTTCGTTCCGACGCTCCAGGGCGCGAACACTAAAAAGACGTCGGCCTAACCCGACGCAAAGCGCGTTCGCTTGCTTCAGGGCACGAACCCAAAAGACGTCAGGCTCAGTTGACGCACCATAAACGCTCGGTCGCTCAAACAGCGCGAGCTCGAAGACGCCGGCCTAACCCGGCGAGCTCGTCGCTCAAAAGCATGGGCTCCAAAAGACGCCGGCCCAACCCGGCGCGACATACACGTCCGGTCGCCAAAGGCACGGACGCAGAGCCCCCGGGAACTACCCGGTACGACCTCTTCGATCGCCGGAAGGCACGAAGCGAAGTCACGGGGCCACAGCCACACTAGGCACGCTGAATCGTCGGCCTAACCCGACGGGCCGATGCCACCGTTCAAACACGGGTCGGCATATCGCCTAACTGGGCACAAACACCCCTTCACATCGAACGTTTAAACGACGACGAATCGTAACGACGAAATGGGCGGAGGACAAATCCCAGCTAGAGTCGTAGAACCTGCCTAAACTATTGGTAAGGATGCAAACTCTTCGAGCCACGATTAGCCCGCAAAGAAGGCATATATGAGTGAAAGTTGCTCGAAAAGTGAGATAGGCATTCAACGTGAAAGAAACAAAAATATCTCATAAGTAAAAGAGCCACGGCTCCGAATCCAACAAACGCGTGCTGAACAAAAAGTGCGTGAAAAATAAATAAAATCCTAAAAAAAGGAAAAGAAAGCAAAGCGCTAAACATACGTGCTGAAAAAGAGGCCACACGGCTCAAGGAGCACCCTCATCCAGCAGGGGAAACAAGGTGTTGAAGAAGTCGAAAGTGACCCCGTGGGCCTCGTTCTCGGTCGTGGTCGCATTCTGACATTCCACCGCTCCGGCACGACGGGCGTCCTCGACCCCTATGTCGTAGTCATCCTGCAAGTCGGACGCTTTTCGCTCCGCTTCAGCAAGCTGGGACGAGAGACGAGCGTTCTCCGCCGTCAGAGAGTCGCGCTCGCGCTCCGCCCGAACACGCGCCGCTTCGCCCGAAGTGAGCTGGCAGTGGGACGTCTACAAGGCATCGGATCGAGCATCCAGTCGCCTCCAAAGGTCGGTGACCTCAGTGCAAAAAATCTTCGCTGATCGGGTCGCCACCTCGCTAGCTCGCCTTTCTTCGGTCAGCTCCCCCGCCATCTTGGCCACCGACAGTTGGGCTCCATCGCGCTGATCCCGTGCAATTTGGAGTTCCACCTTAGCTTCGCGAAGCTGGCCTCGAAGCATCTCGGTCTCCGCCCCCGGGTGCGAACCTCGCTCGACCTGAGCCAGCCTAGCCTTCGTCCGAGCGAGCTCGTCCTGGGATGCCCCCAAGCGCCGGATGAAGTCGTGCAGAATCCTGTCACTTCGCACGGCCCTCGCATACGCCTGCGACGACAAAAAGCAAAGGTTAAAAATAAAACCTACGCTTGTTACAAATGATCAAAAATACTGACCCTCTGAGCGTCAGTAACCCCCGCCTGAAAGAAGGTGATGTCACACCTCGACACCACGCCCTTCCACCAGGATAGTGGGGATCCCTCGAGATGAAGGAAGCAATCCCCTAGAGCCTCTATCGCCTCCAACTCCACCGCCGAGTTCGCCCTCTTGGGTTCGTAACGCTCATCGGGGGGCGCCGCTGTCGAAGCCCTCTTCAAAGAGGCACGAGGCTCTTGTTCGACCGCACTAGCGGTCTCGACGCGCTCTCCCCTCGCCTTACGGTCAGCGACCCTAGAGCGAATCTCCGCCATTGACTCGGGGTCCCGAGAAGCGAGAGCCAACCTCCTAGCTCGCCTCTTCGCAGCTACGCCAGGCAAAGTAACGAAAGTCAAGTTCCTGCCGAACAGAAAATTTTTACAAAGACGTAAAAGTTACCTCGAGAAGCAGGAGCAGCTGGCTGAACCACGGGACTCGGGGGCCTGCTCGCCCGGCGCGCCTCCTCGGTGCCCGGAGCAAAGGGCGGGAACCACCCAGTGAGCGCCATCAACTCAGGGGAACGGAGCCGCTCGCCAGCCTTGCGGGCTTCCGACATCCCCGATATCTCTCTCACGAAGGGGAGCTCCGCTGCCCCCTCATCCGCTGAAAAATCAGCCAGACGACCAAAGCGAAGGGGCGCCCCGCCAAAGGCGTCCGAGGTAACCCACACCCACGCCCGGTGGCTAGGCGGATCACTATCCTCGACCAACCTCACATTGCCCCGGGCACGGGCCATATGAAACCCTGGCTGCCCCGGCGCCGGGAAGACGGCAACCAAATTACGGAAGTCGTCCACGGCCATGGCACGCTGTGTCTGGCAGTGCCACTCCATAAAGCACGTAACCAACAGGCAATAGAACGGCGGGCTCATCTGGCACGCGTGAACCCCTAGTCGGGTCAGAATCTGCTGGACGATCGCCGGAAACGGAAGGCGTAGCCCGCAAGCGAGACTCCCGATCGCCACGGCCGCATACCCGTCCCTTGGACGAGAGGGCCTATCCTCGGGGGCAGATCTGAGCAGCCCCACCGAGGGAGGGATGTTATACGTCTCCCAGAGCGTGCTGAAGACTCGGGAAGTGAGTGTGCTTGTAGCATCAACCCCCCTACAGTCTAAGCTGACGGGGGCAACAGGGTCGCCTACTCCGTACATGCGGGTCCTCTCCAAAGACCTGGCATAGGTATAGCCCGAGGCCTCCGCAGACTCGGAAGCTGACCAAACCGTCGCCAGCACTTTACCATCGCGTTTCTCCTTTCCCTTCGCTGGAGGAGTCCCTAAATCCTCTTCAGGGTCTTCCGAACCCGACCCTAGGGGATCATCGGAATAAATCTCGTCGAAAAAAGACTCGGACGGCACTATCGAACACCCGGTACCCGAGGCATCTAAGTCAGACGCCCGGAGGAGCCCGGCGCTCGCCATCGCTTCACCTCGTTGCTCGAGCGAGGGGGGGTCAAAGGACGCCTCGCGGGAGACGAGGTTGATCACCAGCCGTGACGAACGCGAGTCCTTGGACCCTTCGTTCTCCCCTTCGGGGCCACACCTGGTAGGAGGGCCACTCCCGAGCCCCGCCAGCTCGGCTATCACCGCGGCGTCAGTCCCCAGCTCCGCGAGCCATTCTTCGGCCGCACTAAGGTCTTCCTCGACAAATATGGGGACCTCGTCGAGTTCCACAAAGGGACCCTCGGCCTCCCCCCAAAATTTGGGAGAGGGCCGCAAGAGTCGGCCTCGGGATCATCAACGTGGGAAATAAGCTCGCTCCCCATAAAAAAAAACAATAAAAAAAGTCAGCGGCCCAAAGGGAAATTTCAAATTCAAAGGAATTTTCCAATTTCCCAAGAAGCTGCCAGGTGTGAACAGAAAACGCGGGAGCTCTCCTATTTATAGGAGAGGAAGGAGCAAACCCTGCTCCTTCCCCCCCCCCCCCTGCTGCGCGCGTGACACAAGGCCCGGCTCGCGGGACGACCTCGAGCGCACGCCAGTCGCAAGCGCCAGGCCGCGCGCGGCCCCTGCTGCCCGGCCGGCCCGGTCCGACCCCCAGGGGCCCGGCCAACAAAAGAAAAAAGGGGGAGAGAGAGATATGCGCGCATACGGTCACACATGATCGAAGGTGAAATTACCTCTACGCTTTTCTCCTCTTCTAAAGTTCACGACTTACGTCCCGTAAGCCGTAAACTTGGGGGGCTAATGTTACCGGTCGTTTTCGAGACATCGGAAATTCAAAAAACGATTCAAGGACGGCCGGGCTCCGCCGGCCAGAAGCCCAGCGGCTCCCGGCCCAATGGACCCCAGCGCGCCCTAGCTTGCGCGCTCCACCACACCCTAGCTCGCGTGCACCCCGCGCCCTGGCCGCCCCCGCCTGCGCGCGCTCTCGCGTCCCGGCCTCCTGGCCCGCGCCCCGACCTCCCGTACCGCGCGCGCTCCCGCGCCCCGGCCTCCTGGCCCGCGCGCATTCCCGCGCCCCGGCTTCCCGGCCCGCGCGCGCTCCTGCGCCCCGGCCTCCTGGCCCGCGCGCATTCCCATGCACCCCGGCCTCCCAGCCCGCGCGCGCACTCCCATGCACCCCGGCATCCAGGCCCGCGCGCACTTCGGTTGAGCATCCTGGCCACCTCGGCCGAGCATCCTTGCCACCTCGGCAGGGCACGCCTACTGCCGGGCACGACGCGCCCGACCATGTCCCACGCCCGGCGCGCCCCACGCCCATCCGGGCGACATGTCCCGTGCGCCCCGCACACTCCTGGGCATGAAGCTTCGCGCGCCCCGCTCCCGGCCACCCGGTGGGCCTCAAGGGGCCGGCCCAAGGCCTCTCTCCACAACTATAAATACCCTCCCTAGGGGAGGGGAAAAGAACGATCAATCGATTCCAGAAAATCCTGGTTCATACATTGAGGGATCGATAATCCGAATTTTACACAATTCCTTCTTGGAACATTTCTCTTCTCTTGAGAATTCTTTCGTGCTCTTGTGACATTCCAAGAGCGCGCAATCCTCCTCCCTCGGCTCAAAAAGTCAAGGACCCCCCTCCACGAGAGGGAGCGCGCTCCTCTTCTGCGACCCGAGCCTCTGCAGTACATACAGCTCTCTTGCTTCTTGGCCCTTGAGCTAGAACTCCGAGCTACGAGGCAAGCACCCCTCTAAAGTCTTCACTAGAAGCTACGAGCGTGGTCCCCCTCTAAAGCCTTGGATTCACAAAGCCTCAGAGCCCAAGATAGCCTCCCAATACACAAATTGAACTACGTTCTGACCTGATCCCGACTAAAGGGTACGTAGGCAGCCAACCTTTGGCACGGTCACACCCCCCTAAAACACACCTCAGGGTTTGGAGGGTGCAGCTCGGTCTACGAGCTCCCATTTTTGGCCCGGGCGCGATCACTTGGTCCGGCCTTGGATCGAACCGCCCGAGGTATTTAATCGTTGTTCATTTTCGTGCGACAACATTTCCCAAAGCAAGGAACATAATAAACATTATTCAAATCTAAAGTGCGATCTTCAAAAGATAGCGTTATGGATCCCACAGCCTTCGCAGACACCAGGATCCCATCACCCCATTTGAAACAGAACTCGCCTTCCTCTAAGCTTTTGGTTTTCTTGAAACCATTCCAGGAACAACAAATATGGTTAGTAGTAGCGGAGTCAAGAATCCACGTTGATACATTATCAGCTACTAAGCATGCTTCGGTAACTAGTACAATACTATGTTCCTTTGCTTTGAGATAGGCAGGACAGTTCTTTTTATCGGCCTTATGAGGTCTCTTCTTAGTTCCAGAGGTGGAGGCTTTTTGCTTAGTAGCATGTGCCTCTCCTTGATTCCTCTTTCTCTTAATGAGACCTACAGCAGTGTGAAGTTCCTTCATAAGCTTGGTAACAGTGTACTCTAGCTTGTTTATGGAGTAGTTCATCTTGGACGTATCAAGAGATGCGGGGAGAGTTTCTAAGATCATATCTATGAAATTCTTCCCATCAGTCTCAGATCCTAGGATTTCCATTTTATTCATAAAACTAATGATCAGTATCATAAAGTCCCTAACAGGAGTCCTAGCCTTTATATGACAGTTCATAAACTGTCGGACTGCTTGTTGCCTTGCCTGACTCCTTTGCCCTCCAAACATCTCAAGGAGATTGTAGAGCATGTCGGCGGCAGTCTCGATGTCACAATGTTGCTTTTTCAGCATATTGTTCATAGATGCTAAGATATAGCACCTCACAATCTCATCGGATCGAAGCCAGGCCGCTAAGGCGTCATTGTCCTCTTGAGTTGAATCATCATTCGTCAGAGGAGGACACGGGGTAGTGAGTACCCATTTGTGCTTGTTAACGGTAACTATTATGTCGAGGTTAAGTTTCAAATCTACGTAGTTTTTGTTTTCGAGTTTGTTTGAGGAAAGGATGAAAGAGAGAAGGTTGAGAGACATATTGCCTATATAAGTTGAAACAAGTTTATGATTAGTCTTTGGTTTAGGATTTAAGTTTTTAAACATTTGATAAAATCCAATGGTGTTATAAACCAAACGATAATTTACTCCTTCGAGGGAAGGCAGCAAAAAATCTCCATTTATAAGTAAATGACACATCATTAATGCTTAGCCAAGATGTCAATACACCAATTTTGATCAGCCACCTTTTAAATTGGTTTGATCACTCACATCCTTTCGCAGGCCTCGAGGGAGGATTACTAGGGATTGAGTCTAAGTGTGTAACCAACAACTTAGTCCAAAATATTGACTTTGAAAAACAATCCGCCGAGGGGAGGTCTTGTCTCATTGTGTCACTTTCGGATTTAGCTCATTGAGCAATGATCAGTGCAAAGCGCCCTTGAGTACTCTCATTTAAGAGAGGGCCACGAGGGTGACTCTTAGTCTAGCGACAATTGCACTTTTCATTAGTGTTGGGGATCGTGGGTTACAAACAACAGATATAACCCTCCCACTTAGTTTTTGGAGTTGGTACATCGACTCTTATAAGTTTGGAAACGGATTTCCTAGTTACAGAGCGACAGAGCAGACAACTATAAAAGAATCCTAGATCTTCATGTTCAGAGCAGTGTTAGTGCATAAAGGCACAAGGGACATACTCGGATCTTTTCCTATTTTCTATTTCGGGAAAGTGCATGAGGGAAGTGTGAACTTCAACTCACTCGAACACTTGAAAGTTTGAGATTACACATCTTTTTTATTTTTACGCTCGTCTACAAGGAGACCTCCCACTCAAATTTTCAAGAGCATATAGATTTTGA
Organism: Urtica dioica subsp. dioica; assembly: GCF_054948205.1. NCBI lineage: Eukaryota > Viridiplantae > Streptophyta > Magnoliopsida > Rosales > Urticaceae > Urtica > Urtica dioica. The sequence continues at coordinate 28,210,174 of NC_142756.1, read as the reverse complement.
ACATATGTGATATAGATATAGTTTTGAAAACTTATTTGATTTAGATGACAAAATATTTTCAAGTTTGAAAACGAAAACGGTTTTTCAAAATTCAAACTAGTTTTGTAAAAATTTAATTTCAATTAAACTTTCAAAAATCAAAACATTTTAATCTTACACATCATGTTTATAATCTTATGAAAAACATTTTTTCTCAAGAAATTTTTCTCATTAGAGTTCTATAACTCATGGTAGTGGGGCTGAAACTCCGGAATTCTAAAAAACTGGACTTTCAGAACAACTGCGCACCTCGGAGTAAAATTGTCATAACAGATGGCTCCGATGTCCTTTTGACCCAAAACCGGTGTCCTTTTGATTCAAGAATAATTAAATTTAGATTTCTGAGAAGAGAGTTATGCCACTTTTACTGCGCGTTTTACTCCAGCTCAAAGAAAAAGAAATAATTAAAGTTCGATCTTTTTATGTGCGAAAAAGAATCAGGTGTAAATAAAGCTTTATTAGCAAGGTAATAACATGATATAAAAGAAATAACAACATGCATAAAACAATGCAAGTAAATAAAAGAAACTAGTAAGACAAGAAAACTAGTCACAAAATTTACTCGAAAAATTCTCAAACATAAAAACACGTTTTTCAATATCAAAAATTAAAAACTTTTAGAACTGATTCTAATATGTTTTAATAACATCCCAAACTCATAGAAAGTAAACATGATTTTTAATTTAAAGGCAAGAGCAATAAATTAAAAAAAATCTAAGAAAACAATTCTAACTTGTCACAAAATTAGTAAACTTTCGAAAACGATTTTCAAGCTCATAATTTTAAATACATGTACATGCATATCTTTGACCATAGCTCTGATACCATTTGTTGTAATTGATCTAGAGTTTAAGAAAAAGTTTAACGCTTTGTTAAGCGGCGGAATTTTAAAAATTTTCTTTTACAAGTAAAATGTTTTTATTAACCTAGACAAAGAGCAAGCACATGTAAATAAAAACTAATATGAGCATAGAAGTTTACTAACCTTTTTAGACGCTTGAACATTGAGAAGCTTTTGGAAAAAGGTTGCAACGTTCGTCTCCCCTCGCAGCACGTCTCTCATCCTTCCTCGGCAACTCGAGCAACCACGAAAGTTTCTATCACTAAATCAATCGAGCGAAAATGAATTATTGTGTGGGCACTTTTAAACACTACGACTTAAGAACGAGTCTTGAAGTCGCAGAGCTAAACACTAGGTCAAATGAGGACTTACGTGCCAAAACAAAAATCGAAAAATTAACTAGAGAGAAAGAGAGAGGATCGGCCACCACAAGGTCTAGAGAGAGAAACTCTCAATCTCTAACTTATGTGGAATGAGAAAAATGAGAAGAATGAGGCTCCTATTTATAGGAGAGGTCTCACCTTCAATAAGGTAGTTTCCTCTTCTATAGAATATCACATATTCATGAGCAAAAATTCCTTATTTCCCATTCTCTACTTGGACGTGTGGCAGCCTTCTAGAAACAAGATTTGTTTCCTATTTTGCTTGCCTTGACCTTGCTTTGGGCGCCCACTTTCATTCCTCTTAGGGGAAATTTGTTTCATCTTTTTCTTTTGGCAAGTATCTTCATACATTCATGCACAAAATATTCTCTCTTCCTTTGGGTATGTTGGGCGCCTATTACACTCTAGAAAGGCCTTCTAGAAGCTTTTCCATTTCTTCATGACAACATGGAAAAAGGCCCATTAAGAATTTTCAATAAAATTCTTATGAAATAAAATTAATCCACAAGGCCCAATAAATCTAATTTTGGCCGAGTGATGCATTTCATCAAATGACCATGTCAAAAAATTTATTGACATTCATTTAATCCTATGTCTCAAAAGAAAAAAAATACCCTTTTGACAATTTTCGTTCTTGTTTTGACTTAGCTTCCAGTTTAACTATTCCTACTCTATGTGATTCGTGACAGTGACCTCATGGATCCAAATGAACAAAGCTTGAGCTAAATACTTGGACTCAAAAGTTCACAAACCTTTTCCAAGTTTAGCTTAATGTCTACTGACTCCACATAAGAGTTGACACAGAAAATCTCTCGGTTCAAATGAATTTATTTTCTACTCAAGAATTCAACCTAGTTGTAATGAGTGGATCCACATAATATTATCAGTGTTAACCCTTCATGAATATCATCAGCTAGTCGGGATTTACAAAATTACCATTTTACCCTTCTAGCTGTTATTTCCTCAACTCCTTTGTCGCTTGTGAATAAGTTAGAAACAATGTATTGACGAGGAGCTAACAAGTCTCCAACTCTCAATGCCTCATAACCAGACATCATAGATTCTTCTAACAATCATACTGAGGTCAATAGTCCTTTGACCCTTAGATTGCGAATATACCGTTTTAAGCAAACTATGAAGAGTTTGTTCATGTAAATCTACATTTGTCTCTTCGTAAGTTGTTTAGTTTGTTTATGGACTAAAGACTAATGTTTTATCATAAAGCTTCAAACAGACAAGGAGGAATGAATGAACGGTTCAACTTTTTATTAATGAATAAGCAATTACAAGCAAGAGTCTTCACGAGACTTTATTACATCAAATGTACAATATAAAGACTACAACTCTTCTTGTGGGCACCATTGACAACAGTCTTGTAGGAGAATTCAGCACTGAAAACAATAATACTTAAATAATAATTCTGGAAGATAAATTCTAAACTTGTGTCCGCAACTACACATCTGATTCCCTATTTATAGACGAGGCAAGACTCCTTCGTTGAAGACACGTGTTGCCTGATCCGCTTCACACTGTCGGGGTTGAATTGGTCCTAGACCCGGTCTTCATGGCGCGATTTCTCTTTGACTGACCGATTCTTCTGGTCAGGACGACGTGGTCGTATTGGAAGGTGTGACTAGGTCTCGGCCGATCTGGAACATAGCTGATCTTGGGCCGACTTGTCGAAGTCGAACTGGGCCCAAGACTGATATGCGGTCTGACCTGCAAAGATGATAATGGGTTTGGTCTGAATTGAAGCCCAATATGAGATAATATTTTTGAAAGTAGATTTTTAACCCCCACAGTTAGCCCCCGAATATTTTGAAAATATTCCGAATTTTTCAAAATATTGGAGTGAAGTTATTTAAGGGTTACGGAAAATCAGCGATTTCTGCGAATATTGCGGACGCGTGGCACGTTGTCGTTCGTCCACGCAAGACGCAGTCGAAGGGTTGGGAAAGCGGTAATATTATTTTATTCGTATTTACTCCTCTTTTCTCGGAATTCGGTTTAATATAAAACCTTATAAATAAGTGAAATTCGAAAAGACTTCTTTCTTACTTATAACTTTCAGCGAACTCGGCATAGAAAGGTAACTTTTATTTTCTCTCCCTTCACATAAAAGATTAATTTTCTCTCTAAACTTTCAAACTCTTTTTAAGACTTCGGCTTTTAGCATTTCAGTTCGACTATCGAACTCTACACTTCCCTCTATTTTCTTTGACTTCGCTTCGATTTGTCAGACGAACTCAAGGTGTTTCTTCCAGTTCGCCTTGCAATCTTTATTATCCTCAAATTTTTTGAATTTCTTCAAACACTTTTCTCAAAAACAAAAGATGTCTTCTTCGGAAATCCCTCCGTCGGGATCCAACCCTTCGAATGTTGAAGATATATGCCTGCCATCGTCTGTTAAGAGTTTTGATCTCGCCCTTTTTCGTCAAAAATATCGAATTCCGTCCGAGATAGGGCTTATTCTTCCTCCCCCTTATGCGACAGCGAAGACCATCCTTGATAATCGATGTTGTATGTATGAAGTTTGGTTGGATCAGTGTGGACTCCGGTTCCCGATCCCCACTCTTCTTTTTTATTATGTCGAGGCCCTGGGACTGACACTTCCTTAGATGTGTCCGAACTTCGTCCGGATGGTTCTCGGTTTGATGGTCATGGCCCACGAACAGGCCGTTGATCTCGACGTGATGGACCTAGTCCGTTTGTGCGTCGTGAAGACGAACTCTAAGCATGACCCGAAATTCTTCTATCTTTCGAAGGCGGCGGGCAAAGGAGTTATCTCGGCCCTTCCTTCGAAGGACAAGAATTGGGGTAGTCGATATTTTTACTTTACCGTCAATGAGCACTCTCTCGGGGACCGAGCTCCTCGATTCAAGTCGAGATGGGCGAGCTCTTCGAGTAGGCCAATCAATTTTGCAACTGTCTTTATTTGCTTGTAAGGGTCGAAGTGATTTACTTGTTCATAACATTTTATTATTATCATTTTTCAGGAAAAATCAGGGCACCATCGAGTCCTCAGTTCGTCGAAAAGCTCGAGCTTCTGCAAGAAGGACGCGGTGAGTGGCCTTCTTCTACTCAAGAGAGATTCACTTCGGCTGGACTTTGGCCGACCTCCTCTGCAACCTTCGAAGGTTCGTGTTTCCGTATCATACTTATTTGTTTTAATTATTCATATGTATGTATGCATATTTATTATTTTTTTTTTAGTTGTCGGAGACAACATGAACCCCAACGTTTCCGCTCGCGACGCCAGGCGTCAAAAGAAATCTGTTGCCGGGGTCTCTTCCTCGTCCACCACGCTGCCGGTTCTTCCTCAGGAACCCGAAGTCGTGATCATCGGGATTCGAAATCCCAGCGATATCCCGGTCGTCGATGTTGAATGCGCAGTCCCGGTGAATGTTGAGGCCGAGCAGGGTGATCAAGCCCTTGACTCTACTCCGGCCGCACCGGGCGGAGAGACGGAGAAATCGGGCGAGCCCTCCAGCGGACCCAGAAAAAGGAAGGACCCGGCCCGTCGAAATGACAACCGAGAGGAAGAAGATGATGGCAAACCTTCCGGAGACGAGGCGAACAAGAAGAAGAGGAAGAAGAAGAAGAAGAATTGTGATGGAGGCGGGGTGTCAACACCGGCATCCATGGTCGGAGTGGCCAAATCAGGGTCTTCATCTAAAGCGGACAAGGGGAAGTCTTCGTCTACTGCGGCTCGGGCTGCCCAGGAAAGGAGGAGGCCAGTTTTGGGCGAGGGGAGTCTGGTGGAGACGCATTCGAGCGGGGCGGCTGCGGTGAAGTCTGTGAATGAGGTGGGTTCTTCTTTGAAGACGAAGAAGAAGTACAACATCCACTTCAGGTACCACCACGACACCCTACTCTGCGACGATTTATACTCGTCCGCCGGGCTCCTTAGGCAGCTTACTGTCGATGTCTTGCCGCTGCCCAAGGTTCCTATGCTCATCGAGGCGGACTGGTATCGTCTCATGGCTCAACATATCACCTCGGTAAGTCTTAGAATTTTAGTGGGCGGACTGAGAAACTTGGGGATTTTATTCAGGTTTTGACTTTGTGTTTGTGTTCGCAGCTCTCCCATCATCTCAATAGGGGTGTGTTCCGATATGAGGAACACATCAAGAGAGCTCGCGCGGCAGCGGCCAGCTTCGAAGAGACGAAGAAGAAAACTGATACCCTCTGTGCCGAGCTCAAAGGGATGGGTGAGAAGGTAACCGAGCTTCAAGAAGACGTCCTGGCCAAGGACGCTCTTTTGGCGAGGTCGAAGACGGTGCAGGCTGCCTCGGAGGCAAGGATCAAGGAGCTTGAGGCCCAGGTTGAGAAGGGTAAGAAAGCCATCGACAAGTGGGGCATCCACTCAAGCGCACTTGCCAAGGAGCTTGCAGGGGCCAGGGCTCGGATTAAGAATAATGACAGGGACCTCGCCAATGCCAGGGAGGAGATCGCCAAGCTCAAGAGATCGGCCAAGGCCGAGAAAGATAGGGTAGTCCTGGCGGCGAGGAAGGCGTCGTCGATGAAGTATCGGGAGCAGATACTTATGTATCGCGCTTAGCGGGAAAAAACTGATGAGGCGATCCCGATCATGAAGAAGTTGGAGCAGTGTCCGGGCAACAAGGAGTTGATCACCGAAGTCATCAACAATTCAGCCCCCGACTGGTCGAGCGAACTAGCGGATACCGAGGTAGACATCGCCGACTATGAGAAGGAGCTCGCCGCCATAACCATTCCGGAGGTAGAGGATATCCCCTTTATTTCGTATAATGATAGTTCGCCAACCGGAGCTCCAGCCGACTCCGAGGTTCCTGCCTTTGATGAGCATGGCTCGATGTTCGGCTCGACCGAGGAGGTTCTTGCCACCATCACGGAGTCTCGAGGGGATCAACCCTTTACTCCGACCCCGGAGCGTGCTGGAGGTGAGGTTCCAAGCTCTGAGCGAACTGAGCAAGACGCTCCTGGCCAGACCTGAGTCCATCCCCACCTTCGTTTAGCTCAAGAATTTTATGATTTTATTATTTTCATTTCGTTGTTACGTTTCTTTTATTTGGGCCCGCTTGTTTTGGGCGAAACTTTTTCAGTTTTTTGAACAATTGTGGAGGGCTTCTATCTTCATTTCGCCGTGTTTTATTCCTGGTATTTATTTCGAATAATTATAGAAGGCTTTGATACCTCTATTTTTATTACGCCTTGTTTTCTTTATATTGGTTATTCTTATATTTGGTCCGAAACTCGTGCATGTTTGATTGTTCGTAAAATTTCCAAGTCATTCAGATCGTCCAACTGTGTGTCTCAGGATACTCTGAATTGACAGTTTGATCGTGGTCCGAACTGACTTAAGATTCTCCTGAATCCGGTTAAGTCTTTTAGATTGTCGGTGTCTAAAATGTTTTCTTTTACAAATCTAGGGCGAGGTCCGATGATTTTGTCGTACGTTTATAATTCACCAAGTCTTTTAGATTGTTCAAATCTAAAATGTTTCCCTTAGTCAGAGCGTTGTGATATTTGCTAAGTCTTTTAGGTCGATCGACGTCTAAAATGTTTCACTTATGCTTGAGTAATCACCCTTTCGTAGTCAAGTCTCTTAGACGGGCGAGGTCTATAGATGTTTCCCTTGGGACGAAATGGGCGAGGTCGACTTTGTGAAGGGGGCGACCTCGTGTCAGGATGTTACGTGGTAAGTTGAGGGGAATTTTTCGGACCTTACCAGAGTCGAGATGGAATATACTGCGAGTTCGATCCGGAGTCCGAGGTCTTTGACGAAGTGTATGTTTTTGCTTACGTACCCTTATATAGGGATCAAGTCAGTCGTAGTTCGATTCTTATTGCTTTTAGCAATAGTATTTCTTTAGGTTCGAGACGTTCCATGATCTCAAAATCGGGACGCCGTCCAGAGTTTCAAGTTCACAGACTCAGGGACGCACATCCTTGGTGACCCTGTATGGGCCCTCCCAGTTAGCACCTAACTTCCCGGCGTTAGCCTCGGCGGTGTTTTGGAAGGTCTTCCGGAGCACCAAATCTCCCTCATCAAATCTTCATTCGTTAACTCCTTTATTATAGAATCTAGCGATGGAATGCCTATAGTGGGATAGCCGTATCAGGGATAAGTCTCGCTTTTCTTCTATGAGGTCCAATGCATCGCATAGTGATTCGTTATTTTTGAATCCATCCCCCGGCGCATGTACTACCCTAAGGGTATGTACTTGGTGCTCGATCGGGATGACTGATTCGACTCCGTGGACCAGGGAAAATGGAGTTTCCCCTGTCGGCCTTCGCGGACTAGTTCGGTAAGCCCAGAGCACGCCTGGTAGCCATTCCGCCCACCGTCCTTTTTTCGCATCGAGCCTTTTCCTTATGGAATCTACTATGGTTTTATTTGTAGCTTCCGCGTGTCCATTCCCTTGAGGATATCGTGGTGTTGACATTCTCAATTCGATGTTATTGTGGAAGCAAAAGTTTCTGAATTTTTTTGGTATAAACTGTGACCCGTTGTCCGTTATGATTTCGTGGGGAGTTCCGTGCCGACAGATTATATTTTTCTAGATGAATGTTGTGACATCAACGTCTTTTATTAGGATGAAGGCGCCTGCTTCCACCTATTTTGAAAAATAATCTGTTAAGATTAATAGAAATCTTAGTCCTCCAGGGGTGATCGGCATAGGTCCCACAATGTCCATTGACCATTTCATAAAAGGGTATGGTGCTGAGATGGAGGACAACTCTTTCGCGGGTCTTTTTATGTTAGGGGCATGGCGTTAGCATGTTGGAATTGATCTAGGGTTTAAGAAAAAGTTTAAAGCTTCGTTAAGCGGCGGAATTTTAAAAATTTTCTTTTCAACTAAAAACAGTTTTTACTAACCTAGACAAAGAGCAAGTACATATAAATAAAACTAATATGAGCTTAATAAATTTACTAACCTCTTTAGAAGCTTGAACGTTGATGAGCCTTTGGAAGGTTGAAAACGTTCGTCTCCCTCGCAGCACGTCTCTCTTTCTTTCCTCGGCAACTCGAGCAACCACGAAAGTTTCTAGCACTAAATCACTCGAAATAAAAGGAATTAGTGTGTGGGCACTTTTAAACACTACGACTTAAGAACGAGTCTTGAAGTCGCAGAGCTAAACTCTAGGTCAAATGAGGACCTAGGTGCCAAAACAATAAAACGAAATTGACTAGAGAGATAGAGGAGAAAGGCGGCCACAATGTCTAGAGAGAGAGTCTCTCAATCTCTAACTTGTGTGGAATGAGAAAACTGAGAAGAATGAGGCTCCTATTTATAGGAGAGGTCTTACCTTCAATAAGGTAGTTTCCTCTTCTATATAATATCACATATTCAAGAGCCAATTTCCTCTTTTCCTCTATGACATACTCGGCCAAGGCAAGCCTTCTAGAAGGCTTGGATTTGTTTCTTTTTTTGTTCCTTGCCTTGCCTTGTCTCTCTCTTGGGCGCCTACCTCATTTCCTCTTAGGGGAAATTTGTTTCCTCTTTTTCTTGGGTATGTTGGGCGCCTATCTCAATCTAGAAAGGCCTTCTAGAAGCTTTTCCACTTGTTCATGACAACATGAAAAAGGCCCATTAAGAATTTTCAATAAAATTCTTATGAAATGAAATTAATCTACAAGGCCCAATAAGACTAATATTGGCCGAGTAAAACATGTCATTAAATGACCTTGTCAAAAAATTTATTGACATTCATTTCATGTTATGTCTCAAAAGACAAATATACCCTTTTGACAATTTTCGTTCTTGTTTTTACTTAGCTTCCAGTTTAACTATTCCTAATCGATGTGATTTGTGACAGTGACCTCATGGATCCAAATGAACAAAGCTTGAGCTAAAATACTTGGACTCAAAAGTTCACAAACCTTTTCCAAGTTTAGCGTAATGTCAACTGACTCCACTAAAGAGTTGACACTGAAAATCTCTCGGTTCAAATGAATTTATTTTCTACTCAAGAATTCAACCTAATTGTAATGAGTGGATCCACAGAATATTATCAGTGTTTACCCTTCATGAATATCATCAGCTAGTCGGGATTTACAAAAGTACCATTTTACCCTTCTAGCTGTTATTTCCTCAACTCCCTTGTCGCTTGTGAATAAGTTAGAAACAATGTATTGAGGAGGAGCTAACAAGTCACATTGTTTCATCCAAAAGAGTCAAGACTCAATTTGGACACTGGCCAGTTCATTTATTCACACTCCAAGGAACAAAGCATAAGGTGATATACATTGCATTTCAGCAATCTTGTACATGAATTCCATATCTATGAGAACTTCACAAAGTTACTCATGACATTCTCACAACTTAGTACTTCACCAATAGGCCTTGTTCGGAATCACATAGTGAGTCCGAACTCTGACTTTCTCAAATGAGAATACTAAGGTGTGAAATGACATGTCTCATTTCAGAATTAAGGTAAGCACGATGCAATTCATACGTAGTGACTTCGAGACATAAGAGGTTAAATGGTTTGTTCTTATCTTGTCTCTAGAAGTGCACTGGTCAATTCAGTACCTTCGGAAGATACCTAAAAGAACTATAGAGTCTCCAACTCTCAATGCCTCATAACCAGACATCATAGATTCTTCTAACAATCATACTGGGGTCAATAGTCCTTTGACCCTTAGATTGCGAATATATCGTTTTAAGCAAACTACGAAGAGTTTGTTCATGCAAATCTACATTTGTCTCTTCGTAAGTTCTTTAGTTTGTTTATGGACTAAAGACTAATGTTTTATCAGAAAGCTTCAATCAGACACAGGAGAATGAATGAACATTTCAACTTTTATTAATAAATAAGCAGTTACAAGCAAGAGTCTTCGTAAGACTATATGACATCAAATGTACATAAATACACAATACAACTCTTCTTGTGGGCACCATTGACAACAAACTCCCACTTGACTCAAAGAAGATGTGTGTAGTCGTTAATGCCTTATCCCTCTCGATGTTGGTCGAAGACCTTGTTCGCTAGGGCCTTAATGAATGGATCTGCCAGAGATCTACTTCACCTCCACGTCTCCGCGTTGCGCGATCTCTCGAATCAAATGGTATTTCCTCTCAATATGCTTAGAGCGCTTATGGCTTCGAGGTTCCTTTTGAGTTAGCGACAGCCCCACTATTATCACAATAAAGGGTCATGGGCTCGTCCACACAACAGCTCCACCATTAAGGATGAACACAGATCCTGAAGTGGATTTCCTGGAATCCTTATCCGCTTGAAAATCGGAGTCGGTATATCCCGTCATAGTCAGGTCAGTACCTAAGTATGTAAGCATCAAGTTCCTAGTTCTTCGAAGATACTTAAGAACATGCTTAAAAGCAATCTAGTGCTCGGGTCCAGGGTTGGATTGGAAACGGCTAACTACGCCAACGGCGAAACAGATGTCAGGTCTAGTGCAAATCATAGCGTACATGAGGCTTCCTACGGCAGAGGCGTAAGGAATTTTCCTCATGTCTTCAATCTCCTGTGCAGTCTTGGGAGACTGGTCCTTAGAGAGTGAGACTCCATGCCTAAAGGGTGTTTGGCCCTTCTAGGAGTCTTGCATCGAGAAGTGATCCATCACCTTATCAATATAAGATGCTTCAGAGAGCGACAGGGTCCGGTTTTTCCTATCTCGAAAGATTTGGATTCCCAGAATGTACGCGGCTTCTCCTAGATCCTTCATATCGAATTGCTTAACCTCAGATAACTTACCCCCGTCATTACCAATGAGTAGTATATCATCGACATATAGTACCAGAAACACAACTTTGCCTTCGTGTATTAACTTGTAAACACAAGGCTTATCTATTGACTGTTCAAAGCCGAAGCTCTTTATAGTTTCATCGAATCTAGTATTCCATGACCTAGAGGCTTGCTTTAATCCATAAATGGACTTAAGCAACTCACAAACCTTGGTCTCTTGACCTTCTTCCACGAAACCGTCTGGTTGAGCCATGTAAATGCGCTCGTCAAGATTGCCATTCAGGAAGGCTGTCTTGACATCCATTTGCCTGATCTCATAGTCGAGAGCTGCAACTATGGATAGGAGTATGCGGATGGATTTAAGCATCGTGGCTGGCGAAAAGGTTTCTTCATAGTCAATCTCTTCTTGTTGAATATAACCCTTTGCCACAAGTCGTGCTTTGAACGTCTCGACGTTCCCATCAGGACCCCTTTTCTTCTTGTATATCCACTTACACCCTACGGGTTTAATCCCTTCAGGAAGGTCTACAAGTTTCCAGACTTTGTTGACATACATCGAGTGCATCTCAACTTTCATGGCGTCAAGCCAAAGGTTTGATTCAGAACAAGCCTTCACTTGGCTATAGGAAATAGGATTATCCATGTCAGAGACAGCTACGAGAGAGTCTCCATAAGACATGTACCTGTCAGGCTTTTGAGTAGCCCTCCCACTACGTCGAAGTACTACTTGACAAGATTCTGAAGAGTTAGGTTATGTTTCAGTTGGGGTAAGAACAGTTTTTACTGATGAGGTAGAAGCTTCCTCACCCAACTTTTCTTCAAGCACAATTTTACTTCTAGGTTGTGCATCCTTCATAAAGTCCTCCTCAAGGAAACGAGCATTCGTGCTAATGAAAGTCTTATCGTCCTCGGAACTATAGAAATTAAAACCTTTGGTTTCCTTTGGATATCCAACGAACAGACACAATTCTGACCTACTAGCCAACTTGCTAGTCTTTTGCCTTAGCACATGTGCAGGGCAACCCCAAATTTTGATACGGCCAAGATTCACTTTACGGCCAGTCCATCGTTCATAAGGAGTACCAGGAACTGTCTTGGACGGAACTTGGTTCAGAATATAAGCGGCTGTTTCGAGGGCATATCCCGAAAAGGAAAGAGGGAGTGATGAGTAAGTCATCATTGATCTAACCATCACCATAAGAGTTCGGTTTCTTCTCTCTGACACTCCGTTTTGTTGAGGTGTGCCAGGTGCAGTAAGCTGAGAAGCGATACCTTCTTCCTTAAGAAAGTCATCAAACTCTCCAGACATATACTCACCACCTCAATCAGATCGAAGGGTTTTGATTACTTTGCCAGTTTGCTTTTCCACTAAAGCCCTAAAGACCTTAAATACATTAAAGGTCTCGGATTTGTGTTTGAGCAAATAGACAAAACCATATCGTGAGTAATCATCAGTGAAGGTAACGAAGTATTCGTATCATCCACGTGCCTGTTGGCTGAGCGGACCACATACATCAGAATGCACTAGTTCCAGCAACTCAGTGGCTCTTCGACCCTTATCAGAGAAAGGTCGCTTAGTCATTTTTCCTTCTATGCAGGATTCACAAGTAGGTAGTGAACCTATTGCAGAGGCTTGGAGTGGACCGTCCCTCACAATTCTCTTAATCCTATCTAGACTGATATGACCAAGTCTTAAGTGCCATAGGTATGTTGATTTTGTTAGACCGGAGGATTCAGAAAGTTTGATCCTCTTTGGCTCCCTAATTAGATCATTATCTACTTCGGTTTCTAAAAGAGAAGGTTGAGTGGGATAGATGTAGAAAAGAGCTTTCTTCATACATGCATTAGTGACAAAAGAATTATCAGGAAACGGAATACGAATTCCATTCTTAATGAACTTTAAACAATAATCTTGCTCAAGAAGACGAGCAACGGATATTAAGTTCTTCCCAAAGGTAGGAACAAAATAAACATTATTCAAGTTTAAAGTGCGGTCTTCAAAAGACAGCGTCACGGATTCCACAGCCTTCGCAGACACCAGGCTTCCATCACCCCATTTGAAATAGAACTCGCCTTCCTCTAAGCTTTTGGTTTTCTTGAAACCATTCAAGGAACAACAAATATGGTTAGTAGCAGCGGAGTTAAGAATCCACGTTGATACATTATCAGCTACTAAGCATGCTTCGGTAACTAGTACAATACTATGTTCCTTTGCTTTGAGATAGGCATGACAGTTCTTTTTATCGGCCTTGTGAGGTCTCTTCTTGGATCCAGAGGCGGAGGCTTTGTGCTTAGTAGCATGAGCCTCTCTTTGATTCCTCTTTCTCTTAGTGAGACCTTCAGCAGTGTGAAGCTCCTTCATAAGCTCGGTAATAATGTACTCTAGCTTGTTCATGGAGTAGTTCCACTTGAAGGTATCAAAAGATTCGGGGAGAGTTTCCAAGATCATATCTATTTTGGTCTCCTCGTTAATCTTAGATCCTAGGATTTCCATCTTATTCAGGTAACTAATGATCAGCATCATATGGTCCCTAACAGGAGTCCTACCCTTCATGCGACAATTCATAAATTGTCGGACTGCTTTTTGCCTTGCTTGACGCCTTTGCCCTTCAAGCATCTCAGGGAGATTGTAGAGCATGTTCGCGGCAGTCTCGATGTCACGATATTGTTGTTGCAACACATTGTTCATTGATGCTAAGCACCTCACAATCTCATCGGATCGGAGCCAGGCCGCCAAGGCATCTTTGTCCTCTTGAGTCGAATCATCATTCGTTTGATGAGGACACGGGGTGGTGAGTACCCATTTGTGCTTGTTAACGGTAACTATTATGTCGAGGTTATGTTTCGAATCTACGTAGTTTTTGTTTTTGAGTTTGTTCGAGGAAAGGATGATTGAGGGATGTTGGGAGACATGTTGCTTATAAAAGTTGAAACAAGTTTATGATTAGTCTTTGGTTTAGGATTTAAGTTTGTTTAAGAGTTGATAAAATCCAACGGTGTTATAAACCAAACGATAATTTACTCCCTCAAGAGAAGGCCGCAAAAAATCTCCATATAGTCTTAGCATTTGATGTCATATAGTCTTACAAAGACTCTTGCTTGTAACTCCTTATTTTTTAATAAAAGTTGAAACGTTCATTCATTCTCCCGTGTCTGTTTGAAGCTTTATGATAAAACATTAGTCTTTAGTCCATAAACAAACTAAACAACTTACGAAGAGACAAATGTAGATTTGCATGAACAAACTCTTCGTAGTTTGCTTAAAACGATATATTCGCAATCTAAGGGTCAAAGGACTATTGACCCCAGTATGATTGTTAGAAGAATCTATGATGTCTGGTTATGAGGCATTGAGAGTTGGAGACTCTATAGTTCTTCTAGGTATCTTCCGAAGGTACTGAATTGACCAGTGCACTTCTAGAGACAAGATAAGAACAAACCATTTAACCTCTTATGTCTCGAAGTCACTACGTATGAATTGCATCGTGCTTACCTTAATCCTGAAATGAGACAAGTCATTTCACACCTTAGTATTCTCATTTGAGAAAGTCAGAGTTCGGACTCACTATGTGATTCCGAAGAAGGCCTATTGGTGAAGTACTAAGTTGTGAGAATGTCATGAGTAACTTTGTGAAGTTCTCATAGATATGGAATTCATGTACAAGATTGCTTAAATGCAATGTATATCACCTCATGCTTTGTTCCTTGGAGTGTGAATAAATGAACTGGCCAGTGTCCAAATTGAGTCTTGACTCTTTTGGATGAAACAATGTGACTTGTTAGCTCCTTGTCAATACATTGTTTCTAACTTATTCACAAGCGACAAAGGAGTTGAGGAAATAACAGCTAGAAGGGTAAACTGGTAATTTTGTAAATACCGACTAGCTGATGATATTCATGAAGGGTAAACACTGATAATATTCTGTGGATCCACTCATTACAATTAGGTTGAATTCTTGAGTAGAAAATAAATTCATTTGAACCGAGAGATTTTCAGTGTCAACTCTTTAGTGGAGTCAGTTGACATTACGCTAAACTTGGAAAAGGTTTGTGAACTTTTGAGTCCAAGTATTTTAGCTCAAGCTTTGTTCATTTGGATCCATGAGGTCACTGTCACGAATCACATCGATTAGGAATAGTTAAACTGGAAGCTAAGTCAAAATAAGAATGAAAATTGTCAAAAGGGTATTTTTGTCTTTTGAGACATAACATGAAATGAGTGTCAATAAATTTTTTGACAAGGTCATTTAATGACATTTTTCACTCGCCAATATTAGTCTGATTGGTATTTGTGGATTAATTTCATTTCATAAGAATTTTATTGAAAATTCTTAATGGGCCTTTTTCATGTTGTCATGAACAAGTGGAAAAGCTTCTAGAAGGCCTTTCTAGATTGAGATAGGCGCCCAAGATACCCAAGAGAAAGAGAGAATATTTTGTGCACAAATGTATGAACAGACTTTCCAAAAGGAAAAGAGGAAACAAATTTCCCCTAAGAGGAAATGAGGCAAGAGAGACACAAGGCAAGGTAAGGAACAAAAAAGGAAACAAATCCAAGCCTTCTAGAAGGCTTGCCTTGGCCGAGTATGTCATAGAGGAAAAGAGGAAATTGGCTCTTGAATATGTGATATTCTATAGAAGAGGAAAGTACCTTATTGAAGGTAAGACCTCTCCTATAAATAGGAGCCTCATTCTTCTCATTTTTCTCATTCCACACAAGTTAGAGATTGAGAGACTCTCTCTCTCTAGACATTGTGGCCGCCCCTCTCCTCTCTCTCTCTAGTCAATTTCGTTTTATTGTTTTGGCACCTAGGTCCTCATTTGACCTAGAGTTTAGCTCCGCGACTTCAAGACTCGTTCTTAAGTCGTAGTGTTTAAAAGATCCCACACACTAATTCCTTTTATTTCGAGGGATTTAGTGATAGAAACTTTCGTGGTTGCTCGAGTTGCCGAGGAAAGAAAGAGAGATGTGCTGCGAGGGAGACGAACGTTTTCAACCTTCCGAAGGCTCATCAACGTTCAAGCTTCTAAAGAGGTTAGTAAATTTATTAAGCTCATATTAGTTTTATTTATATGTACTTGCTCTTTGTCTAGGTTAGTAAAAACTGTTTTTACATGAAATTTTTTTTTTAAAATTCCGCCGCTTAACGAAGCGTTAAACTTTTTCTTAAATTCTAGATCAATTCCAACAAATGGTATCAGAGCTATGGTCAAAGATATTCATGTACGTGTATTTAAAAATATGAGCTTGAAAATTGTTTTCGAAAGTTTACTAATTTTGTGACAAGTTAGAATTGTTTTCTTAGATTTTTATTAATTTATTGCTCATGCCTTTAAATTAAAAATTATGTAGTTTTTCTATGAGTTTAAGATGTTTTTAAAACACATTAGAATCAGTTCTAAAAGTTTTTAATTTTTTATATTGAAAAACGTGTTTTAAAGGTTTGAGATTTTTCGAGTAATTTTTGTAACTACTTACTAGTTTCTTTTATTTACTTGAATCGTTTTATGCATGTTGTTATTTCTTTTATACTATGTTATTACCTTGCTAATAAAACACAAATAAAAGCTTTAACAACCTTCCTAAAACGTTCCGTTACACTCAATTCTTTTTCGCACCTAAAAAGGACCAAGCTTTAATTATTTCTTTTTTCTTCGAGCTGGAGTAAAACCCGCAGTAAAAGTGGCATAACTCTCTGCTCAGAAATAAAAATTTAATGATTCTTGAATCGAATTAAAGCCCTGTTTGTTCTCTGTCCAATGAAACTGGTCTCAGGTCAAAATGACATCGGAGCCGCCAGTTATGGCGATTTTACTCCGAGGTGCGCGGCTGTGCTGAAACTCCAGTTTTTAGAAATCCGGATTTTCAAACCCCACTACCATGAGTTATAGAACTCTAATGACAAAAATTTCTTGAGCAAAAATATTTTACATAAGATAATAAACATGATGTGTAAGATTAAAATGTTTTGATTTTTGAAAGTTTAATTGAAATTGTTTTTTTACAAAACTAGTTTGAATTTTGAAAAACCGTTTTCGTTTTCAAACTTGAAAATATTTTGTCATCCAAATAAAATAAGTTTTCAAAATGTTTTCAAAACTATATCTATATCACATATGTTCAAAATCTATATGCTCTTGAATATTTGAGTGGGAGGTCTCCTTGTAGACAAGCCGAAAAATAAAAAGATGTGTAATCTCAAACTTTCAAGTGTTCGAGTGAGTTGAAGTTCACACTTCCCTCATGCACTTTCCCGAAATAGAAAATAGGAAAAGATCCGAGTATGTTCCTTGTGCCTTTATGCACTAACACTGCTCTGAACATGAATATCTAGGATTCTTTTCTAGTTGTCCACTCTATCGCTCTATAACTAGGAAAATCGTTTCCGAACTTATAAGAGTCGATGTACCAACTCCAAAAACTAAGTGGGAGGGTTATATTTGTTGTTTGTAACCCACGATCCCCAACACTAATGAAAGAAGCAATTAACGTGGGACTAAGAACCGCTCTTGCGAACCTCTGTTAAATGGGAGTACTCCAAGGCGTTTTTGCTTCGATCATTGCTCAATGAGCTACGTCCGAGAGTGAGACGATGATGACAAGACCTCCCCTTGGGGGATTGTTTTTCAAAGTCAATCTTTTGGACTAAGTGGCCGGTTGCACACTTAGGCTCAATCCCTTGTAATCCTCCCTTGAGTCTCTGCGAAAGGATGTGAGTGATCAAACCAATTTAAAAGGTGGCTAGTCAAAATTGATGTATTGACATCTTGGCTAAGCATTAATGATGTGTCATTTACTTTTGAATGGAGATTTTTTGCGGCCTTCTCTTGAGGGAGTAAATTATCGTTTGGTTTATAACACCTTTGGATTTTATCAAGTCTTAAATAAAACTTAAATCCTAAACCAAAGACTAAATCATAAACTTGTTTCAACTTTTTTATTAATGAATAAGCAGTTACAAGCAAGAGTCTTCGTAAGACTATATGACATCAAATGTACATAAATACACACTACAACTCTTCTTGTGGGCACCATGGACAACATAGCATTGGTTGCAGTGGCGCGAGTGCGCTTCGCAATCGGCCAACATGGTCAGCCAAAAGTAGCCTTGCCTTTTTATTTTGATGGCGAGCGCTCGTCCACCTGCGTGATTTCCGCATTCTCCTTCGTGCACGTCTTCGAGGATTCGTTTAGACTCCTCCATCCCGACGCACTTGAGGTAGGGTCCTGCGAAGCTTCTTTTAAACAGGATTCCATCTATGATGCAAAATCTCGCGCTTCTCAGCAGGAGCTTGCGTTTTGCAATCTTATCTGATGGGACCGTACCAGTTGTGATGTAATGTAGTATTTCATCCCTCCTATCCTCCCCTTCTATTGTTATGACTGTGGCGATGGTCATGGAAATAGAAGGTTGTTTGATTAGTTTCGACTGGTATGACCCTTTTGAGGCCCGGATCCGAGGTTGATGCCAGGGCAGCCAATGCGTCGGCCGAAGTATTCTCGCCTCAAGGGATCCTTGTCAGGGAGAATTCTTCGAAGTTTTTTGTTAGTTCTTTTACGACATTTAGGTAAGCTTCCATTCGCTCATCCCTAGTCTCGTATTCCCCGGAGTATTGGTTTGCTACGAGTTGGGAGTCGCAGAAAGCTTCCACTTTCTTTGATCCGACTGTAGTGGCCAACCTAAGTCCGGTGACTAGTACTTCGTATTCGGCTTCATTGTTTGATGTGACGAAGTCGAGCCTAAATGACTGTTCTATAGTCTCACCGTGGGGGGAGGTCAGGTGTATCCCTACTCCAGCTCCTTGCTTTGATGATGCTCCATCCACTTTAAGTGTCCAGGTGCCTTCGACCTCGGTCACGGTGGGACTTTCCCTCGGGAGTTTGATGATGAAATCCGTTAAAACTTGCGATTTTGCGGATGTCTTCACTCGGTACTCAATGTCGTATTCGCTCAGTTCCACGGCCCACTTAGTTAATCTTCCTGATTGATTAGGGCTATGTAGGAAACTTCTGAGCGGATGTGAGGTCATTACTATTATGGTGTGAGATTTGAAGTATGGTCGAAGTTTTCGCGCGGCAGAAACGACGGCCAAGGCCATCTTCTCCATAATAGGATATCGAGTTTCAGCATCGACTAACGACTTGCTTGTATAAAAGATTGGTCGTTGATCCCCTTGCTCTTCTCTGACGAGTACTCCACTAACTACTGCTTGAGACACTGCGACGTATAGATAGAGTGGCTCCCCCGCAAAGGGTTTTGCCAAGATTGGGGGTGTCGATAGATACTCATTCAATTTTTTGGATGCCTCTTTGCATTTGTCGTCCCATTCGAGCCTCTTGTTTCCTTTAAGGAGCCGGTAGAAAGGGAGACATTTATCTGTAGACCGAGAGATGAAGCGGTTGAGGGCAGCGATGCGTCCCGTCAACCTTTGAACTTCACGCCTATTAACCACGTTTTTGGATTAACACTAAGAACCGTCCGTGGTTCGATCTAGGGCCGGACCCTATGACCGCACGTAGGTTGGGTTTGGTGAAATTCTTCTCTTCTTGTCCTATTCATGTTATTCTGATCTTCGGGTCTTCGAGTGTCCGGGTCTTCGAATCTTCAAGCCTCTGGGTCTTTGAATCTTCAAATCTCCGGATCTTTGGATCTTCTACGTTCTTCGTGTTCTGCGCCGAGTCTTCGAATCCTTGCACCTTCACCTAACCACAAATGAAATGTGAATCTAGAGGGACGCGGAGGGTTTTCCCTCGGTGCGTTCTCCGACGCTCAACATTAGTCGTGTTGTAATGTGTTTTTGGTAAATGATTTGTGAGTGTCTCTATGTTTTCTAGAGAGAGAAAGTGGTGGTGTGATTTTTGTAGAGTTATGAAAAGTTGAGAGAAACTTACCTTGTGTTCTGAACGAGTGGGGTATTTATATGGACCAAGGAGCTTGGTGTAGAGTGCTTGGTTGAGTGGTGGAGATGACCGGGTGGTCTTGGCCGAGTGGAGCTTGGTGTAGAGTGCTTGGTTGAGTGGTGGAGATGACCGGGTGGTCTTGGCCGAGTGAAGACGACCGGGTGATCTTGGCCGAGTGAAGACGACCGGGCGATCTTGGCCGAGTGAAAATGACCGGGTGATCTTGGTCGAGTGAAGACGACCGGGTGATTTTGGCCGAGTGAATAAGACCGGGTGATCTTCACCGAGCGAAGACGACCGAGAGATCTTCGCCGAGCGAAGACGACCAGGTGATCTTCGCCGATTGAAGACGACCGGGTGATCTTGGCCGAGTGAAGACGATCGAGTGATCTTGGCCGAGTGAAGACGACCGGGTGATCTTGGCCGAGTGAAGATGGGCGGGTGGTTTTGACCGAGTGAAGACGACCGGGTGGTCTTTCTTTTTCGCCGACCGGGTGAAACTGACTCGGTGATCTTCTTTTTTGGCCGACCGGATGGTCTCGGCCGGGTGAAAAATGACCCGGTGGTCTTCTTTTTTGACCGACCGGGTGGTTATTCTTGTGATTTTGTCTTGAAGATTTCTCAAGGAGCCTAGCTTGAAAAAATTATTTAAAAGTCTTTTGAAAGACATTTCATGAGAATTAGACTCGGGTTTTGACTTCATGCGCTATGTTCATTGGTTTGGGCCTTGTGCATTTACTTGATGTGTCGTCTCTTATTTTAGGGTGTCGTTTTTACCTCACGAAAATATCATTGTAACATTAACCCCCTAGTTTCTCGCGCGACTTGTCGTGTGAGAAATTCTTTAATCTTCTTCACCGTATCGTGGATCTCCGGTGACGATTCCGAAATTCTTTTTAGTCGACTCTTTTTTTTTCGACACTCTTTTCTTTTCTTTTTTTTTCCCTTTTTTTTACATATAAATATATTTATTTGTATGTACTTGGATTTTCGTTATATATATACTTCCCTTTTTTTTTGTATATATTACATATATGTATAAATGTATTTCTAGGAACGTATAGACTTTTGTCTAGAGAAGAGAGCCTGGGAAAATTCAATGGTATTGATATCGGAAGGAATGTTCCGCCTATTTCGCATCTCATGTTCGCTGATGACACTATTCTTTTTTGTCGGGCGGAGAAGGAAGAATTAGAAGTGATGTGGAGTTGTGTCGAGAAGTATCTAGCTTGGTCCGGGCAACAAGTGAATGTTCTTAAATTCGGGCTTATTTTCTCTAACAACGTCTCAGAGGAGAAAAAAGATGAGCTCTCGAGTCTTTTAGGTATGAAGGAGTGTTCGAAGGATGTTTTTCACTTGGGAAATCCTCTCTTCCTAAGCAAGAAAAAAGGAGAGAGTTTTGCCTTTCTCAAGAAGAAAGTAGTGGAGAGATTAGAAGGGTGGATGACGCGTACAATTTCGAAAGCCGGGAGATCGACCCTTGTCAAGTCGGTTATTCAAAGCATCCCGGTTTACACCATGTCCACTTATAAGCTTCCTAAAACTTTTTGTCAAAGTTTAGATAAAATGATGAGAAAGTTTTGGTGGAAACCGGTACTTGGCCTCCGTGAGGTGGAATGATATTTGCAAGCCTAAGAAGTTTGGTGGTTTGGGCTTTCAGAAGTTTGAGGATTTGAATAAGGCCCTTATCGCTAAACTTGGGTGGCATCTAGCGGCAAATTCGAAGCTCAAATGGGTAGAGATCCTTTCCTAGAAATATTGTGGTAAGAGTAAATTTTTGGAGGCAACGGTTAAGAGCCACCACTCTAAATCGTGGAAGGATATTTGTTCCTCTCGGGAGTTAATTAAAGATAATTCTAGCTACGTTATTGGGAGTGGCAAAGATGTAAATATTTTTGAAGATAAGTGGCTTCACTCGGGCCCAGTCGTTTCTGATTTTGGGATTGGAGATTTGCAGGGTTTCTCGATGGATTTGCTCATGGACAAGGAAATTAGAAAATGGGATTCTTCTTGTATTTTAGATATCTGCGGGGAGGAGTGGGTAGAGCAGATCCAGAAGATTAACATTTTCGAAGATCCTTTTCCAGACCAGCTGATGTGGACGGCAGAGCCCCTCCGGTTTTTTCTCAGTCGAGTCGGCGCTGAGAAAAATTCAGGGGTTCAGAGAGGAGCCTGCGAGTCCGGTCTGGGGTAGCATTTGGAAGCTTCATGTGCATGAGAGAGGTCGGGTTTTTTTTCTGGAGGATGGCTAGTGGTTGTTTCACCCTAGGGCCGTTGCTGAGGAGAAGAAACATGTCCGACAATGACTTGTGTCGGAGCTGTGGTGCTGAGAAAGAAACGCTGGCTCACTTATTCTTTCTTTGTGACTGGGCTAAGAAGCTTTGGTTGTTAGAAGGTATGGGTAGAAGATGGGAATGGGTTTTAGATGCTAGTGGCGTGGAGATTATCGAAGAGATTTTGGCAGTGAACCGAGTTCGTAACAGAGAAGGCAGCGGGAAAGATGAGTTCATGTTGAGGGCGTGGAGGATTATGGAATAGTTGTGGTCTAGTCGCAACAAGATGGCTTTTAAAGGTTCAGAGCCAGTTTTCGAGAGGATGATGTGTCGTGTTCGTTCTTCTGTCAGTGAGCACATGGGATTAGTAGGAGTGGTAACGCCTGAGCGTATCCCTAAGAAGAGGGGCGGTTTTTTTGCAGTGGAAAAGGCCCTGCGAGGGGGTTATCAAAATTAACACTGATGCTTCGTACATGCTCTTCGGCGCGACGGTGGGAATCGTAGCTAGGAGGCATGACGGGAAGTCGACTTGGCTTTGGAGATGCTCTATTGGAGCTGTTTCGGCATCTGAGGCTCAATTGAAGGCTGTTCATTTGGCCCTCCTTGTTGCCAGATTCTGTGGAGTTAAAAAGGTAGAGATCGAGGGCGATAATAAGAGTATTATGGAAAGTCTGAATTCGTCTAAACAATGTCCCTTTTGGTTTTTGATTCCTCTATTTAAGAATGTTTTGAATTGCTGTAGTTTTTTTGAAAGTATAAGTTTTGCTTGGTCGCATAGAGACTCCAATCGAGTAGCCCACTCTTTGTGTCAATGGGCGACTCTAGATGGTAGTTCTGGTTTTTGTAATCTGAGGGAAACTCCGCCCCTTGTGCGGAGTGCTTTCAACGCGGATTTGGCTAGTGTTATGACAGTGGCTTCCTCACTCTCTCCTGTTCTTCCTGATCTGGGTTGACAGTGGGCTGGCGAGGTGGTGTTTTAAAAAAAAAAATATTTGCATATCTTCCCAAATAAGCATTTATATGTAAGAGAAAAAAAAGCACATATTTATACGTATATATTTCATCTTATAGTGTTGGGATTTTGTTTTATGAATGTATCTGAACTTTGAATAATATGTGTATATTGAGAGGGAAGAAAAAATGGATAAATAAATGAAAACAAAGACCAACACTTCACGTCAATGACGTAACTCACACCATGAGCCTAGAAAGAGATATGAGTAGTTATTATATAATGTCAACTTTCTCTCTTCTTTGACACACGGTTTGTCTTCTTTTTTTATTTATATTTATATATATATATATATATATATATATATTTATATATATATATATATATATATATTTGTATATATATATTTATATTAGGTACATTTACTCAGTTAAGTATATGTACCATACATATATATATATATATATATTATATAATATCTGTACATCCTGACAATCCATCAGGTAAGTGAGTATTCCTCTTTTCTTTATTTTATTTGTTTTCTTATTATTATTTATTTAATATTTTTTTCTTTGAAAGAAGGAACAACCACTTTCGGGAAAAACCTCTGAGACATCTTCTTCCATTTTGAAACTGGAACAAAACCCTAAAACCCATGCTTTCACCATTCTTTCCGGATTGAAGCTCATTTTGCCATAGAACTTCGTCGGGTTTCAGGTGAGAGCAGATTCTTGACTCCTCTGTCTCTCATATTTTTGTTTCCCTTGTTTCTTTTTTCCATTTTTTTTTATTTTCTCCCTCTTCATTGATGGGTGCCCAACGACCCCATTGATGGTGGGTCTGAGATTCTCGATTATGTGTGGTTGTGCGAAATTAATTTGACCAATGTGGAAGCTTTCGACCCGGGAGAAGAATTTGTGACTCGTTTGCTCGACGACTTATTTCCCACAGAGGGGGTTCAAGGTTCGAGCTCGTCGAGGCACGGTGACTCCGACTGGACGGAAATCTTGGCAGAAGCGAACCGAGCGGAACTCGTTGACGGTGACGGAAATCGTGTCTCAGACATCGGAGTCCAAGAGTCTCGCGGTGCGCGAGTGGTGGGGTCACACGCGGAGGTCGTCCAGGAGGGGGCGAGACGATCCCTCGGTGAGATTGTTCAGGCGAAGGAAATGGCGGAAATCTCCCCGGAGAATGTTCGAAGCCCGAAGATCGTCGGTGTGGGTATTGCGATGCCTTCGGTGTGGACGCGGGCCTGGACAGCGAGGGCGGTGAGGGAGAGCGAGGCGTCGGTCATTCTGCAGGGATCTTCGGTAGGGGTCGGTGGCAGACTCGGGTCCGAGTCTCGATCCGAGGTGGCCGACGAGGATTCGGTGATTGGATGTCCTTCTTCGTCTTGCGTTGCTGGTACAGGATTTTCGCACGAACCGTCCATGTCGGGTCCGGTCGAGGTGGAGTCGACAACGAGTGCTCTAGCGGCGGGAGTTGTCTCGGCGGCCAGAGGAGGTACGTTTCCTCTTCTTTTTTTTTTCTTTTTGTTGCACTCTCTGGTTCCCATGCGCATGATTCTCATTCCATGAATACACACGTTTGTATAATTTGAGGTGGGTTTGGCACAACACTATATAGAGTTCCCTCGTGTTTTGGCCATGAGATTTTTGGGTCATATGGAAAGGTTTGTGGTTTGTCTAGAAATTTTGGTTTTTTGTGTGGAGAATGATCTTTGGAGTTTAGCGTGCTTTGGATTTTTTGAATACTCGGTGGAGGGCTTTTGTTTGAAGTTTGTGGGTTATTTTTTTTATGTATATTTGAACTGAGTTTTGGGTCGAATACGGTCTTTGGTGCCCTTATTTTGTGCACACGCGTTGTTATCACGTCATAGGTAGCGTGACATTTGTGAACGTATCTTTGTCTTGTTCGGCGTCTGTCTTCTCACTATTTTGCGTCTTCTCACTAATCACAAGTCAGATGACATCCCTCTTAGCGAGTTGAGGAAGAAAAAAGAGGGGAAGGAAGCAAGGCAAAAACAAGACAAGCCTTGGGAGAGGAAGAAGGCGGCGGGGAAGGTGTAGGTAGAAAGTTCAGGAGAAGGCAAAATGGCAGTCATTAATAAAATGGAAAAGAGTATGCCTCCCACGGAAATGTGTCCAATCCGTCCATCTTTGAGGTCGAGAGTTCTATCACCATGGAGGAGTTGAAACTGATCCGGGAGGAGCTTTGGATCCCGAAATCATTTCTCACTCTCGCCCCTTCTCCGAATGATATTCTGAGTCGTCCTCCTTTGGGTTACGGGCCGGTACACCTCGAGACTCTCATGTGCGGGTTAAGTTACCCCTTCCAGCCTATCGTTCAAGACTTATTAGTGGTCCTTCGTATCCTTGCCTTCCAATTGAGTCCTACAGCCTATTGGGTTATCTCGGCATGTTACATGATTTGGTCGTGGTTTTCTGGTCGGTCGATGACGGTGGGGGATTTTCGTGATTTGGTGAGGCTTGCTACCTTGCCTTCGGTTTTGGGTTCGTACTTTTTCATGGACCGTACTCGGAGGCCGGTGGTTTTGGGTCTTCCTGAGAGAATTTGTAGGGGATGGAAGAAACGGTGGTTTTGGATTTCTGACAAGTTGTACGGTATTGCTCCTTGAGAATTCGGTCTACCGGCTAGTTTCAGTGCGAGCAGGGGAGCGAACATAACAGAGTTCTGCCAACTGATCCGGTCGCTACCCGATGATGTATATTGTGCTGAGTTTTATCGGTCTCGCGTCACATGGTGGGAGTTTGGTTGGCTTCCGTTTCGTCCGAGTGTGGTCGATGGCAATGAGCCGTGCGCGTCGAGGGTCCCCGCTGCGTCTCTTGTGCCGAGTTCTACCCCGCCGTCCCCGAAGATCTTCGAGGAAACTTCTGAGGCCTATACGGAACTTCTCGGCGAGTCTGTGGCTTCTCCCATTTCGAATCATTCCCCCGATATTCCATGGGTTTCTTTATCGCCGTCTGGGGGTCTTTTGTCGCATGAGGTCGCGACTCCTGACACTTTGCCGTCGAGGGCAGCTCATGTGGTGTCACCCACGGATCCTTTGATTTCCTCGTCCCAGCCATCCACAATTGACGGTATTATTTATCGGCGTGGGAAAGGCGATTGTGCGTGTCGCGTGGATGATCGTGTTCCACGAATTGTGCATACATTCCCCATATTTACTTGCCATTGTTATTACTATAATTATTAGTATAATAATATTAGTTTCGCTTAATCTTTTTCTTCTTCGCAGGGATGGCTCGAGGCACCCACGCTCGCAATGAACACAGTGGATGGCCAAGCTCGTAGTATCCGATAATTCGCAGCCCGGGCGTGTGCGAGACGGGAGTCGTGCCGGTTCGCCCCTCTATTATTTCTGAGCATCCGTCGTTGGAGGTGTTCACGAGGAAGCGTTCTTCTGACCCCATTCCCGATGGTCTAGAGAAAACATTAAAGGGAGACTCGTCATCCACGTCGGGGCGCGGGAGGAGATTGGGTGAACGTATCACCGCGGTTGTCAAGGCAGTCCCGCATGAGCGGCTCGCATCCCTGAGTCGGATGAGTTGCTTGGAGTTGATGTCCTCCCACTCAGAGCGTCTCATGATGGTTAGTGATTTATTTCATATGTTCCTTTTAGTGCAAATACCTAGGTAAATGTATTTTTGTACGAACATATGCTTTGGGTATATGCGTCTTGTTTTATATTGTCATTCCCCTTTGTAGGCTTTTGTCGAGTCCGTGGAATCCGAGGAGGTTGTTTGGTCGTTGAAGGCGGAGGTGGACGAGTTAAATGGGAAGATGAAGACCTCCGAACGTTCTCGAAAAGATGCTGATCGCTTGTCGAGGGAGGTGGACTGTCTGAAGGTTGACTTAAAGAATTCTGAAGCGGAGAAGAGAACTATCCGCCACCCCTCCGGTGACTTGGTGAAGCAAGCTCGTGAGCTACAGTTGCTAGCCGAAAAGAAACTCCGGGATCGCGATGACGATGTGGCTTTCACGCGCTCTGAGATTAAGGGGTTAGGAAAGAGGATTGCCGAGCTTGAAGCGTCGGTCGCATGTAATGGCGACTCATGTTCTCTTCGCTTGGATTTGGACAAGGCACTTGAGTCGATTACCGAACTCAAAGCGTCTCTTGAGGCTAAGAACATCTCTCTAGAGTGGGATGCGATGCTCTATGGTCGGAGGCAAACTATGATGGAGAACCCCGGCCCGCTCACATTTAATTACATCCCGCCAGAGTACATTGCTGCTGATGACGCACGTGCGGCTAGGCGGGCAGCTGAGAGAGTCGAAGCATCAAAGGGTCCGAGGATGTCAGGGGCTTCTGATGGTGATGCGGATCGCCCCAACCGAATGGAAAAGAGAGATGTTCCGGAAGACGCCGAGAGGATTAATGCTCTAGATGGCATCGGCGAGTACTCTTGATAATGTTAGGTGCTATTTCTCACATGCCAACAAAAAAAAACAGCTATAGACCAAAGAAAAAACAAAACAAAATCCTAACCTATCTACGTTTTCCCATTTATTTTTTTTACAAAAAGATCACTCACAAAAGAAGGGAAGAAAAGTAAATATCTTTCCCCTACTCTACTACCACACTATCTTGCAGACCAAAAAACAAGGAAAAATAGATACATTTCACCTACCATACACTCAACCTCACCAAGGCAAAAGAGGAGATAAAAATATCCCTAACATAATACAACACGACTAATGTTGAGCGTCGGAGCACGCGTCGAGGGAAAACTCTCCGCGTCCCTCTAGATTCACGTTTTCTTATGGTTAGGTGAAGGTGCAAGGATTCAAAGACCCGGCGAAGAACACGAAGAACGTGGAAAATCCAAAGACTCGACGACTCGTAGATCCGAAGGCCGGAACACTTGAAGATCACAAGAACACGATGAACACAAAGAACACAAACACGTGAAAAACACCAAGAACGTGAAAGATTCAAAGGGTTGAAGGCTCAAAGAAGTAAACTTTCAAGAATTCAACAAAGAACATGATGAACGCAAAAGATCCCAAGATCCAGAAACTCGGAGACCCGAAGATCCTTATAACATGAACACGAAAAGGAGAGAAGAACTTCACCAAACCCAACCTACGTGCGGTCATAGGGTCCGGCCCTAGATCGAACCACGGACGGTTCTTAGTGCTAATCCAAAAACGCGATTAACATTTTGGCGCTAGAAGGAGGGGTTCCCGAGAACAACCACAACTCTCCACCAACAAATCAACTTCCTCTACAGAAGATCTTTCAATCCGACCGGATATTTTTTTCCCTTATCAAGCTTCAATGGCCCCCGGTCTCAAAAACGACCAAAATACTCCATGTCGGAGGCGACCAAGACCCCTCGAAGAGATACAAAGCAAGGCCGCGGAATGGATACGACCGAGACGATCCGACCGGGTACAAAGTCACAATACACCACGTCAGAGGTGACCGAGACGCCCCGATGAGATATGAAACAAGGCTCCGAAACAGATACGACAGAGATGGTCCGGTCGAGCACAAAGACAAAATACTCCATGTCGGAGGCGACCGAGACGCTCCGACGAGATACAAAACAAGGTCTCGGAACGGATACGACCGAGACGATGCGGCCGAACACAAAGTCAAAAAGACTACAAGTTGGAGACGATCTAGACGTTCGACGAGATAAGAAAATAACCCCATAACAGATACGAGCGAAATGATCCGACCGGGTGCCAAGTAAAAAAGACTCCAAGTTCAAGAGACTCCAGTGGCGAACATCATCCTCGATCCCGTCCTCATCAAACGAGACACAAAGATGAAGCATCTCGAGAACAACATTTTTTCCGGTTGACAAACACACCCTTAAAGATCGAAGAACATGGAGCCATATTAGAGATTATTTCGGCGAAAAAGATCCATAAGCCAAGTCGCTCGTTCATGCTCGTACTTGATTGGGAGCCACATTGCTCAATCGCGCTTGTCTTTATCGGAAGCCACGTCACTCAATCACGCTCGAAGACCCGTTCGCGAACATGTCGTGAGAACCCTTTGAACACTCGCTCAAGGTCTCGATTGCGAGCCATGGGCCCAAGTTATCGCCCCAATGATCACTCATCTCTCGGCGACACAAGAAACCCCGCAAAGAGACGTTCGATACCTTCGGTGAGATGAGGAATCCCCACGCGAACAAGGTCCCCACACAAAAGCTCTAAACGTCCACGCAACGCGGTGAGGGACTCGCAGAGAAGAAATCCTTACCAAGACGCAAGACTAAAAGAAGAGCCAAAAGAATAACAATAAGACTCCAAAAAAAAAATCCGCATACTCGCCAAATAAGCATCCACCCGATGCAAGCGAGACATAAAAAAAAAACTTTTACACCAAATCAAAATCCGGCGAAAGCCGAAGGACTCTTAGAACTCGTGAGAGGCTAAGGCCCAGACAACGCGAGAGAGAGACAGTCAAAATCCGGCGAAAGCCGAAAGACATCTCAAGATGCGAGAGAGGCTAAGACCCAAAAGAACGCGAGAGAGACAGCCAAACTCTACGAAAGCAGAAAGACATCTCATGACGCGTGATAGGCTAAGGCCCAAAAGAGCGCGAGAGAGACAGTCAAAATCCGACGAGACCGTGAGACATTTCACGAAGCGGGAAAGCCAAAGCTCGAAAGAACGTGATAGAGACAATCAAGTCCGGCGAGAGCTGAAGGACAATCTCACAACGCGAGATAAGCCAATGCTGAACAGAGTGAAAAATTGATAGTCAAGTCCGGCGAGCCGAAGGACATCCAACGATGCGGGAGAGACTAAAGTCCAAAAGAACGCATGAGAGATAGTCGAGCCCGGTTAGAACTAAAAGACATCTCACAATGCATGATGAATCACCAAGAAAGGTGAAGCCTTAACTCCAAAAGAAAATGGAATGCTTAATTCTCACTACTCGATCCTCGACTTTAGATGGCTTGGTTGAAATCATCACCAAGTAGCGTAACACTCCATACCCAAAGTGGCGTGGAACAGTCCGAAGATAGGCGAAACCCCAACACAAGAGGTATGATCGTGCTTTGCCAGAAGAGACATCGTCCTCAATCACAAACGGTTAAGACTGTTGCGCTACTTGGAGTAAATTTCATTTAAACATTAATCACAAGTGGAAAGCTCATCGTGAAATTTACAGTGAAGAATGCAACAACCGAAATTCAGAGTAGCTTGGGTTAGTCACAAAAAAAGCGAAGCCCAAAACCCAAGAGCGATCTAGGTTAAAGTTGAGCTCAATCCTCCAATGATTCGGAAACAACTCTAAAAACACTCAAAATCAAGTCCCCCACGATCCAGACGGGCATGACTCCAAAAAGCACAGAGTCAAGACACCAAGGCCACTGACGAAAAAGAAAAAGAAAGACTACTCTCGAGCAATTAAGTTTCTCGCACGACAAGTCGCACGAGAAACTGAGGGGTTAATGTTAGGTGCTATTTCTCACATGCCCAAAAAAAAAACAGCTATAGACCAAAGAAAAACCAAAACAAAATCCTAAGCTATCTACGTTTTCCCATTTCTTTTTTTTTTACAAAAAGATCACTCACAAAAGAAGGGAAGAAAAGTAAATATCTTTCCCCTACTCTACTACCACACTATCTTGCAGACCAAAAAACAAGGAAACATAGATACATTTCTCCTACCATACACTCAACCTCACCAAGGCAAAAGAGGAGATAAAAATATCCATGACATAATACAACACGACTAATGTTGAGCGTCGGAGCACACTCGAGGGAAAACCCTCCGCGTCCCTCTAGATTCACGTTTTTATTATGGTTAGGTGAAGGTTCAAGGATTCGAAGACCCGGCGAAGAACACAAAGAACGTGGAAAATCCAAAGACTCGACGACTCGTAGATCCGAAGGCCGGAACACTTGAAGATCACAAGAACACGATGAACACAAAGAACACAAACACGTGAAAAACACCAAGAACGTGAAAGATTCAAAGGGTTGAAGGCTCAAAGAAGTAAACTTTCAAGAATTCAACAAAGAACATGATGAACGCAAAAGATCCCAAGATCCGAACACTCGGAGACCCGAAGATCCGACTAACATGAACACGAAAAGGAGAGAAGAACTTCACCAAACCCAACCTACGTGCGGTCATAGGGTCCGGCCCTAGATCGAACCACAGACGGTTCTTAGTGCTAATCCAAAAACGCGATTAACATTTTGGCGCTAGAAGGAGGGGTTCCCGAGACCAACCACAGCTCTCCACCAACAAATCAACTTCCTCTACGGAAGATCTTTCAATCAGACACAGATTGACGCTAAAGCTCTCTTCACGTGAGCTTTCCGCCACGACCTCCGCCCTTACCTCAAAGGCCATCACCTTAGTGACCAGAGATTTTTTCCTTTATCACGCTTCAATGGCCTCCGGTCTCAAAAACGACCAAAATACTCCATGTCGGAGGCGACCGAGACGCCCCGACGAGATACAAAGCAAGGCCGTGGAATGGATACAACCGAGACGTTCCGACCGGGTACAAAGTCACAATACTCCATGTCAGAGGCGATCGAGACGCCCCGACGAGATATGAAACAAGGCTCCGAAATAGATACGACAGTGATGGTCCGGTCGGGCACAAAGACAAAATACTCCATCTCGGAGGCGACCGAGACGCTCCGACGAGATACAAAACAAGGTCTCGGAACGGATACGACCGAGACGATGCGGCCGAACACAAAGTCAAAAAGACTACAAGTTGGAGACGATCTAGACGTTCGACGAGATAAGAAAATAACCCCATAACAGATACGAGCGAAATGATCCGACCGGGTGCCAAGTAAAAAAGACTCCAAGTCCAAGAGACTTCAGTGGCGAACATCATCCTCGATCCCGTCCTCATCAAACGAGACACAAAGATGTAGCATCTCGAGAACAACATTTTTCCGGTTGACAAACACACCCTTAAAGATCGAAGAACATGGAGCCATATTAGAGATTATTTCGGCGAAAAAGATCCATAAGCCAAGTCGCTCGTTCATGCTCGTCCTTGATTGGGAGCCACATTGCTCGCTCGCGCTTGTCTTTATCGGAAGCCACGTCACTCAATCACGCTCGAAGACCCGTACGCCAACATGTCATGAGAACCCTTTGAACACTCGCTCAAGGTCTTGATTGCGAGCCATGGGCCCAAGTTATCGCCCCAATGATCACTCATCTCTCGGCGACACAAGAAACCCCGCAAAGAGACGTTCGATACCTTCGGCGAGATGAGGAATCCCCACGCGAACAAGGTCCCCACACAAAAGCTCTAAACTTCCACGCAACGCGGTGAGGGACTCGCAGAGAAGAAATCCTTACCAAGACGCAAGACTAAAAGAAGAGCCAAAAGAATAACAATAAGACTCCAAAAAAAAAATCCGCATACTCGCCAAATAAGCATCCACATGATGCAAGCGAGACATAAAAAAAAAACTTTTACGCCAAATCAAAATCCGGCGAAAGCCGAAGGACTCTTAGAACTCGTGAGAGGCTAAGGCCCAGAAAACGCGAAAGAGAGACAGTCAAAATCCGGCAAAAGCCGAAAGACATCTCAAGACGCGAGAGAGGCTAAGACCCAAAAGAACGCGAGAGAGACAGTCAAACTCTACGAAAGCAGAAAGACATCTCACGACGCGTGAGAGGCTAAGGCCTAAAAGAGCGTGAGAGAGACAGTCAAAATCTGACGAGACCGTGAGACATTTCACGAAGCGGGAAAGGCCAAAGCTCGAAAGAACGTGATAGAGACAATCAAGTCCGGCGAGAGCTGAAGGGCAATCTCACAACGCGAGATAGGCCAATGCTGAACAGAGTGAAAATGTGATAGTCAAGTTCGGCGAGCCGAAGGACATCCAACGATGCGGGAGAGACTAAAGTCCAAAAGAACGCATGAGAGATAGTCGAGCCCGGTGAGAACTAAAAGACATCTCACAATGCGTGATGAAGCACCAAGAAAGGTGAAGCCTTAACTCCAAAAGAAAATGGAAAGCTTAACTCTCACTACTCGATCCTCGACTTTAGATTGCTTGGTTGAAATCATCACCAAGTAGCGTAACACTCCATACCCAAAGTGGCGTAGAACAGTCCAAAGATAAGAGAAACCCCAAAACAAGAGGTATGATCGTGCTTATCCAGAAGAGACATCGTCCTCAATCACAAACGGTTAAGACTGTTGCGCTACTTTGAGTAAATTTCATATAAACCTTAATCACAAGTGGAAAGCTCATCGTGAAATTTACAGTGAAGAACGCAACAACCGAAATTCTGAGTAGCTTGGGTTAGTCACAAAAAAGGCGAAGCCCAAAACCCAAGAGCGATCTAGGTTAAAGTTGAGCTCCATCCGCCAATGATTCGGAAAAAACTCTAAAAACACTCAAAATCAAGTCCCCCGCGATCCAGACGAGCATGACTCCAAAAAGCACAGAGTCAAGACACCAAGGCCACTGACGAAAAAGAAAAAGAAAGACTACTCTCGAGCAATTAAGTTTATTGCATGACAAGTCGCACGAGAAACTGAGGGGTTAATGTTAGGTGATATTTCTCACATGCCCAAAAAAAAAAAAAACAA
Organism: Urtica dioica subsp. dioica; assembly: GCF_054948205.1. NCBI lineage: Eukaryota > Viridiplantae > Streptophyta > Magnoliopsida > Rosales > Urticaceae > Urtica > Urtica dioica. The sequence goes on along the minus strand of NC_142756.1, from coordinate 28,176,514 downwards.
ACATCTGTAGACCAAAGAACATGGAATAGGGGGAAGTGCCTATGGTGTTGTTGAGGAGAGTTCCTCACCTTTCACGGCTCAGATATTGGCTAAGGTATGCACGAGAAATTTCAAACTCGCGAACCTCTCTCCCTACAATGGAAAAGCGGATCCCGCTTACCATATCCAGCATTATGAAACCTGGATGACGATGCAGGGTGTCGCTCCCGAAGCCACGTGCCAAGCTTTTAGTCTTACCCTCGCCGGACCCTTCTTCGAGTGGTTCAAGAACTTAAGGCTGGGAAGCATCCGATCGTTGAAAGACCTGAAGGACATGTTCCTAGCACGCTTCGCTACATCTATGGTCCAAAAGAAGACCAAGATGTACCTGTGGTCGATCAGGCAAGAGAATGGCGAGTCTCTCAGACGATACCTCGCCCGATTCACTGAAGAATCGAATAAGGTCAACCGCTTTGACGACAAAGACGCAATCACTTCCATCATTGAAGGCTTGCGCACAAGTGACTTCCTTAAGTCCATCGTTGGCCGTGTCCCTTCTACCATGGCCGAGTTAATGACTCGAGCCAAGACCTTCATCGGAGTCGAAGATTACCTCGATGGCCGCAAGGGCAAAAATCAAAGCCCTCACCACCGAGACGAGCCTAGCAACGAGCAAGGCAACTCCCGCAAAAGATGAAACAGAGGGGGTCAGACTTCTAATAGCCGACCTCCGATGCCCCAAAAGCCGCGACTCGCGGAAGACGTTAAGGGCTACTCGTCGTTCACGCCATTGAACACGACGCCGGATCAAATCCTAGCTTTGGCACGTGACAAATTCACTCCCCTGGCTCCAATGAGCAAAGATCTCGCGACTCGCGATCGATCCAAATACCGTGAGTTCCATCAAGAATACGGTCACTCGACCTCTGAATGCTATAGTCTTAAAAGGCAGATCGAGGCATTGATCCAACGGGGTGAGTTGAAAGAGTTCGTGTTGCGCATGATCAGCGTTGTGGGCCCCACCACAAACAGACCACAGTCTGGCAAGGGAGGAGGAACAGCCGCTTCTGCCGACCGAACCACGGCTACTGTCGATGCCAATCCATAGCTCCACGTTGTAACTACCATACTGGGTGGCCCACAAGATGGAGATTCAGCCCGACAACGGAAAAAATTCCTAAGGGCCGTAGCTCAAGAAGACGCTGCTATGCACGTCAACCTCACGTACGAGGAACCTCCGTCTGTACCTCACGAGACGATCTACTTCACCAACGAAGAGGCCAAGCGAGTTGTGCATCTGCACAATGACGCGATAGTGCTCAAAGCCCAAGTGGCCAATAAGTTGGTAAAAAGAGTTCTCATCGATAACGGCAGTGCTGCCGACATAATTTTCAAGTTCACCTTAGAGCGCATGAAGCTCGGGGGGCTATGCCCAACTCCGACCCAAACGCCTCTATTCGGGTTCACTGGGGATAGAGTCATGACCGAAGGCATCATCGATCTGCCGGTCACCTTCGGGACTCCCGGAGGCATTGAAGTTGTTCGCATGGTCCCCTTCCTAGTGGTTGATCAGTAGTCGCCATATAATGTCATCATTGAGCGACCCACGCTGAACCGACTCAGGGTCATTACTTCTACATACCACCTATTGGTGAAGTTCCCTACCAAGGATGGAATCGGCATCATGGCTGGAGATCAATCCCAAGCCAGAATATGCTGCATCCAAGGAATCGATGGAAAAACCGCTAGAAAGACGGTTAACACAATCTCCAAAATAAGAGATAGCGTCGAGTCGACCAAGGTCCTCCGCGAAGTCCACGAAGACATCTGCATGACACCCAAGTCCAAGGTGCCGACGTCCTCATCCCAAACAGGGAAGGACCCCACAAAGTCTGCCAAGTCGTGCATGACGAGATACACTACATAGAATACATGGACGAGACACCGATCCATCACCTGTGGAATGCGGAACACTTGAGAAAGTACTACCACTAGCCAGCGCTCCCCCCATTTTATTTCTTTGCTTTCCAGCATTCAATAAGGCCTACGAGCCAATCTTTTAGGATTTCAAATTTCTTCAATATTAATAAAGTTCGAGGTTTTTCTTTCAAAATCCGCTTTATCAAAGTTTTTCAATAACGTTTATAAACCCAAAAACTCGGGGGGCTAGTGACATAGGCAACGGTAAATACACTCAAAATCCTCAAGAAAGTACGCTCCACCCAACGAAAGTAAGCTCCACCAAAATAAAACACCCGAACATAAACGGGAACGAGCGTTCAACTAAGACGCCTCCGCGGTGCGCCGTAAGACATCCATGAGGTGCAGGCTAAAGACGCCTCCGCGGCGCGCCATAAGTCATCCAAGAGATGCAGGCTAAAGACGCCTCCGTGACGTGCCATAAGACATCCACGAGATGCAGGCTAAAGACGCCTTTGCGGCGCGCCATAAGACATCCCAGAGATGCAGGCTAAAGACGCCTCCGCGGTGCGCCGTAAGACATCCCTGAGATGCAGGCTAAGACGCCTCCGCGGCGCGCCGTAAGACATCCCAGAGATGCAGGCTAAGATGCCTCTGCGGCGCGCCGTAAGACATCCCAGAGATGCAGGCTAAGACGCCTCCGCGGCGCGCCATAAGACATCCCAGAGATGCAGGCTAAGACGCCTCCGCAGCGCGCCGTAAGACATCCCCGAGATGCAGGCTAAGACGCTTCCGCGGCGCGCTATAAGACATCCCAGAGATGCAGGCTAAGACGCCTCCGCGGCGCGCCGTAAGACATCCCCGAGATGCAGGCTAAGACGCCTCCGCGGCGCGCCATAAGACATCCCAGAGATGCAGGCTAAAGTCGTCCCTCGCGACGCACCAAAGACGCCTACATGGCGCACGTAAGACGCCTACATGGCGCGACCAAGTTGTCCCTCGTGACGCACTTAAGACGCCTACATGGCGCACCTAAGACGCCTACATGGCGCACCAAAGCCGTCCCTCGCGACGCACCAAAGACGCCTACATGGCGCACGTAAGACGCCTACATGGCGCGACCAAGTCGTCCCTCGCGACGCACTTAAGACGCCTACATGGTGCACCTAAGACGCCTACATGGCGCACATAAGACGCCTACATGGCGAAACCAAGTCGTCCCTCGTGGCGCACCGAAGCCGCCTACACGGCACATCTAAAAAGCCTACAAGGCACATCTAAAAAGCCTACAAGGCGCACCTAAACTTGTTGTCAATGGTGCCCACAAGAGGAGTTGTAGTGTGTATTTATGTACATTTGATGTCATATAGTCTTACGAAGACTCTTGCTTGTAACTGCTTATTTATTAATAAATGTTGAAACGTTCATTCAATCTTCCTTGTCTGAAGCTTTATGATAAAACCTTAGTCTTTTAGTCCATAAACAAACTTAACAACCTACGAAGAGACAAATGTAGATTTGCATGAACAAACTCTTCGTAGTTTGCTTAAAACGATATATTCGCAATCTAAGGGTCAAAGGACTATTGACCTCAGTACGATTGTTAGAAGAATCTATGATGTCTGGTTATGAGGTATTGAGAGTTGGAGACTCTATAGTTCTTCTAGGTATCTTCCGAAGGTACTGAATTGACCAGTGCACTTCTAGAGACAAGATAAGAACAAACCATTTAACCTCTTATGTCTCGAAGTCACTACGTATGAATTGCATCGTGCTTACCTTAATCCTGAAATGAGACATGTCATTTCACACCTTAGTATTCTCTGTTGTCAGTCGTTTTCGGAAAATCCGAGACGCCGAGGAGGCACGTCGTTCAAAGGGCCGATGGTCAGGCCGGAGGTCCTCAAAAGCGGCAAGCCTTCAAATCCTCGCCCCAAACTCTTGACTCCTTGAGTCGAGCAGAGTCCCTTGAGTCGAGACTTGAGTCGGTTCCTCGAGTCGAGCCTCGCTCCTCGAGTTGAGCCTTGAATCAGTCTCCTCGAGTCAAGCTTCGCTCCTTGAGTTGAGCCTCGAATCGGTCTCCTCGAGTCGAGCATCGATTCGAGTCTTATCCGTCGAACGAACATTTGTCATAGACCCAAAATACCAAGCCCACAATAGCTCAACGGGCCCGGAAGCAAGACGATCGCAAAGAGCCCGTGAAGAAGAAGTCCAGCGCGCGCCGCGCCGGCAGGGTCGCACGCCGCGCATTGGGCAGCGCTGTCCGCGCGCCGCGGGTCGCGCGCCGTGCCCGGCCAAGGCCTCGTCACGCATCGAGCAGCGCAGACCGTGCGCCGCGGGTCGCGCGCCGCGCCCTGTGCACCGCCACTACTTGTGCGCCCCCTCTTGAAAAGGGGCGCGTTCCTAGTCCCACATGGACGCCAAAGGACCCCCTTAGGGTCCTCAAACACCTATATAAACCCCCTCCCACTGAGGGGAAAGGCATCCCTTCATCTCCTATCGACACGCTCGATTTCTTACTCTTCTCTGCTTCTCTGGATACCATATTTGGCCTGAAGCAGTCTCTCTTCTCTCTCCCCCGTTCTCAGATGTTCCGAAGCACTCACAGGGACTTCCCGGACGTCGCTCCCTCTGACCGAACGTTCTCCGGTGCTCAAGCGTGCCCCTAGGGTTCTCGACTATAGTTCCCCTCGCGCATCTAACACGCTAGACGCGTACGCGATCTCCGAGGTTCTGAGACGCTGCCGAGGACTCCTCGCGCCCCGTCTCCTTCGTCTAGCACGCCTCTCCGCCAAGGTTCTACGCCTCATACTGCGTCTTTCACGCTTGAACTACATTCTGACCTGATCCCACGCACGGGTACGTAGGCAGCCGACAACCAAGGCACGGTCACTCCTCGTCCTCACCCCCTACCTCTCCCGAGACGCGGGTTGATCGGAGAAAACCCTAGCTTGAGACTATCGAGTTCACACTCTTGGCCCGGGTGCGATCACTTGGTCCGGCCTTGGATCGAACCGCCCGAGGTTTTCAATAGTTGTTCATTTTCGTGCGACAACATTTTGGCGCTAGAAGGAGGGGACTTCCCGACCTATTCAGCCCGAAATCCCTTCTGTTCATCTTCTTCTTTTCTTCTGCGAACTCAACCTTCTCGAACTTGAGAAACGATGAGTAGCCAACCACCCGTACGTTCTGAGGGCGTGAACAACCCCGAAAACGTCACTGGGACCAAGAAATACTTCTTGCGCTCCCGAGCGCATGGTGACGAAGAGTCGCTCCACGAAGAGAGCTCGACCCGCTCACCATCTCCATCTCCTGATAGCAGGGACGACCGCATCATGGAGTTTCCGCCGACTGAAGGCGAGGAACGCAAGGTACCACAGCCGACTGGCTGCAAAGCAACCTATGCGTGACACGATAATCCCCAACGGGGATCCTGAGAACCTCAACGAGGATAGCCGCGACCGCGACCCTGATTACGAGGGTACTGGTGAGTCGGAGGATATCGAGACTTCTCTCACGAAGGACAGGGGACTCCCTGCCGTGTTTGAAGCCGGTCCGTCGAATCCCTTACCCCGAACAGGCGATGCGCCGGCAGCTTCTCAAGAGGGGAATTCCCGACGTTCAGCTCTCGACCGACTAGGTCCGAGGGAGAATGTTGCGGAAAGTCAGGGCGTGCGGAGAGCGCACCGTCGCAAACAAAGCATGCGCGTCCGTACGACCAGCCCTAACCTTAGGGACCGCCTCACTGCTCAACGCATTGGGCGTGGCAATGATCTGAGAGAGCGACTAAGCTCTAGACCCAATATCCCGCTGGCAGCCCCAACTAACGGGAACCGCCGCACAGGACAGGGGTCTAACGAGAGGCTGCAGGTGACTCCTCCCGATCAAGGGGTTACTCCAACGACCGGTCTCGATGTGGTCACTATGATCCACAACCTTCGAAATGAGGTACGAGATCTCCGAGAATACGGAATAGGTGGAAGTGCCTATGGGGTCGTTGAGGAGAATTCATCGCCTTTCAGTACTCAGATACTGGCTGAGGTTTGTACAGGGAATTTCAAGCTCCCGAACCTCGCTCCCTATGATGGGAAAGCAGATCCTGCTTACCACATCCAGCACTATGAAACCTGGATGACGATGCAGGGTGTTTCTCCTGGCGCCATGTGCCAAGCTTTTAGTTTGACCCTCGCCGGACCCGGCTTTGAGTGGTTCAAGAACTTAAAGCCAGGAAGCATCCGCTAGTTCAAAGACCTGAAGAACATGTTCCTAGCACGGTTCGCTACATCTATGTTCCAAAAGAAGACCAAGATGTACCTGTGGTCAATCAGGCAAGAGAGTGGCGAGTCTAAGCGATACCTCGCCCGATTCACTGAAGAGTCAAACAAGGTCGACCGCTTTGACGACGGTGACGCAATTGCGGAAAACTTCAAAGGGTACTCGTCGTTCACACCGCTTAACACAGCGCCGGAAAGGATCTTGGCTCTGGCACGTGACAAGTTCACACCCCCGGCTCCAATGAAGAAGGATCACGCAACTCGCGATCGATCCAGGTATTGTGAGTTCCATCGGGAATACGGTCATTTGACCTCGGAATGCTACAACCTCAAAAGGCAAATCGAGGATTTGATCCAACGGGGTGAGCTGAAAGAGTTTGTGTTACGCATGATTAGCGCTGCGGGCCCCACCACGAACAGACAACAGTCTGGTCAGGGAGGAGGAACAGCCGCTTCTGCCGACCGAACCACGGCTACTGCCAACGCCAACCCACAACTCCACGTTGTAACCACCATATTGGGAGGTCCACAAGATGGAGATTCAGCCCGACAACGGTAGAAATTCCTTAGGGCCGTGTCTCAGGAAGACGCTGCTATGCACGTCAACTTCACATATGAAGAACCTCCGTCCGTGCCTCACGAGACGATGTATTTCACCAATGAAGAGGCCAAGCGAGTTGTGCATCCGCACAATGACGCGATCGTGCTCAAGGCCCAAGTGGCCAATAACTTGGTGAAAAGGGTTCTCATCGATAACGGCAGCGCTACCGACATAATTTTCAAGTCCACCCTAGAGCGTATGAAGCTTGGGGGGCTGCGCCCGACTCCGACCCAAACGCCATTGTTTGGGTTCACTGGGGAAAAGGTTATGACCGAGGGCATTATCGACCTGCCGGTCACCTTTGGGACCCCTGGAGGAATCGAGGCCGTTCACATGGTCCCATTCCTAGTGGTCGATCAGGAGTCGCCTTATAACTTAATCATCAGGCGACCCACGTTGAACCGGCTAAGGGCAATCACTTCCACGTACCACCTACTGGTGAAATTCCCCACCGAAGTGGGAATTGGCATTATGGCTGGAGACCAATCCCAAGCCAGAATATGATTAGTCTTTGGTTTTGAGTTTGTTCGAGGAAAGGATGATTGAGGGATGTTGGGAGACATGTTGCTTATAAAAGTTGAAACAAGTTTATGATTAGTCTTTGGTTTAGGATTTAAGTTTGTTTAAGAGTTGATAAAATCCAAAGGTGTTATAAACCAAACGATAATTTACTCCCTCAAGAGAAGGCCGGAAAAAATCTCCATATAGTCTTAGCATTTGATGTCATATAGTCTTACAAAGACTCTTGCTTGTAACTGCTTATTTATTAATAAAAGTTGAAACGTTCATTCATTCTCCCGTGTCTGTTTGAAGCTTTATGATAAAACATTAGTCTTTAGTCCATAAACAAACTAAACAACTTACGAAGAGACAAATGTAGATTTGCATGAAAAAACTCTTCGTAGTTTGCTTAAAATGATATATTCGCAATCTAAGGGTCAAAGGACTATTGACCCCAGTATGATTGTTAGAAGAATCTATGATGTCTGGTTATGAGGCATTGAGAGTTGGAGACTCTATAGTTCTTCTAGGTATCTTCCGAAGGTACTGAATTGACCAGTGCACTTCTAGAGACAAGATAAGAACAAACCATTTAACCGCTTATGTCTCGAAGTCACTACGTATGAATTGCATCGTGCTTACCTTAATCCTGAAATGAGACAAGTCATTTCACACCTTAGTATTCTCATTTGAGAAAGTCAGAGTTCGGACTCACTATGTGATTCCGAACAAGGCCTATTGGTGAAGTACTAAGTTGTGAGAATGTCATGAGTAACTTTGTGAAGTTCTCATAGATATGGAATTCATGTACAAGATTGCTGAAATGCAATGTATATCACCTCATGCTTTGTTCCTTGGAGTGTGAATAAATGAACTGGCCAGTGTCCAAATTGAGTCTTGACTCTTTTGGATGAAACAATGTGACTTGTTAGCTCCTTGTCAATACATTGTTTCTAACTTATTCACAAGCGACAAAGGAGTTGAGGAAATAACAGCTAGAAGGGTAAAATGGTAATTTTGTAAATACCGACTAGCTGATGATATTCATGAAGGGTAAACACTGATAATATTCTGTGGATCCACTCATTACAATTAGGTTGAATTCTTGAGTAGAAAATAAATTAATTTGAACCGAGAGATTTTCAGTGTCAACTCTTTAGTGGAGTCAGTTGACATTACGCTAAACTTGGAAAAGGTTTGTGAACTTTTGAGTCGAAGTATTTTAGCTCAAGCTTTGTTCATTTGGATCCATGAGGTCACTGTCACGAATCACATCGATTAGGAATAGTTAAACTGGAAGCTAAGTCAAAATAAGAATGAAAATTGTCAAAAGGGTATTTTTGTCTTTTGAGACATAACATGAAATGAGTGTCAATAAATTTTTTGACAAGGTCATTTAATGACATTTTTCACTCGCCAATATTAGTCTGATTGGTATTTGTGGATTAATTTCATTTCATAAGAATTTTATTGAAAATTCTTAATGGGCCTTTTTCATGTTGTCATGAACAAGTGGAAAAGCTTCTAGAAGGCCTTTCTAGATTGAGATAGGCGCCCAAGATACCCAAGAGAAAGAGAGAATATTTTGTGCACAAATGTATGAACATACTTTCCAAAAGGAAAAGAGGAAACAAATTTCCCCTAAGAGGAAATGAGGCAAGAGAGACACAAGGCAAGGTAAGGAACAAAAAAGGAAACAAATCCAAGCCTTCTAGAAGGCTTGCCTTGGCCGAGTATGTCATAGAGGAAAAGAGGAAATTGGCTCATGAATATGTGATATTCTATAGAAGAGGAAACTACCTTATTGAAGGTAAGACCTCTCCTATAAATAGGAGCCTCATTCTTCTCATTTTTCTCATTCCACACAAGTTAGAGATTGAGAGACTCTCTCTCTCTAGACATTGTGGCCGCCCCTCTCCTCTCTCTCTCTAGTCAATTTCGTTTTATTGTTTTGGCACCTAGGTCCTCATTTGACCTAGAGTTTAGCTCCGCGACTTCAAGACTCGTTCTTAAGTCGTAGTGTTTAAAAGATCCCACACACTAATTCCTTTTATTTCGAGGGATTTAGTGATAGAAACTTTCGTGGTTGCTCGAGTTGCCGAGGAAAGAAAGAGAGATGTGCTGCGAGGGAGACGAACGTTTTCAACCTTCCGAAGGCTCATCAACGTTCAAGCTTCTAAAGAGGTTAGTAAATTTATTAAGCTCATATTAGTTTTATTTATATGTTTTTACAAGAAATTTTTTTTTTTAAAATTCCGCCGCTTAACGAAGCGTTAAACTTTTTCTTAAATTCTAGATCAATTCCAACAAATGGTATCAGAGCTATGGTCAAAGATATTCATGTACCTGTATTTAAAAATATGAGCTTGAAAATTGTTTTCGAAAGTTTACTAATTTTGTGACAAGTTAGAATTGTTTTCTTAGATTTTTTTTAATTTATTGCTCATGCCTTTAAATTAAAAATTATGTAGTTTTACTATGAGTTTGAGATGTTTTTAAAACACATTAGAATCAGTTCTAAAAGTTTTTAATTTTTTATATTGAAAAACGTGTTTTAAAGGTTTGAGATTTTTCGAGTAATTTTTGTAACTACTTACTAGTTTCTTTTATTTACTTGAATCGTTTTATGCATGTTGTTATTTCTTTTATACTATGTTATTACCTTGCTAATAAAACACAAATAAAAGCTTTAACAACCTTCCAAAAACGTTCCGTTACACTCAATTCTTTTTCGCACCTAAAAAGGACCAAGCTTTAATTATTTCTTTTTTCTTCGAGCTGGAGTAAAACCCGCAGTAAAAGTGGCATAACTCTCTGCTCAGAAATAAAACTTTAATGATTCTTGAATCGAATTAAAGCCCTGTTTGTTCTCTGTCCAATGAAACCGGTCTCAGGTCAAAATGACATCGGAGCCGCCAGTTATGGCGATTTTACTCCGAGGTGCGCGGCTGTGCTGAAACTCCAGTTTTTAGAAATCCGGATTTTCAAACCCCACTACCATGAGTTATAGAACTCTAATGACAAAAATTTCTTGAGCAAAAATATTTTACATAAGATTATAAACATGATGTGTAAGATTAAAATGTTTTGATTTTTGAAAGTTTAATTGAAATTGTTTTTTTACAAAACTAGTTTGAATTTTGAAAAACCGTTTTCGTTTTCAAACTTGAAAATATTTTGTCATCCAAATAAAATAAGTTTTCAAAATGTTTTCAAAACTATATCTATATCACATATGTTCAAAATCTATATGCTCTTGAATATTTGAGTGGGAGGTCTCCTTGTAGACAAGCCGAAAAATAAAAAGATGTGTAATCTCAAACTTTCAAGTGTTCGAGTGAGTTGAAGTTCAAACTTCCCTCATGCACTTTCCCGAAATAGAAAATAGGAAAAGATCCGAGGATGTTCCTTGTGCCTTTATGCACTAACACTGCTCTGAACATGAATATCTAGGATTCTTTTCTAGTTGTCCACTCTATCGCTCTATAACTAGGAAAATCGTTTCCGAACTTATAAGAGTCGATGTACCAACTCCAAAAACTAAGTGGGAGGGTTATATTTGTTGTTTGTAACCCACGATCCCCAACACTAATGAAAGAAGCAATTAACGTGGGACTAAGAACCGCTCTTGCGAACCTCTCTTAAATGGGAGTACTCCAAGGCGTTTTTGCTTCGATCATTGGTCAATGAGCTACGTCCGAGAGTGAGACGATGATGACAAGACCTCCCCTTGGGGGATTGTTTTTCAAAGTCAATCTTTTGGACTAAGTGGCCGGTTGCACACTTAGGCTCAATCCCTAGTAATCCTCCCTTGAGTCTCTGCGAAAGGATGTGAGTGATAAAACCAATTTAAAAGGTGGCTAGTCAAAATTGATGTATTGACATCTTGGCTAAGCATTAATGATGTGTCATTTACTTTTGAATGGAGATTTTTTGCGGCCTTCTCTTGAGGGAGTAAATTATCGTTTGGTTTATAGCACCTTTGGATTTTATCAAGTCTTAAATAAAACTTAAATCCTAAACCAAAGACTAAATCATAAACTTGTTTCAACTTTTTTATTAATGAATAAGCAGTTACAAGCAAGAGTCTTCGTAAGACTATATGACATCAAATGTACATAAATACACACTACAACTCTTCTTGTGGGCACCATGGACAACATAGCATTGGTTGCAGGGGCGCGAGTGCGCTTCGCAATCGGCCAACATGGTCGGCCAAAAGTAGCCTTGCCTTTTTATTTTGATGGCGAGCGCTCGTCCACCTGCGTGATTTCCGCATTCTGCTTCGTGCACGTCTTCCAGGATTCGTTTAGACTCCTCCATCCCGACGCACTTGAGGTAGGGTCCTGCGAAGCTTCTTTTAAACAGGCTTCCATCTATGATGCAAAATCTCGCGCTTCTCAGCAGGAGCTTGCGTTTTGCAATCTTATCTGATGGGACCGTACCAGTTGTGATGTAATGTAGTATTTCATCCCTCCTATCCTCCCCTTCTATTGTTATGACTGTGGCGATGGTCATGGAAATAGAAGGTTGTTTGATTGTTTCAACTGGTATGACCCTTTTGAGGCCCGGATCCGAGGTTGATGCCAGGGCAGCCAATGCGTCGACCGAAGTATTCTCGCCTCAAGGGATCCTTGTCAGGGAGAATTCTTCGAAGTTTTTCGTTAGTTCTTTTACGACATTTAGGTAAGCTTCCATTCGCTCATCCCTAGTCTCGTATTCCCTGGAGTATTGGTTTGCTACGAGTTGGGAGTCGCAGAAAGCTTCCACTTTCTTTGATCCGACTGCAGTGGCCAACCTAAGTCCGGTGACTAGTACTTCATATTCGGCTTCATTGTTTGATGTGACGAAGTCGAGCCTAAATGACTGTTCTATAGTCTCACCGTGGGGGGAGGTCAGGTGTATCCCTACTCCAGCTCCTTGCTTTGATGATGCTCCATCCACTTTAAGTGTCCAGGTGCCTTCGACCTCGGTCACGGTGGGACTTTCCCTCGGGAGTTTGATGATGAAATCCGTTAAAACTTGCGATTTTGCAGATGTCTTCACTCGGTACTCAATGTCGTATTCGCTCAGTTCCACGGCCCACTTAGTTAATCTTCCTGATTGATTAGGGCTATGTAGGAAACTTCTGAGCGGATGTGAGGTCATTACTATTATGGTGTGAGATTTGAAGTATGGTCGAAGTTTTCGCGCGGAAGAAACGACGGCCAAGGCCATCTTCTCCATAATAGGATATCGAGTTTTAGCATCGACTAACGACTTGCTTGTATAAAAGATTGGTCGTTGATCCCCTTGCTCTTCTCTGACGAGTACTCCACTAACTACTGCTTGAGACACTGCGACGTATAGATAGAGTGGCTCCCCCGCAAAGGGTTTTGCCAAGATTGGGGGTGTCGATAGATACTCTTTCAATTTTTTGGATGCCTCTTTGCATTTGTCGTCCCATTCGAGCCTCTTGTTTCCTTTAAGGAGCCGGTAGAAAGGGAGACATTTATCTGTAGACCGAGAGATGAAGCGGTTGAGGGCAGCGATGCGTCCCGTCAACCTTTGAACTTCACGCCTATTAACCACGTTTTTGGATTAACACTAAGAACCGTCCGTGGTTCGATCTAGGGCCGGACCCTATGACCGCACGTAGGTTGGGTTTGGTGAAATTCTTCTCTTCTTGTCCTATTCATGTTATTCTGATCTTCGGGTCTTCGAGTGTCCGAGTCTTCGAATCTTCAAGCCTCTGGGTCTTTGAATCTTCAAATCTCCGGATCTTTGGATCTTCTACGTTCTTCGTGTTCTTCGCCGAGTCTTCGAATCCTTGCACCTTCACCTAACCACAAATGAAATGTGAATCTAGAGGGACGCGGAGGGTTTTCCCTCGGTGCGTTCTCCGACGCTCAACATTAGTCGTGTTGTAATGTGTTTTTGGTAAATGATTTGTGAGTGTCTCTATGTTTTCTAGAGAGAGAAAGTGGTGGTGTGATTTTTGTAGAGTTATGAAAAGTTGAGAGAAACTTACCTTGTGTTCTGAACGAGTGGGGTATTTATATGGACCAAGGAGCTTGGTGTAGAGTGCTTGGTTGAGTGGTGGAGATGACCGGGTGGTCTTGGCCGAGTGGAGCTTGGTGTAGAGTGCTTGGTTGAGTGGTGGAGATGACCGGGTGGTCTTGGCCGAGTGAAGACGACCGGGTGATCTTGGCCGAGTGAAGACGACCGGGCGATCTTGGCCGAGTGAAAATGACCGGGTGATCTTGGTCGAGTGAAGACGACCGGGTGATTTTGGCCGAGTGAATAAGACCGGGTGATCTTCACCGAGCGAAGACGACCGAGAGATCTTCGCCGAGCGAAGACGACCAGGTGATCTTCGCCGATTGAAGACGACCGGGTGATCTTGGCCGAGTGAAGACGATCGAGTGATCTTGGCCGAGTGAAGACGATCGGGTGATCTTGGCCGAGTGAAGATGGGCGGGTGGTTTTGACCGAGTGAAGACGACCGGGTGGTCTTTCTTTTTGGCCGACCGGGTGAAACTGACCGGGTGATCTTCTTTTTTGGCCGACCGGATGGTCTCGGCCGGGTGAAAAATGACCCGGTGGTCTTCTTTTTTGACCGACCGGGTGGTTATTCTTGTGATTTTGTCTTGAAGATTTCTCAAGGAGCCTAGCTTGAAAAAATTATTTAAAAGTCTTTTGAAAGACATTTCATGAGAATTAGACTCGGGTTTTGACTTCATGCGCTATGTTCATTGGTTTGGGCCTTGTGCATTTACTTGATGTGTCGTCTCTTATTTTAGGGTGTCGTTTTTACCTCACGAAAATATCATTGTAACATTAACCCCCTAGTTTCTCGCGCGACTTGTCGTGTGAGAAATTCTTTAATCTTCTTCACCGTATCGTGGATCTCCGGTGACGATTCCAAAATTCTTTTTAGTCGACTCTTTTTTTTTCGACACTCTTTTCTTTTCTTTTTTTTTCCCTTTTTTTTTACATATAAATATATTTATTTGTATGTACTTGGATTTTCGTTATATATATACTTCCCTTTTTTTTGTATATATTACATATATGTATAAATGTATTTCTAGGAACGTATAGACTTTTGTCTAGAGAAGAGAGCCTGGGAAAATTCAATGGTATTGATATCGGAAGGAATGTTCCGCCTATTTCGCATCTCATGTTCGCTGATGACACTATTCTTTTTTGTCGGGCGGAGAAGGAAGAAGTAGAAGTGATGTGGAGTTGTGTCGAGAAGTATCTAGCTTGGTCCGGGCAACAAGTGAATGTTCTTAAATCCGGGCTTATTTTCTCTAACAACGTCTCAGAGGAGAAAAAAGATGAGCTCTCGAGTCTTTTAGGTATGAAGGAGTGTTCGAAGGATGTTTTTCACTTGGGAAATCCTCTCTTCCTAAGCAAGAAAAAAGGAGAGAGTTTTGCCTTTCTCAAGAAGAAAGTAGTGGAGAGATTAGAAGGGTGGATGACGCGTACAATTTCGAAAGCCAGGAGATCGACCCTTGTCAAGTCGGTTATTCAAAGCATCCCGGTTTACACCATGTCCACTTATAAGCTTCCTAAAACTTTTTGTCAAAGTTTAGATAAAATGATGAGAAAGTTTTGGTGGAAACCAGTACTTGGCCTCCGTGAGGTGGAATGATATTTGCAAGCCTAAGAAGTTTGGTGGTTTGGGCTTTCAGAAGTTTGAGGATTTGAATAAGGCCCTTATCGCTAAACTTGGGTGGCATCTAGCGGCAAATTCGAAGCTCAAATGGGTGGAGATCCTTTCCTAGAAATATTGTGGTAAGAGTAAATTTTTGGAGGCAACTGTTAAGAGCCACCACTCTAAATTGTGGAAGGATATTTGTGCCTCTGGGGAGTTAATTAAAGATAATTCTAGCTACGTTATTGGGAGTGGCAAAGATGTAAATATTTTTTAAGATAAGTGGCTTCACTCGGGCCCAGTCGTTTCTGATTTTGGGATTGGAGATTTGCAGGGTTTCTCGATGGATTTGCTCATGGACAAGGAAATTAGAAAATGGGATTCTTCTTGTATTTTAGATATCTACGGGGAGGAGTGGGTAGAGCAGATCCAGAAGATTAACATTTTCAAAGATCCTTTTCCAGACCAGCTGATGTGGACGGCAGAGCCCTCCTGTTTTTTCTCAGTCAAGTCGGCGCTGAGAAAAATTCAGGGGTTCAGAGAGGAGCCTGCGAGTCCGGTCTGGGGTAGCATTTGGAAGCTTCATGTGCATGAGAGAGGTCGGGTTTTTTTTTCTGGAGGATGGCTAGTGGTTGTTTCACCCTAGGGCCGTTGCTGAGGAGAAGAAACATGTCCGACAATGACTTGTGTCGGAGCTGTGGTGCTGAGAAAGAAACGCTGGCTCACTTATTCTTTCTTTGTGACTGGGCTAACAAGCTTTGGTTGTTAGAAGGTATGGGTAGAAGATGGGAATGGGTTTTAGATGCTAGTGGCGTGGAGATTATCGAAGAGATTTTGGCAGTGAACCGAGTTCGTAACAGAGAAGGCAGCGGGAAAGATGAGTTCATGTTGAGGGCGTGGAGGATTATGGAATAGTTGTGGTCTAGTCGCAACAAGATGGCTTTTAAAGGTTCAGAGCCAGTTTTCGAGAGGATGATGTGTCGTGTTCGTTCTTCTGTCAGTGAGCACATGGGATTAGTAGGAGTGGTAACGCCTGAGCGTATCCCTAAGAAGAGGGGCGGTTTTTTTGCAGTGGAAAAGGCCCTGCGAGGGGGTTATCAAAATTAACACTGATGCTTCGTACATGCTCTTCGGCGCGACGGTGGGAATCGTAGCTAGGAGGCATGACGGGAAGTCGACTTGGCTTTGGAGATGCTCTATTGGAGGTGTTTCGGCATCTGAGGCTCAATTGAAGGCTGTTCATTTGGCCCTCCTTGTTGCCAGATTCCGTGGAGTTAAAAAGGTAGAGATCGAGGGCGATAATAAGAGTATTATGGAAAGTCTGAATTCGTCTAAACAATGTCCCTTTTGGTTTTTGATTCCTCTATTTAAGAATGTTTTGAATTGCTGTAGTTTTTTTGAAAGTATAAGTTTTGCTTGGTCGCATAGAGACTCCAATCGAGTAGCCCACTCTTTGTGTCAATGGGCGACTCTAGATGGTAGTTCTGGTTTTTGTAATCTGAGGGAAACTCCGCCCCTTGTGCGGAGTGCTTTCAACGCGGATTTGGCTAGTGTTATGGCAGTGGCTTCCTCACTCTCTCCTGTTCTTCCTGATCTGGGTTGACAGTGGGCTGGCGAGGTGGTGTTTTCAAAAACAAAATATTTGCATATCTTCCCAAATAAGCATTTATATGTAAGAGAAAAAAAAGCACATATTTATACGTATATATTTCATCTTATAGTGTTGGGATTTTGTTTTATGAATGTATCTGAACTTTGAATAATATGTGTATATTGAGAGGGAAGAAAAAATGGATAAATAAATGAAAACAAAGACCAACACTTCACGTCAATGACGTAACTCACACCATGAGCCTAGAAAGAGATATGAGTAGTTATTATATAATGTCAACTTTCTCTCTTCTTTGACACACGGTTTGTCTTCTTTTTTTATTTATATTTATATACACGGTTTGTCTTCTTTTTTTATTTATATTTATATATATATATATATATATATATATTTGTATATATATATTTATATTAGGTACGTTTACTCAGTTAAGTATATGTACCATACATATATATATATATATATATTATATAATATCTGTACATCCTGACAATCCATCAGGTAAGTGAGTATTCCTCTTTTCTTTATTTTATTTGTTTTCTTATTATTATTTATTTAATATTTTTTTCTTTGAAAGAAGGAACAACCACTTTCGGGAAAAACCTCTGAGACATCTTCTTCCATTTTGAAACTGGAACAAAACCCTAAAACCCATGCTTTCACCATTCTTTCCGGATTGAAGCTCATTTTGCCATAGAACTTCGTCGGGTTTCAGGTGAGAGCAGATTCTTGACTCCTCTGTCTCTCATATTTTTGTTTCCCTTGTTTCTTTTTTCCATTTTTTTTTATTTTGTCCCTCTTCATTGATGGGTGCCCAACGACCCCATTGATGGTGGGTCTGAGATTCTCGATTATGTGTGGTTGTGCGAAATTAATTTGACCAATGTGGAAGCTTTCGACCCGGGAGAAGAATTTGTGACTCGTTTGCTCGACGACTTATTTCCCACAGAGGGGGTTCAAGGTTCGAGCTCGTCGAGGCACGGTGACTCCGACTGGACGGAAATCTTGGCAGAAGCGAACCGAGCGGAACTCGTTGACGGTGACGGAAATCGTGTCTCAGACATCGGAGTCCAAGAGTCTCGCGGTGCGCGAGTGGTGGGGTCACACGCGGAGGTCGTCCAGGAGGGGGCGAGACGATCCCTCGGTGAGATTGTTCAGGCGAAGGAAATGGCAGAAATCTCCCCGGAGAATGTTCGAAGCCCGAAGATCGTCGGTGTGGGTATTGCGATGCCTTCGGTGTGGACGCGGGCCTGGACAGCGAGGGCGGTGAGGGAGAGCGAGGCGTCGGTCATTCCGCAGGGATCTTCGGTAGGGGTCGGTGGCAGACTCGGGTCCGAGTCTCGATCCGAGGTGGCCGACGAGGATTCGGTGATTGGATGTCCTTCTTCGTCTTGCGTTGCTGGTACAGGATTTTCGCACGAACCGTCCATGTCGGGTCCGGTCGAGGTGGAGTCGACAACGAGTGCTCTAGCGGCGGGAGTTGTCTCGGCGGCCAGAGGAGGTACGTTTCCTCTTCTTTTTTTTTCTTTTTGTTGCACTCTCTGGTTCCCATGCGCATGATTCTCATTCCATGAATACACACGTTTGTATAATTTGAGGTGGGTTTGGCACAACACTATATAGAGTTCACTCGTGTTTTGGCCATGAGATTTTTGGGTCATATGGAAAGGTTTGTGGTTTGTCTAGAAATTTTGGTTTTTTGTGTGGAGAATGATCTTTGGAGTTTAGCGTGCTTTGGATTTTTTGAATACTCGGTGGAGGGCTTTTGTTTGAAGTTTGTGGGTTATTTTTTTTATGTATATTTGAACTGAGTTTTGGGTCGAATACGGTCTTTGGTGCCCTTATTTTGTGCACACGCGTTGTTATCACGTCATAGGTAGCGTGACATTTGTGAACGTATCTTTGTCTTGTTCGGCGTCTGTCTTCTCACTATTTTGCGTCTTCTCACTAATCACAAGTCAGATGACATCCCTCTTAGCGAGTTGAGGAAGAAAAAAGAGGGGAAGGAAGGAAGGAAAAAACAAGACAAGCCTTGGGAGAGGAAGAAGGCGGCGGGGAAGGTGTGGGTAGAAAGTTCAGGAGAAGGCAAAATGGCAGTCATTAATAAAAATGGAAAAGAGCATGCCTCCCACGGAAATGTGTCCAATCCGTCCATCTTTGAGGTCGAGAGTTCTATCACCATGGAGGAGTTGAAACTGATCCGGGAGGAGCTTTGGATCCCGAAATCATTTCTCACTCTCGCCCCTTCTCCGAATGATATTCTGAGTCGTCCTCCTTTGGGTTACGGGCCAGTACACCTCGAGACTCTCATGTGCGGGTTAAGTTACCCCTTCCAGCCTATCGTTCAAGACTTATTAGTGGTCCTACGTATCCTTGCCTTCCAATTGAGTCCTATAGCCTATTGGGTTATCTCGGCATGTTACATAATTTGGTCGTGGTTTTCTAGTCGGTCGATGACGGTGGGGGATTTTCGTGATTTGGTGAGGCTTGCTACCTTGCCTTCGGTTTTGGGTTCGTACTTTTTCATGGACCGTACTTGGAGGCCGGTGGTTTTGGGTCTTCCTGAGAGAATTTGTAGGGGATGGAAGAAACGGTGGTTTTGGATTTCTGACAAGTTGTACGGTATTGCTCCTTGAGAATTTGGTCTACCGGCTAGTTTCAGTGCGAGCAGGGGAGCGAACATAACAGAGTTCTGCCAACTGATCCGGTCGCTACCCGATGATGTATATTGTGCTGAGTTTTATCGGTCTCGCGTCACATGGTGGGAGTTTGGTTGGCTTCCGTTTCGTCCGGGTGTGGTCGATGGCAATGAGCCGTGCGCGTCGAGGGTCCCCGCTGCGTCTCTTGTGCCGAGTTCTACCCCGCCGTCCCCGGAGATCTTCGAGGAAACTTCTGAGGCCTATACGGAACTTCTCGGCGAGTCTGTGGCTTCTCCCATTTCGAATCATTCCCCCGATATTCCATGGGTTTCTTTATCGCCGTCTGGGGGTCTTTTGTCGCATGAGGTCGCGACTCCTGACACTTTGCCGTCGAGGGCAGCTCATGTGGTGTCACCCACGGATCCTTTGATTTCCTCGTCCCAGCCATCCACAATTGACGGTATTATTTATCGGCGTGGGAAAGGCGATTGTGCGTGTCGCGTGGATGATCGTGTTTCACGAATTGTGCATACATTCCCCATATTTACTTGCCATTGTTATTACTATAATTATTAGTATAATAATATTAGTTTCGCTTAATCTTTTTCTTCTTCGCAGGGATGGCTCGAGGCACCCACGCTCGCAATGAACACAGTGGATGGCCAAGCTCGTAGTATCCGATAATTCGCAGCCCGGGCGTGTGCGAGACGGGAGTCGTGCCGGTTCGCCCCTCTATTATTTCTGAGCATCCGTCGTTGGAGGTGTTCACGAGGAAGCGTTCTTCTGACCCCATTCCCGATGGTCTAGAGAAAACATTAAAGGGAGACTCGTCATCCACGTCGGGGCACGGGAGGAGATTGGGTGAACGTATCACCGCGGTTGTCAAGGCAGTCCCGCATGAGCGGCTCGCATCCCTGAGTCGGATGAGTTGCTTGGAGTTGATGTCCTCCCACTCAGAGCGTCTCATGATGGTTGGTGATTTATTTCATATGTTCCTTTTAGTGCAAATACCTAGGTAAATGTATTTTTGTACGAACATATGCTTTGGGTATATGTGTCTTGTTTTATATTGTCATTCCCCTTTGTAGGCTTTTGTCGAGTCCGTGGAATCCGAGGAGGTTGTTTGGTCGTTGAAGGCGGAGGTGGACGAGTTAAATGGGAAGATGAAGACCTCCGAACGTTCTCGAAAAGATGCTGATCGCTTGTCGAGGGAGGTGGACTGTCTGAAGGTTGACTTAAAGAATTCTGAAGCGGAGAAGAGAACTATCCGCCACCCCTCCGGTGACTTGGTGAAGCAAGCTCGTGAGCTACAGTTGCTAGCCGAAAAGAAACTCCGGGATCGCGATGACGATGTGGCTTTCACGCGCTCTGAGATTAAGCGGTTAGGAAAGAGGATTGCCGAGCTTGAAGCGTCGGTCGCATGTAATGGCGACTCATGTTCTCTTCGCTTGGATTTGGACAAGGCACTTGAGTCGATTACCGAACTCAAAGCGTCTCTTGAGGCTAAGAACATCTCTCTAGAGTGGGATGCGATGCTCTATGGTCGGAGGCAAACTATGATGGAGAACCCCGGCCCGCTCACATTTAATTACATCCCGCCAGAGTACATTGCTGCTGATGACGCACGTGCGGCTAGGCGGGCAGCTGAGAGAGTCGAAGCATCAAAGGGTCCGAGGATGTCAGGGGCTTCTGATGGTGATGCGGATCGCCCCACCTGAATGGAAAAGAGAGATGTTCCGGAAGACGCCGAGAGGATTAATGCTCTAGATGGCATCGGCGAGTACTCTTGATAATGTTAGGTGCTATTTCTCACATGCCAACAAAAAAAAAAAACAGCTATAGACCAAAGAAAAAACAAAACAAAATCCTAACCTATCTACGTTTTCCCATTTATTTTTTTTACAAAAAGATCACTCACAAAGGGAAGAAAAGTAAATATCTTTCCCCTACTCTACTACCACACTATCTTGCAGACCAAAAAACAAGGAAAAATAGATACATTTCACCTACCATACACTCAACCTCACCAAGGCAAAAGAGGAGATAAAAATATCCCTAACACAATACAACACGACTAATGTTGAGCGTCGGAGCACGCGTCGAGGGAAAACTCTCCGCGTCCCTCTAGATTCACGTTTTCTTATGGTTAGGTGAAGGTGCAAGGATTCAAAGATCCGGCGAAGAACACGAAGAACGTGGAAAATCCAAAGTCTCGACGACTCGAAGATCCGAAGGCCGGAACACTTGAAGATCCGAAGAACACGATGAACACAAAGAACACAAACACGTGAAAAAACACGAAGAACGTGAAAGATTCAAAGGGTTGAAGGCTCAAAGAAGTAAACATTCAAGAATTCAACAAAGAACATGATGAACGCAAAAGATCCCAAGATCCAGAAACTCGGAGACCCGAAGATCCTTATAACATGAACACGAAAAGGAGAGAAGAACTTCACCAAACCCAACCTACGTGCGGTCATAGGGTCCGGCCCTAGATCGAACCACGGACGGTTCTTAGTGCTAATCCAAAAACGCGATTAACATTTTGGCGCTAGAAGGAGGGGTTCCCGAGAACAACCACAACTCTCCACCAACAAATCAACTTCCTCTACAGAAGATCTTTCAATCCGACACTGATTGATGCTAAAGCTCTCTTCACGTGAGCTTTCCGCCACGACCTCCGCCCTTACCTCAAAGGCCATCACCTTAGTGACCGGATATTTTTTTCCCTTATCAAGCTTCAATGGCCCCCGGTCTCAAAAACGACCAAAATACTCCATGTCGGAGGCGACCGAGACCCCTCGAAGAGATACAAAGCAAGGCCGCGGAATGGATACGACCGAGACGATCCGACCGGGTACAAAGTCACAATACACCACGTCAGAGGTGACCGAGACGCCCCGATGAGATATGAAACAAGGCTCCGAAACAGATACGACAGAGATGGTCCGGTCGAGCACAAAGACAAAATACTCCATGTCGGAGGCGACCGAGACGCTCCGACGAGATACAAAACAAGGTCTCGGAACGAATACGACCGAGACGATGCGGCCGAACACAAAGTCAAAAAGACTACAAGTTGGAGACGATCTAGACGTTCGACGAGATAAGAAAATAACCCCATAACAGATACGAGCGAAATGATCCGACCGGGTGCCAAGTAAAAAAGACTCCAAGTCCAAGAGACTCCAGTGGCGAACATCATCCTCGATCCCGTCCTCATCAAACGAGACACAAAGATGAAGCATCTCGAGAACAACATTTTTTCCGGTTGACAAACACACCCTTAAAGATCGAAGAACATGGAGCCATATTAGAGATTATTTAGGCGAAAAAGATCCATAAGCCAAGTCGCTCGTTCATGCTCGTACTTGATTGGGAGCCACATTGCTCGCTCGCGCTTGTCTTTATCGGAAGCCACGTCACTCAATCACGCTCGAAGACCCGTTCGCGAACATGTCGTGAGAACCCTTTGAACACTCGCTCAAGGTCTCGATTGCGAGCCATGGGCCCAAGTTATCGCCCCAATGATCACTCATCTCTCGGCGACACAAGAAACCCCGCAAAGAGACGTTCGATACCTTCGGTGAGATGAGGAATCCCCACGCGAACAAGGGCCCCACACAAAAGCTCTAAACGTCCACGCAACGCGGTGAGGGACTCGCAGAGAAGAAATCCTTACCAAGACGCAAGACTAAAAGAAGAGCCAAAAGAATAACAATAAGACTCCAAAAAAAAACCGCATACTCGCCAAATAAGCATCCACCCGATGCAAGCGAGACATAAAAAAAAAACTTTTACACCAAATCAAAATCCGGCGAAAGCCGAAGGACTCTTAGAACTCGTGAGAGGCTAAGGCCCAGAAAACGCGAGAGAGAGACAGTCAAAATCCGGCGAAAGCCGAAAGACATCTCAAGATGCGAGAGAGGCTAAGACCCAAAAGAACGCGAGAGAGACAGCCAAACTCTACGAAAGCAGAAAGACATCTCATGACGCGTGATAGGCTAAGGCCCAAAAGAGCGCGAGAGAGACAGT
Organism: Urtica dioica subsp. dioica; assembly: GCF_054948205.1. Taxonomy (NCBI): domain Eukaryota; kingdom Viridiplantae; phylum Streptophyta; class Magnoliopsida; order Rosales; family Urticaceae; genus Urtica; species Urtica dioica. The sequence goes on along the minus strand of NC_142756.1, from coordinate 28,153,311 downwards.
CAAAATCCGACGAGACCGTGAGACATTTCACGAAGCGGGAAAGCCAAAGCTCGAAAGAACGTGATAGAGACAATCAAGTCCGGCGAGAGCTGAAGGACAATATCACAACGCGAGATAAGCCAATGCTGAACAGAGTGAAAAATTGATAGTCAAGTCCGGCGAGCCGAAGGACATCCAACGATGCGGGAGAGACTAAAGTCCAAAAGAACGCATGAGAGATAGTCGAGCCCGGTTAGAACTAAAAGACATCTCACAATGCGTGATGAATCACCAAGAAAGGTGAAGCCTTAACTCCAAAAGAAAATGGAATGCTTAATTCTCACTACTCGATCCGCGACTTTAGATGGCTTGGTTGAAATCATCACCAAGTAGCGTAACACTCCATACCCAAAGTGGCGTGGAACAGTCCAAAGATAGGCGAAACCCCAACACAAGAGGTATGATCGTGCTTAGCCAGAAGAGACATCGTCCTCAATCACAAACGGTTAAGACTGTTGTGCTACTTGGAGTAAATTTCATTTAAACCTTAATCACAAGTGGAAAGCTCATCGTGAAATTTACAGTGAAGAATGCAACAACCGAAATTCAGAGTAGCTTGGGTTAGTCACAAAAAAGGCGAAGCCCAAAACCCAAGAGCGATCTAGGTTAAAGTTGAGCTCAATCCTCCAATGATTCGGAAACAACTCTAAAAACACTCAAAATCAAGTCCCCCACGATCCAGACGGGCATGACTCCAAAAAGCACAGAGTCAAGACACCAAGGCCACTGACGAAAAAGAAAAAGAAAGACTACTCTCGAGCAATTACGTTTCTCACACGACAAGTCGCACGAGAAACTGAGGGGTTAATGTTAGGTGCTATTTCTCACATGCCCAAAAAAAAAAACAGCTATAGACCAAAGAAAAACCAAAACAAAATCCTAAGCTATCTACGTTTTCCCATTTCTTTTTTTTACAAAAAGATCACTCACAAAAGAAGGGAAGAAAAGTAAATATCTTTCCCCTACTCTACTACCACACTATCTTGCAGACCAAAAAACAAGGAAACATAGATACATTTCTCCTACCATACACTCAACCTCACCAAGGCAAAAGAGGAGATAAAAATATCCATGACATAATACAACACGACTAATGTTGAGCGTCGGAGCACGCGTCGAGGGAAAACCCTCCGCGTCCCTCTAGATTCACGTTTTTATTATGGTTAGGTGAAGGTGCAAGGATTCGAAGACCCGGCGAAGAACACGAAGAACGTGGAAAATCCAAAGACTCGACGACTCGTAGATCCGAAGGCCGGAACACTTGAAGATCACAAGAACATGATGAACACAAAGAACACAAACACGTGAAAAACACCAAGAACGTGAAAGATTCAAAGGGTTGAAGGCTCAAAGAAGTAAACTTTCAAGAATTCAACAAAGAACATGATGAACGCAAAAGATCCCAAGATCCGAACACTCGGAGACCCGAAGATCCGACTAACATGAACACGAAAAGGAGAGAAGAACTTCACCAAACCCAACCTACGTGCGGTCATAGGGTCCGGCCCTAGATCGAACCACAGACGGTTCTTAGTGCTAATCCAAAAACGCGATTAACATTTTGGCGCTAGAAGGAGGGGTTCCCGAGACCAACCACAGCTCTCCACCAACAAATCAACTTCCTCTACGGAAGATCTTTCAATCCGACACAGATTGACGCTAAAGCTCTCTTCACGTGAGCTTTCCGCCACGACCTCCGCCCTTACCTCAAAGGCCATCACCTTAGTGACCGGAGATTTTTTCCTTTATCACGCTTCAATGGCCTCCGGTCTCAAAAACGACCAAAATACTCCATGTCGGAGGCGACCGAGACGCCCCGACGAGATACAAAGCAAGGCCGTGGAATGGATACAACCGAGACGTTCCGACCGGGTACAAAGTCACAATACTCCATGTCAGAGGCGATCGAGACGCCCCGACGAGATATGAAACAAGGCTCCGAAACAGATACGACAGAGATGGTCCGGTCGGGCACAAAGACAAAATACTCCATCTCGGAGGCGACCGAGACGCTCCGACGAGATACAAAACAAGGTCTCAGAACGGATACGACCGAGACGATGCGGCCGAACACAAAGTCAGAAAGACTACAAGTTGGAGACGATCTAGACGTTCGACGAGATAAGAAAATAACCCCATAACAGATACGAGCGAAATGATCCGACCGGGTGCCAAGTAAAAAAGACTCCAAGTCCAAGAGACTTCAGTGGCGAACATCATCCTCGATCCCGTCCTCATCAAACGAGACACAAAGATGAAGCATCTCGAGAACAACATTTTTCCGGTTGACAAACACACCCTTAAAGATCGATGAACATGGAGCCATATTAGACATTATTTCGGCGAAAAAGATCCATAAGCCAAGTCGCTCGTTCATGCTCGTCCTTGATTGGGAGCCACATTGCTCGCTCGCGCTTGTCTTTATCGGAAGCCACGTCACTCAATCACGCTCGAAGACCCGTTCGCGAACATGTCATGAGAACCCTTTGAACACTCGCTCAAGGTCTTGATTGCGAGCCATGGGCCCAAGTTATCGCCCCAATGATCACTCATCTCTCGGCGACACAAGAAACCCCGCAAAGAGACGTTCGATACCTTCGGCGAGATGAGGAATCCCCACGCGAACAAGGTCCCCACACAAAAGATCTAAACGTCCACGCAACGCGGTGAGGGACTCGCAGAGAAGAAATCCTTACCAAGACGCAAGACTAAAAGAAGAGCCAAAAGAATAACAATAAGACTCCAAAAAAAAATCCGCATACTCGCCAAATAAGCATCCACATGATGCAAGCGAGACATAAAAAAAAAACTTTTACGCCAAATCAAAATCCGGCGAAAGCCGAAGGACTCTTAGAACTCGTGAGAGGCTAAGGCCCAGAAAACGCGAGAGAGAGACAGTCAAAATCCGGCAAAAGCCGAAAGACATCTCAAGACGCGAGAGAGGCTAAGACCCAAAAGAACGCGAGAGAGACAGTCAAACTCTACGAAAGCAGAAAGACATCTCACGACGCGTGAGAGGCTAAGGCCTAAAAGAGCGTGAGAGAGACAGTCAAAATCTGACGAGACCGTGAGACATTTCACGAAGCAGGAAAGGCCAAAGCTCGAAAGAACGTGATAGAGACAATCAAGTCCGGCGAGAGCTGAAGGGCAATCTCACAACGCGAGATAGGCCAATGCTGAACAGAGTGAAAATGTGATAGTCAAGTTCGGCGAGCCGAAGGACATCCAACGATGCGGGAGAGACTAAAGTCCAAAAGAACGCATGAGAGATAGTCGAGCCCGGTGAGAACTAAAAGACATCTCACAATGCGTGATGAAGCACCAAGAAAGGTGAAGCCTTAACTCCAAAAGAAAATGGAAAGCTTAACTCTCACTACTCGATCCTCGACTTTAGATTGCTTGGTTGAAATCATCACCAAGTAGCGTAACACTCCATACCCAAAGTGGCGTAGAACAGTCCAAAGATAGGAGAAACCCCAAAACAAGAGGTATGATCGTGCTTATCCAGAAGAGACATCGTCCTCAATCACAAACGGTTAAGACTGTTGCGCTACTTTGAGTAAATTTCATATAAACCTTAATCACAAGTGGAAAGCTCATCGTGAAATTTACAGTGAAGAACGCAACAACCGAAATTCTGAGTAGCTTGGGTTAGTCACAAAAAAGGCGAAGCCCAAAACCCAAGAGCGATCTAGGTTAAAGTTGAGCTCCATCCGCCAATGATTCGGAAAAAACTCTAAAAACACTCAAAATCAAGTCCCCCGCGATCCAGACGGGCATGACTCCAAAAAGCACAGAGTCAAGACACCAAGGCCACTGACGAAAAAGAAAAAGAAAGACTACTCTCGAGCAATTAAGTTTCTTGCATGACAAGTCGCACGAGAAACTGAGGGGTTAATGTTAGGTGATATTTCTCACATGCCCAAAAACAAAAAAACAAACATCTGTAGACCAAAGAACATGGAATAGGGGGAAGTGCCTATGGGGTTGTTGAGGAGAGTTCCTCACCTCTCACGGCTCAGATATTGGCTAAGGTATGCAGGGGAAATTTCAAACTCGCGAACCTCTCTCCCTACAATGGAAAAGCGGATCCCGCTTACCATATCCAGCATTATGAAACCTGGATGACGATGCAGGGTGTCGCTCCCGAAGCCACGTGCCAAGCTTTTAGTCTTACCCTCGCCGGACCCTTCTTCGAGTGGTTCAAGAACTTAAGGCTGGGAAGCATCCGATCGTTGAAAGACCTGAAGGACATGTTCCTAGCACGCTTCGCTACATCTATCGTCCAAAAGAAGACCAAGATGTACCTGTGGTCGATCAGGCAAGAGAATGGCGAGTCTCTCAGACGATACCTCGCCCGATTCACTGAAGAATCGAATAAGGTCAACCGCTTTGACGACAAAGACGCAATCACTTCCATCATTGAAGGCTTGCGCACAAGTGACTTCCTTAAGTCCATCGTTGGCCGTGTCCCTTCTACCATGGCCGAGTTAATGACTCGAGCCAAGACCTTCATCGGAGTCGAAGATTACCTCGATGGCCGCAAGGGCAAAAATCAAAGCCCTCACCACCGAGACGAGCCTAGCAACGAGCAAGGCAACTCCCGCAAAAGATGAAACAGAGGGGGTCGGACTTCTAATAGCCGACCTCCGATGCCCCAAAAGCCGCGACTCGCGGAAGACGTTAAGGGCTACTCGTCGTTCACGCCATTGAACACGACGCCGGATCAAATCCTAGCTTTGGCACGTGACAAATTCACTCCCCTGGCTCCAATGAGCAAAGATCTCGCGACTCGCGATCGATCCAAATACCGTGAGTTCCATCAAGAATACGGTCACTCGACCTCTGAATGCTATAGTCTTAAAAGGCAGATCGAGGCATTGATCCAACGGGGTGAGTTGAAAGAGTTCGTGTTGCGCATGATCAGCGTTGTGGGCCCCACCACAAACAGACCACAGTCTGGCAAGGGAGGAGGAACAGCCGCTTCTGCCGACCGAACCACGGCTACTGTCGATGCCAATCCATAGCTCCACGTTGTAACTACCATACTGGGTGGCCCACAAGATGGAGATTCAGCCCGACAACGGAAAAAATTCCTAAGGGCCGTAGCTCAAGAAGACGCTGCTATGCACGTCAACCTCACGTACGAGGAACCTCCGTCTGTACCTCACGAGACGATCTACTTCACCAACGAAGAGGCCAAGCGAGTTATGCATCTGCACAATGACGCGATAGTGCTCAAAGCCCAAGTGGCCAATAAGTTGGTAAAAAGAGTTCTCATCGATAACGGCAGTGCTGCCGACATAATTTTCAAGTTCACCTTAGAGCGCATGAAGCTCGGGGGGCTATGCCCAACTTCGACCCAAACGCCTCTATTTGGGTTCACTGGGGATAGAGTCATGACCGAAGGCATCATCGATCTGCCGGTCACCTTCGGGACTCCCGGAGGCATTGAAGTTGTTCGCATGGTCCCCTTCCTAGTGGTTGATCAGGAGTCGCCATATAATGTCATCATTGAGCGACCCACGCTGAACCGACTCAGGGTCATTACTTCTACATACCACCTATTGGTGAAGTTCCCTACCAAGGATGGAATCGGCATCATGGCTGGAGATCAATCCCAAGCCAGAATATGATGCATCCAAGGAATCGATGGAAAAACCGCTAGAAAGACGGTTAACACAATCTCCAAAATAAGAGATAGCGTCGAGTCGACCAAGGTCCTCCGCGAAGTCCACGAAGACATCTGCATGACACCCAAGTCCAAGGTGCCGACGTCCTCATCCCAAACAGGGAAGGACCCCACAAAGTCTGCCAAGTCGTGCATGACGAGATACACTACATAAAATACATGGACGAGACACCGATCCGTCACCTGTGGAATGCGGAACACTTGAGAAAGTACTACCACTAGCCAGCGCTCCCCCCATTTTATTTCTTTGCTTTCCAGCATTCAATAAGGCCTACGAGCCAATGTTTTAGGATTTCAAATTTCTTCAATATTAATAAAGTTCGAGGTTTTTCTTTCAAAATCCGCTTTATCAAAGTTTTTCAATAACGTTTATAAACCCAAAAACTCGGGGGGCTAGTGACATAGGCAACGGTAAATACACTCAAAATCCTCAAGAAAGTATGCTCCACCCAACGAAAGTAAGCTCCACCAAAATAAAACACCCGAACATAAACGGGAACGAGCGTTCAACTAAGACGCCTCCACGGTGCGCCGTAAGACATCCATGAGGTGCAGGCTAAAGACGCCTCCGAGGCGCGCCATAAGTCATCCAAGAGATGCAGGCTAAAGACGCCTCCGTGACGTGCCATAAGACATCCACGAGATGCAGGCTAAAGACGCCTCTGCGGCGCGCCATAAGACATCCCAGAGATGCAGGCTAAAGACGCCTCCGCGGCGCGCCGTAAGACATCCCTGAGATGCAGGCTAAGACGCCTCCGCGGCGTGCCGTAAGACATCCCAGAGATGCAGGCTAAGATGCCTCCGCGGCGCGCCGTAAGACATCCCAGAGATGCAGGCTAAGACGCCTCCGCGGCGCGCCATAAGACATCCCAGAGATGCAGGCTAAGACGCCTCCGCAGCGCGCCGTAAGACATCCCCGAGATGCAGGCTAAGACGCTTCCGCGGCGCGCTATAAGACATCCCAGAGATGCAGGCTAAGACGCCTCTGCGGCGCGCCGTAAGACATCCCCGAGATGCAGGCTAAGACGCCTCCGCGGCGCGCCATAAGACATCCCAGAGATGCAGGCTAAAGTCGTCCCTCGCGACCAACCAAAGACGCCTACATGGCGCACGTAAGACGCCTACATGGCGCGACCAAGTTGTCCCTCGTGACGCACTTAAGACGCCTACATGGCGCACCTAAGACGCCTACATGGCGCACCAAAGCCGTCCCTCGCGACGCACCAAAGACGCCTACATGGCGCACGTAAGACGCCTACATGGCGCGACCAAGTCGTCCCTCGCGACGCACTTAAGACGCCTACATGGCGCACCCAAGACGCCTACATGGCGCACATAAGACGCCTACATGGCGGAACCAAGTCGTCCCTCGTGGCGCACCGAAGCCGCCTACACGGCACATCTAAAAAGCCTACAAGGCACATCTAAAAAGCCTACAAGGCGCACCTAAACTTGTTGTCAATGGTGCCCACAAGAGGAGTTGTAGTGTGTATTTATGTACATTTGATGTAATATAGTCTTACGAAGACTCTTGCTTGTAACTGCTTATTTATTAATAAAAGTTGAAACGTTCATTCAATTTTCCTTGTCTGAAGCTTTATGATAAAACCTTAGTCTTTTAGTCCATAAACAAATTTAACAACTTACGAAGAGACAAATGTAGATTTGCATGAACAAACTCTTCGTAGTTTGCTTAAAACGATATATTCGCAATCTAAGGGTCAAAGGACTATTGACCTCAGTACGATTGTTAGAAGAATCTATGATGTCTGGTTATGAGGTATTGAGAGTTGGAGACTCTATAGTTCTTCTAGGTATCTTCCGAAGGTACTGAATTGACCAGTGCACTTCTAGAGACAAGATAAGAACAAACCATTTAACCTATTATGTCTCGAAGTCACTACGTATGAATTGCATCGTGCTTACCTTAATCCTGAAATGAGACATGTCATTTCACACCTTAGTATTCTCTGTTGTCAGTCGTTTTCGGAAAATCCGAGACGCCGAGGAGGCACGTCGTTCAAAGGGCCGATGGTCAGGCCGGAGGTCCTCAAAAGCGGCAAGCCTTCAAATCCTCGCCCCAAACTCTTGACTCCTTGAGTCGAGCGGAGTCCCTTGAGTCGAGACTTGAGTCGGTTCCTCGAGTCGAGCCTCGCTCCTCGAGTTGAGCCTTGAATCAGTCTCCTCGAGTCAAGCTTCGCTCCTTGAGTTGAGCCTCGAATCGGTCTCCTCGAGTCGAGCATCGATTCGAGTCTTATCCATCGAACGAACATTTGTCATAGACCCAAAATACCAAGCCCACAATAGCTCAATGGGCCCGGAAGCGAGACGATCGCAAAGAGCCCGTGAAGAAGAAGTCCAGCGCGCGCCGCGCCGGCAGGGTCGCACGCCGTGCATTGGGCAGCGCTGTCCGCGCGCCGCGCCCTGTGAACTGCCACTACTTGTGCGCCCCCTCTTGAAAAGGGGCGCGTTCCTAGTCCCACATGGACGCCAAAGGACCCCATTAGGGTCCTCAAACACCTATATAAACCCCCTCCCACTGAGGGGAAAGGCATCCCTTCATCTCCTATCGACACGCTCGATTTCTTACTCTTCTCTGCTTCTCTGGATACCATATTTGGCCTGAAGCAGTCTCTCTTCTCTCTCCCCCGTTCTCAGATGTTCCGAAGCACTCACAGGGACTTCCCGGACGTCGCTCCCTCTACCCGAACGTTCTCCGGTGCTCAAGCGCGCCCCTAGGGTTCTCGACTATAGTTCCCCTCGCGCGTCTAACACGCTAGACGCGTACGCGATCTCCGAGGTTCTGAGACGCTGCCGAGGACTCCTCGCGCCCCGTCTCCTTCGTCTAGCACGCCTCTCCGCCAAGGTTCTACGCCTCATACTGCGTCTTTCACGCTTGAACTACATTCTGACCTGATCCCACGCACGGGTACGTAGGCAGCCGACAACCAAGGCACGGTCACTCCTCGTCCTCACCCCCTACCTCTCCCGAGACGCGGGTTGATCGGAGAAAACCCTAGCTTGAGACTATCGAGTTCACACTCTTGGCCCGGGTGCGATCACTTGGTCCGGCCTTGGATCGAACCGCCCGAGGTTTTCAATAGTTGTTCATTTTCGTGCGACAACATTTTGGCGCTAGAAGGAGGGGACTTCCCGACCTATTCAGCCCGAAATCCCTTCTGTTCATCTTCTTCTTTTCTTCTGCGAACTCAACCTTCTCGAACTTGAGAAACGATGAGTAGCCAACCACCCGTACGTTCTGAGGGCGTGAACAACCCCGAAAACGTCACTGGGACCAAGAAATACTTCTTGCGCTCCCGAGCGCATGGTGACGAAGAGTCGCTCCACGAAGAGAGCTCGACCCGCTCACCATCTCCATCTCCTGATAGCAGGGACGACCGCATCATGGAGTTTCCGCCGACTGAAGGCGAGGAACGCAAGGTACCACAGCCGACTGGCTGCAAAGCAACCTATGCGTGACACGATAATCCCCAACGGGGATCCTGAGAACCTCAACGAGGAAAGCCGCGACCGCGACCCTGATTACGAGGGTACTGGTGAGTCGGAGGATATCGAGACTTCTCTCACGAAGGACGGGGGACTCCCTGCCGTGTTTGAAGCCGGTCCGTCGAATCCCTTACCCCGAACAGGCGATGCGCCGGCAGCTTCTCAAGAGGGGAATTCCCGACGTTCAGCTCTCGACCGACTAGGTCCGAGGGAGAATGTTGCGGAAAGTCAGGGCGCGCGGAGAGCGCACCGTCGCAAACAAAGCATGCGCGTCCGTACGACCAGCCCTAACCTTAGGGACCGCCTCACTGCTCAACGCATTGGGCGTGGCAATGATCTGAGAGAGCGACTAAGCTCTAGACCCAATATCCCGCTGGCAGCCCCAACTAACGGGAACCGCCGCACAGGACAGGGGTCTAACGAGAGGCTGCAGGTGACTCCTCCCGATCAAGGGGTTACTCCAACGACCGGTCTCGATGTGGTCACTATGATCCACAACCTTCGAAATGAGGTACGAGATCTCCGAGAATACGGAATAGGTGGAAGTGCCTATGGGGTCGTTGAGGAGAATTCATCGCCTTTCAGTACTCAGATACTGGCTGAGGTTTGTACGGGGAATTTCAAGCTCCCGAACCTCGCTCCCTATGATGGGAAAGCAGATCCTACTTACCACATCCAGCACTATGAAACCTGGATGACGATGCAGGGTGTTTCTCCTGGCACCATGTGCCAAGCTTTTAGTTTGACCCTCGCCGGACCCGGCTTTGAGTGGTTCAAGAACTTAAAGCCAGGAAGCATCCGCTAGTTCAAAGACCTGAAGAACATGTTCCTAGCACGGTTCGCTACATCTATGTTCCAAAAGAAGACCAAGATGTACCTGTGGTCAATCAGGCAAGAGAGTGGCGAGTCTCTTAGACGATACCTCGCCCGATTCACTGAAGAGTCAAACAAGGTCGACCGCTTTGACGACGGTGACGCAATTGCAGAAAACTTCAAAGGGTACTCGTCGTTCACACCGCTTAACACAGCGTCGGAAAGGATCTTGGCTCTGGCACGTGACAAGTTCACGCCCCCGGCTCCAATGAAGAAGGATCCCGCAACTCGCGATCGATCCAGGTATTGTGAGTTCCATCGGGAATACGGTCATTCGACCTCGGAATGCTACAACCTCAAAAGGCAAATCGAGGCTTTGATCCAACGGGGTGAGCGGAAAGAGTTTGTGTTACGCATGATTAGCGCTGCGGGCCCCACCACGAACAGACAACAGTCTGGTCAGGGAGGAGGAACAGCCGCTTCTGCCGACCGAACCACGGCTACTGCCAACGCCAACCCACAACTCTACGTTGTAACCACCATATTGGGAGGTCCACAAGATGGAGATTCAGCCCGACAACGGTAGAAATTCCTTAGGGCCGTGTCTCAGGAAGACGCTGCTATGCACGTCAACTTCACATATGAAGAACCTCCGTTCGTGCCTCACGAGACGATGTATTTGACCAATGAAGAGGCCAAGCGAGTTGTGCATCCGCACAATGACGCGATCGTGCTCAAGGCCCAAGTGGCCAATAACTTGGTGAAAAGGGTTCTCATCGATAACGGCAGCGCTACCGACATAAATCCAAGTCCACCCTAGAGCGCATGAAGCTCGGGGGGCTGCGCCCGACTCCGACCCAAACGCCATTGTTTGGGTTCACTGGGGAAAAGGTTATGACCGAGGGCATTATCGACCTGCCGGTCACCTTTGGGACCCCTGGAGGAATCGAGGCCGTTCACATGGTCCCATTCCTAGTGGTCGATCAAGAGTCGCCTTATAACTTAATCATCAGGCGACCCACGTTGAACCGGCTAAGGGCAATCACTTCCACGTACCACCTACTGGTGAAATTCCCCACCGAAGTGGGAATTGGCATTATGGCTGGAGACCAATCCCAAGCCAGAATATGCTACGTACAAGGAGTTGATGGCAAATCCGCGGGAAAAGCGGTCAACACAATCTTCCAACTGGAAGACGATTTCCCATGCAACCCAATGGATGCAAGGAAGTTCGGAGAAATTCACCCCCGGGATGAAATCGAGAGACTCAAGGTGGAAACCTCCGATGATCTTGTGCCAATCGTCCTGGACGAATCTAAGCCTGATCAGGTTGTAAAATTCGGCACCCGACTTCCACTCGCCATCAAAACTCAGCTTACTGCCTTCCTTAGGGAGTTCAAGGATATTTTTGCATGGACTCATGCGGACATGCCCGGAATCGATCCCGAGGTAATAGTGCACCGATTGAACGACGACCCAAAGGTCACCGAAAAAGTGCAGGCTAGACGAACGTTCAACCCAGAACGATACCTGGCCATAAATGAAGAGGTCGAGAAACTCATCACCGCAAACTTCATTCGAGAGGCTAAGTACCCCAAGTGGGTCGCCAACGTGGTAATGGTCAAAAAGCCCAACGGGAAGTGGCGAATTTGTATAGACTACAAAGATCTTAACAAAGCCTGCCCTAAGGACTGCTTTCCACTCCCGCGCATCGAACAACTGGTGGACGCCACGGCCGGCCATGAACTTCTAAGCTTCATGGACGCCTATTCAGGCTACAACCAAATTCGAATGCACGAGCCCGATCAAATTAAGACGACCATTGTCACCGATCGAGGTCTCTACTGTTACGAGGTCGTGCCTTTCGGCCTTAAGAACGCGGGAGCAACGTACCAACACTTGGTAAATCGGATCTTCGCCGATCAAATCGGCAAGACGATGGAAGTATACGTGGACGACATGCTCGTTAAAAGCCTACTGGCAACCAATCATGTACGCGACCTAAGGGAGATGTTCACAATCCTCCGCCGATATAAAATGAAGCTCAACCCCAACAAATGCGTATTCGGGGTTGAATCCGGGAAGTTCCTCGGTTACATCGTCAGCCGACGAGGCATAGAGGCGAATCCGGAAAAAATCAAGGCACTCCTTGAAATGAAGTCGCCAAGACGAGTCAAAGAGGTACAAAGCCTGACCGGTCGGATCGCCGCTCTAACACGCTTCGTGTCTAAAGCCACCGACAAGTGTCAACCGTTCTTCAAAGCTCTAAAGAAGACGGGCGGCTTTGAGTGGACGGACGAATGCGAAAGTGCCTTCCAAGAAATGAAGGCTTACTTTGGGTCCCCACCATTCCTCTCTAAACCAAGAGAGGGCGAGACGCTATACGTATATCTCGCCGTCTCTGAAAGAGCTGTAAGTGTTGTCCTTGTCCGCGAAGAAAACAAGGTCCAATGGCTGATCTACTACGTGAGCAAAGTCTTACTCGACGCGGAAACGCGCTACACCGAGATTGAGAAACTTTCTCTGGCTCTCGTAACGGCAGCAAAGAAGCTACGACCGTACTTCCAAGCTCACCCAATCGCGGTGCGAACTGAGCATCCAATCGGTAAAGCTCTTCAAAAGGGAACATCGACTCGCATGGCGATCTGGTCCCAATAATTGAGCGAGTACGGGATTGAGTTCCACCCAAGAACGGCTTTAAAGGGGCAGGCCTTAGCCTACTTCGTGGCAGAATTCTCTTATACTCCCGATATGGGAAGAGCGGAAGCTGACTTGAACGATGATGCGTTAACTCGGAAAAGGAAGGTAGACCCAACGGGTCCCATCTGGGAGCTATACGTAGATGGGGCATCTAATGCTCGGGGGGCTGGCGCCGGAATAATTTTGATTAACCCCGATGGGGAAAAGCTGCGATACGCCCTTCACTACGGCTTCCAAGCCTCCAACAATGAAGCTGAATACGAAGCGCTCATTGTAGGGATAGAGCTGGCACAGAAACTCGGCTCCCATAACCTGCGAATACACTGTAACTCGCAGTTGATCGTAAACCAGGTTAAAAGAGATTACACCGCCAAGGAACCTAACATGGTCGCGTACCTGGCTAAGACAAACTCCAAACTCGATGCTTTCTCTTGGTTCGAGATTCACCAAATCCCAAGAGATCAAAATTCAGAGGCTGACGCGCTTGCTCGCCTCGGATCTGGCATCGATGAAGACGGATTGGGGACCGTACCCATTGAATTTCTCCCACGGCCATCCGTCTCCCGAGACGAAGTCAGGACCGTAGAGGTGGCATCTCAGCCCACTTGGATGGACCCAATTGTCGAGTTTTTGCGAAGAGGGGAACTCCCCGAAGACCGCAAGGAAGCCGATAAACTGAGGGCCTTAGCATCCAAATACACGCTCCGTGAGGGCATACTCTATAAGCGCGGTTACTCGACGCCGCTGCTCCGGTGCCTCGATAGCGTTGAGTCGACCAAGGTCCTCCGCGAAATTCATGAGGGCATCTGCGGGAACCACGCCGCTGGAACTTCCCTTGCGCTCAAAGCGCTTAAGTAAGGCTATTTCTGGCCTACCATGAAGCGAGATGCTTGCGAATGGGCAAGGCGTTGCGATAAATGCCAGCGCATCGCGGAAATTCCTCGACAGCCCCCGACCCCATTAAGGAGCATCGTTGTCCCACGTCCCTTTGCTAAGTGGGGCGTGGACATCATTGGTAAGCTCCCTAGAGCGCCAAGGCAATACGAGTACGCCATTATCGCCATCGACTACTTCACTAAGTGGGTAGAGGCCGAGCCGCTTGCCAGAATAACTGAAGCAAACACGACAAACTTCATCTGGAAAAGCATCATATGCAAGCACGGTATCCCCGCCTCGATTGTGACTGACAACGGAGCACAATTTGACAACGCGCGAGTAAGAGATATCTGCGATCAATTGAAGATCAGCAAGACCTTCTCCTCGCCGCGTCATCCTCAGGCCAACGGCCAAGTCGAGGCAGTCAACAAGACTATCAAAAGCAATCTGAAAAAGAAGCTCGAAGACAAGAAAGGTGCCTGGGCCGAGGAATTGCCATTCGTCCTATGGGCATATAGGACAACCGCGCGAAACGCCACCGGTGAGACGCCATTCTCCCTTGCATATGGGGTCGAGGCCGTGGTTCCAATTGAAACCGAGATACCCACGTTCTGAATTGACACGTTCGACGAAGCGGACAACGACGAGGCCATGCACCTTGAGTTGGACCTGATCGATGAAAAGAGAGCGGAAGCATTCAGACGCCTCGCCGCACAGAAGCGCAAGGTCGAAAGATACTACAACTCCAAGATCAAAAGGCGAACCTTTGCCGTCGGAAGCCTCATCCTCAGACGAGTGTTCCAGAACACACAAGTCCAAGGCGCCGGCGTCCTAGGCCCGAACTGGGAAGGCCCTTACAGAGTCCGCAAAGTCATTCACGACGGGACATACTACATCGAGCACACGGACGGAACTCCGATTCGCCACCCGTGGAACGCGGAGCACTTAAGGCAGTACTACCAGTAGCTAGCGTCCCCCGCATTTTTATCGCTTTTATTTCCCATTTTCAATAAGGCCTACAAGCCAATGTTTTAGGATTTTAATTGTCTCGCAAGTTTTTCGCAAAAGTAATAACACTCGAGTTTTCCGTTTCAAATTCCGTTTTATGCAAGTTTTCTGGTTATCAACAATTAACTTATAACCCAAAAACTTGGGGGCGCTATCTATGGTAAGAAAACTCTCAAAAGAACACGCTCCACCAAAAAAACCTAAGACGCCTACATGGCGCACTTAAGACGCCAACATGGCGCACGTAAGACGCGTAAAGGCGCAACCTATAAGACGCCTACATGGCGCAACCTAAGACGTCTACATGGCACACTTAAGACGCCTACATGGCGCAACCTAAGATGCCTACATGGCGCACTTAAGATGCCTACATGGCGCACGTAAGACGCCTACATGGCACAACCTATAAGACGCCTACATGGCGCAACCTAAGACGCCTACATGGCGCACTTAGGACGCCTACATGGCGCACGTAAGACGCCTACATGGCGCAACCTAAGACGCCTACATGGCACACGTAAGACGCCTACATGGCGCAACCTAAGACGCCTACATGGCGCACTCAAGACGCCTACATGGCGCAACCTATAAGACACCTACATGGCGCAACCTAAGACGCCTACATGGCACACTTAAGACGCCTACATGGCGCACTGAAGACGCCTACATGGCGCACGTAAGACGCCTACATGGCGCAACCTAAGACGCCTACATGGGGCACGTAAGACGCCTACATGGCGCAACCTAAGATGCCTACATGGCGCACTTAAGACGCCTACATGGCGCACGTAAGACGCCTACATGGCGCAACCTATAAGACGCCTACATGGCACAACCTAAGACGCCTACATGGCGCAACCTATAAGACGCCTACATGGCGTAACCTAAGACGCCTACATGGCGCACTTAAGACGCCTACATGGCGCACTTAAGACGCCTACATGGCGCACGTAAGACGCCTACATGGCGCAACCTAAGACGTCTACATGGCGCACTTAAGACGCCTAAATGGTGCACGTAAGACGCCTACATGGCGCAACCTATAAAACGCCTACATGGCGCAACCTAAGACGCCTACATGGCGCACTTAAGACGCCTACATGGTGCACGTAAGACGCGTAAAGGCGCAACCTATAAGACGCCTACATGGCGCAACCTAAGACGCCTACATGGCGCACGTAAGACGCGTAAAGGCGCAACCTATAAGACGCCTACATGGCGCAACCTAAGACGCCTACATGGCGCACTTAAGACGCCTACATGGCGCACGTAAGACGCCTAAATGGCGCAACCTAAGACACCTACATGGCGCACTTAAGACGCGTACATGGCGCACGTAAAATGCCTACATGGCGCAACCTAAGACGTCTACATGGCGCACTTAAGACGCCTACATGGCGCACGTAAGACGCCCACATGGCGCAACCCAAGACGCCTACATGGCGCACTCAAGACGCCTACATGGCGCGCTTAAAACGCCTACCTGGCGCGACCTGAGACGTCCACGTTGCACAATCCGGCACACGTAAGGCGCCTACGTAGCATGGCTGACTCGCAGTTGAAAATACTTAAGAACGCAAACCATCCAAGTGACTGGCGTGTTTGAAAAGGTATCCTGCTGAGATAAAAGGATGGGCAAAACCATTGACACAAACAATTGACCATCTAAACATGCCATAAAAGATGAATGTGCAAAAACATTCATAAAAATAAATAAATAACTTCTCATAAAAGAAAGGGGCAACTGCCTCAAGTCCTAGAAAGCATGCGCTAAGACAAGTGCGCTAAAGGGAAAAATCCTAGTAAGCAAGCGCTAAAACAGGTGCGCTGAATGGAAAAACCTAAAATGCATGCGCTAAACACTTGCGCGAGAAAAATAAAGAAAGAAAAGGTCACTCGGCGGGATCGTCGCCTACAGGATCGGCCCCGTCGAGTGGTGGGAACAACGAGTCGAAGAAGTGGAAGGTGACCCCCCGATAAACATTCTCGGTAGCTGTAGCGTCCCGACACTCCACCGCCGCCGCATGTCTTGCCTCCTCGACTCCGACTTCAAAGTCGTCTTGGAGGTCAGACGCAAGCTGTTCCGCCGCGGTTTTCTCCTCGGTGACCCGAGCCACCTCCTCCGCCAAGGAGTCGCGCTCACGCTCCGCACGAACACGGGCAGCCTCGCTCGATGTAAGCTGGCCCTGGAGAATGCCAACTTCTTCTGTGCGCGATTCCAACTGACGTCGAAGGTCCCGCGCTTCGCTCCGGAAGACCTCCGTCGATCGAGTCGCCACTTCGAGGGCTTGACGTTCCGTCGTTAGCTCCTCAGCTATCTTCGCCACCGCCGCTTGAGCACGGTCGCACTAGCCGCGGGTAACTTCCAATTCCACACGAGCCTCCTGAAGCTGCTCGCGGAGACTCGCAAACTCCGCCTTTGAGTGAGAACCTCGCTCGGCGTGGGCCAGCTGAGACTTCGTTTGAGCAAGCTCCTCCTGGGCACGGCTCATCCGCCTGATGAGGTCGTGAAGGATCTTCTCGCCCCGGGTCGCTCGAGCAAGCACCTGAGAAGGCAAAAAGATAGTTTAGCGAAAGATAGGTTCATCACAAACGAGGCAAGGGAAACTTACTCTCTGTGCATCGGAAACGCCGTGACGAAAGAACTCCACGTCGCTGCTGGCCACGACGCTCATCCACATCTTCATCGAAGATTGAGCAAGGCCTAGGGAACATTCCCCCCTAACCTCCGCAGCCTCCACGTCGACCATCGAGTTTACGCGCTTGGAGTCCGAAGACGTGTCTGGTAAAGCCGAGGAGGAGGGTCGCTTCAAAGAAGCGCGAGGACCGCTCTCCGTCCGATGATCGGTATTGGGTTTCTCCCGACCGTTCCGCGCAGCAATCCGACAACGGACCGCCGCCAACGACTTCGGGTCCTGAGAAGCCTTCGCTAGACGCGCTCGAGCCCTCGCCCTAGCCGAAGAGACTTCAAAAGCGACAAAGTCAAAACCCTAAGCTAAAAGTAAAAGCAAGAAGCGCGAAACGTCGACATACCTTGAAGATCGCCGCTCGAGAGAGATGATGCGGCACGGGGGGCACTCTCGGTCCGCTGACTAGGTGGAAATGGCGGGAACCACCCGGTGGAAACCATCAGCTCAGGAGAACGAAATCGTTCAACGGCTTTCCGAGCCTCCGACATTCCCCGGATCTCCTTCACAAAATCGAGGTGATCGGCCCCCGCGTCAGCAGGAAACTCGGTCAAGGGGCCGAACCGGAGCGGCGCATCGCCAAAAGCCTCCGCCGAGACCCACACCCATAGTCGTCTATTATACTTCTCTGAATCGATGATCAGCTTAGTATTCCGACGATCGCGGGCCACGAAGAAACTGGGTTGCCCGGGCGCAGGGAAGACCGCGATGAGATTACGAAAATCACTCACGGTCATTACCCGCTCAGTCTGGCAATACCACTCCATGTGGCACATCGCCACGATGCGGTAGAACGCCGGACTCATCTGACATGCGTGCACCCCCAGACGAGCGAGAAGGTGCTGAACGATGGGTTGAAACGGCAGCCGCAACCCGCAGTTGAGACTTGCAACTGAAACTGCAGCAAATCCACGACGAGGCCGGAAAGGATGGTCGCCCTTTAAGGGACGGAGAAGCGCCACGGACGACGGAATGGCGAATGCCTCCTGGAGACCGACGAATGTCCGGTAGGTGAGCGAGCTCGAAGCGTCGACCCCCGAACAGTCAAAGTCCTCGGGAGCAGCAAAGCCCTCCTCGGGATAACACTCCTTCCTAGCAAGAGACCTCGCCGATACTAACACCTCTGCGTCAGGGGTCCCGGGCTGAGAACCCCCTGGCTCCACGGAAGGGCTCCTACCCTCCGACACGACCGCGACAGTCGCCGACGGTATCTTGGGACACTCCGATGAGAGGCCTTCGGCCCCCGGACATGTCTCCGACTCACCTCCGGGATCTTCAGACTCGGGACCAAAGTCGTCCACGCAGTCTATCTCGTCGAGGACCGACTCTAGCGGAGTCACCGCATCCGCGTCCGTAACGTCCCCCGGAACGCCTTGAGGGTCCAAGTCGGACTGCGGCACGTCGAGGCGGGTTTTGTCACGAACCCCCCCGCCAACTAAGTTGATCACGAGGCAAGGGGTAGGTTCCCCGGACGTGGGATGATCAAACTCCCCACCTGTATCGCGCCCAGTTGGCGCACACTCTTCGTGAGACTGAGCAGCGGGCACAGTCGCACCCAACTCGCCTTCCTCCAGCCACTGCTCTACTCCGCTCGGATTCTCTTCCACGTGCAGAGGAACTTCCCCCAATCCCGCGAAGAGATCATCCTCTGCATGTTCAGAGCCCTGAAATAAGAGAGAGAAATCAATCTCGGGACTCTCAGTTGAGAAAAGGGGAGGGACACCCATAATACAGGCGTAAAAAAAGAGAAAACAAGCGTAGAGAAGAGAGAAAAAATAAAGTGAGGAATAAAGAGAAGGGGAGGGGTCTATTTATAGACTTCTAGGGGGGTAGGAGTCGAAATTCTACTCCCACAAAGAGCAAAATCGGAGGAAAAACTCCGAAAAGTCGGAGTTCCCCCGCGCAAGGCGAACCAGCCCCGCGCACAGGGCACGCCACGCGCCAAGCCCGCGCGCCGCGCCGTCCCGGGCGCGCGCCGCGCGGCCCCCTAAAAAAAAAAGAGAGAAAGGAAAAGAAGATTTTTTCCTCGGGTAACGGGACATGAGAAATATTTTCCTCAAACACCCAACTAGAAGAGCAAAAAGTTCATCGCTAGGACACCTCCCGAGCGACGAACTTGGGGGGCTAATGTTGTCGCTCGTTTTCGGAAAATTCGAGACGCCGAGGAGGCACGTCGTTCAAAGGGCCGATGGTCAGGCCGGAGGTCCTCAAAAGCGGCAAGCCTTCAAATCCTCGCCCCAAACTCTTGACTCCTTGAGTCGAGCGGAGTCCCTTGAGTCGAGACTTGAGTCGGTTCCTCGAGTCGAGCCTCGCTCCTCGAGTTGAGCCTTGAATCAGTCTCCTCGAGTCGACCTTCGCTCCTTGAGTTGAGCCTCGAATCGGTCTCTTCGAGTCGAGGATCGATTCGAGTCTTATCCGTCGAACGAACATTTGTCATAGACCCAAAATACCAAGCCCACAATAGCTCAACGGGCCCGGAAGCGAGATGATCGCAAAGAGCCCGTGAAGAAGAAGTCCAGCGTGCGCCGCGCCGGCAGGGTCGCGCGCCGCGCATTAGGCAGCGTTGCCCGCATGCCGCGGGTCACGTGCCGCGCCCGCCCAAGGGCGCGCCGCGCATCGAGCAGCGGAGACCGTGCGCCGCGGGTTGAGCGCCGCGCGCCGCGAGTCGCGCGCCGAGGGGCGCGTTCCTAGTCCCACATGGACGCCAAAGGACCCCCTTAGGGTCCTCAAACACCTATATAAACCCCCTCCCACTGAGGGGAAAGGCATCCCTTCATTTCCTATCGACACGCTCGATTTCTTACTCTTCTCTGCTTCTCTGGATGCCATATTTGGCCTGAAGCAGTCTCTCTTCTCTCTCCCCCGTTCTCAGAGGTTCCGAAGCACTCACGGGGACTTCCCGGACATCGCTCCCTCTGACCGAACGTTCTCCGGTGCTCAAGCGCGCCCCTAGGGTTCTCGACTGGAGTTCCCCTCGCGCGTCTAACACGCTAGACGCGTACGCGATCTCCGAGGTTCTGAGACGCTGCCGAGGACTCCTCTCGCCCCGTCTCCTTCGTCGAGCACGCCTCTCCGCCAAGGTTCTATGCCTCATACTGCGTCTTTCACGCTTGAACTACGTTCTGACCTGATCCCACGCACGGGTACGTAGGCAGCCGACAACCAAGGCACGGTCACTCCTCCTCCTCACCCCCTACCTCTCCCGAGAGGCGGGTTGATCGGAGAAAACCCTAGCTCGAGACTATCGAGTTCACACTCTTGACCCGGGTGCGATCACTTGGTCTGGCCTTGGATCGAACCGCCCGAGGTTTTCAATAGTTGTTCATTTTCGTGCGACAACATTCTCATTTGAGAAAGTCAGAGTTCGGACTCACTATGTGATTCCGAACAAGGCCTATTGGTGAAGTACTAAGTTGTGAGAATGTCATGAGTAACTTTGTGAAGATCTCATAGATATGGAATTCATGTACAAGATTGCTGAAATGCAATGTATATCACCTCATGCTTTGTTCCTTGGAGTGTGAATAAATGAACTGGCCAGTGTCCAAATTGGGTCTTGACTCTTTTGGATGAAACAATGTGACCTGTTAGGTCCTCGTCAATACATTGTTTCTAACTTATTCACAAGCGAAAAAGGAGTTGAGGAAATAACAGCTAGAAGGGTAATATGGTAATTTTGTAAATCCCGACTAGCTGATGATATTCATGAAGGGTAAACACTGATAATGTTCAGTGGATCCACTCATTACAATTAGGTTGAATTCTTGAGTAGAAAATAAATTCATTTGAACCGAGAGATTTTCAGTGTCAACTCTTTAGTGGAGTCAGTTGACATTAAGCTAAACTTGGAAAAGGTTTGTCAACTTTTGAGTCCAAGTATTTTAGCTCAAGCTTTGTTCATTTGGATCCATGAGGTCACTATCACGAATCACATCGATTAGGAATAGTTAAACTGGAAGCTAAGTCAAAACAAAAACGAAAATTGTCAAAAGGGTATTTTTGTCTTTTGAGACATAGCATGAAATGAATGTCAATAAATTTTTTGACAAGGTCATTTGATGACTTAGTAATACTCGGCCATGACTTGATCATTGGGCTTTGTGGATTAATTTCATTTCATAAGAATTTTATTGAAAATTCTTAATGGACCTTTTTCATGTTGTCATGAACAAATGAAGAAGCTTCTAGAAGCCCATTCTAGATGAGGATAGGCGCCCAACATACCCAAGAGAAAGAGAGAATATTTTGTGCATAAATGTATGAAGATACTTGCCAAAAGAAAAAGAGGAAACAAATTTCCCCTAAGAGGAAATGAGGTAGGCGCCCAAGAGAGAGTCAAAGGCATGGAACAAAAGAGGAAACTAATCCCTTGGGGATTAGCATGAGGTAGGCGCCCATTTTGGAAATTTGGGCAATAAGGGATTGCTCATAAAGGCTTGGAAAATAAGAGGAAACTACTTCTTTCCAAGGCCAACCCTTCTTCTATAAATAGGACCTCATTCCTCTCATTCTATTCATTCCACATAAGTTAGAGATTGAGAGCCTCTCTCTCTAGAACTTGTGGTTGCCGCCTCTTCCTCTCTCTCTCTAGTTTATTTTCGATTTTTGTTTTGGCACCTAGGTCCTCATTTGACGTAGTTTTTAGCTCTGCGACTTCAAGACTCGTTCTTAAGTCGTGGTGTTTAAAAGTGCCCACTCACTAATTCCTTTATTTCGAGTTATTTAGTGATAGAAACTTTCGTGGTTTCTCGAGGTGCCGAGTAAAGAAAGAGAGAGGTGCTGCGAGGGGAGACGAGCATTGCAAACTTTCCAAAAGCTTCTTCAAAGTTCAAGCTTCAAGAAAGGTTAGTAAACTTCTAGCTCATATTAGTTTTTAATTACATGTACTTGCTCTTTGTCTAGGTTAGTAAAAAACTGTTTTTACTTGTAAAAGAAATTTTTTAAAATTCCGCCGCTTTGCGAAGAGTTAAACTTTTTCTTAAACCCTAGATCAATTCCAACAAATGGTATCAGAGCTATGGTCAAAGATATGCATGTACATGTATTTAAAAATATGAGCTTGAAAATCGTTTTCAAGAGTTTACTAAGTTTGTGACAAGTTAGAATTGTTTTCTTAGATTTTTTTAATTTATTGCTCTTGCCTTTAAATTAAAAATCATTTTGATTTTCTATGAGTTTGGGATGTTATTAAAACACATTAGAATCAGTTCTAAAAGTTTTTTAATTTTTTTATATTGAAAAACGTGTTTTAAAGGTTTGAGAAATTTCGACTAAATTTTGTGACTAGTTTTATTGTCTTACTAGTTTCTTTTATTTACTTGAATCGTTTTATGCTTGTTGTTATTTCTTTTATGCCTTGTTATTACCTTACTAATAAAACACAAATAAAAGCTTTAACAACCTTCATAAAACGTTCCGTTACACTCGATTCTTTTTCGCACCTAAAAAGGACCAAGCTTTAATTATTTCTTTTTCTTCGAGCTGGAGTAAACACGCATTAAAAGTGGCATAACTCTCTTCTCAGAAATCTAAATTTAATGATTCTTGAATAAAATTAAATCTCTGTCTGTCCTCTGTCCAATGCCACTGGTTTCAGATCAAAAGGACATTGGAGCCGCCAGTTATGGCGATTTTACTCCGAGGTGCACGGCTGTTCCGAAACTCCAGTTTTTTTAGAATTCCGGATTTTCAGCCCCACTACCATGAGTTATAGAACTCTAATGAGAAAATTTTCTTGAGCAAAATTGTTTTTTTTATAAGATTATAAACATGATGTGTAAGATTAAAAAGTTTTGATTTTTGAAAGATTAATTGAAATTGAGTTTTTACAAAACTAGTTTGAATTTTGAAAAACCGTTTTCTCTTTCAAACTTGAAAAATATTTTGTCATCCAAATCAAATAAATTTTCAAAATGTTTTCAAAACTATATCTATATCACATATGTTTAAAATCTATATGCTCTTGAAAATTTGAGTGGGAGGTCTCGTTGTAGACAAGCCGAAAAATAAAAAGATGTGTAATCTCAAACTTTCAAGTGTCCGAGTGAGTTGAAGTTCACACTTCCCTCACGCACTTTCCCGAAATAGAAAATAGGAAAAGATCGAGTATGTACCTTGTGCCTTTATGCACTAACACTGCTCTGAACATGTCGATCTAGGATTCTCTTCTAGTTGTCCGCTATGTCGCTCTCTAACTAGGAAATCCGTTTCCGAACTTACAAGAGTCGATGAACCAACTCCAAAAACTAAGTGGGAGGGTTATACTTGTTGTTTGTAACCCGCGATCCCCAACACTAATGAAAGAAGCAATTAACGTTGGACTAAGAGCAGCTCTTGCAACCCTCACTTAAATGGGAGTACTCCAAGGCGTTCTTGCTTCGATCATTGCTCAATGAGCTACGTCCGAGACTGAGACGATGATGACAAGGCCTCCCCTTGGGGGATTGTTTTTCAAAGTTGATCTTTTGGACTAAGTGGTTGGTTACACACTTAGGCTCAATCCCTAGTAATCCTCCCTTGAGGCTCTGCGAAAGGATGTGAGTGAGCAAACAAATTTAAAAGGTGGCTTTGGCTAAGCATTAATGATGTGTCATTTACTTATAAATGGAGATATTTTGCGGCCTTCTCTTGAGGGAGTAAATTATCGTTTGGTTTATAACACCTTTGGATTTTATAAAAGTCTTAATAAAACTTAAATCCTAAACCAAAGACTAATCATAAACTTGTTTCAACTTTTATAGGCAATATGTCTCTCAACCCTCTCTCAACCATTCTTTCCTCGAATAAACTCGAAGGCGACAATTACGTCGACTGGAAACGTAACCTCGACATAGTCCTTACTGTCGACAAGCACAAATGGGTTCTCACCACCCCCTGTCCTCAAACGAATGAAGATTCGACGCAAGAGGAAAAAGACACCCTGGCGGCCTGGCTTCGATCCGATGATATTGCGAGGTGCTATATTCTGGCATCGATGAACAATGTGTTGCAACAACAACATCGTGATTATGAAACTGCCACCGATATGCTCTACAATCTCCATGAGATGTTTGGAGGGCAAGGACGTCAAGCTAGGCAACAAGCAGTCCGACAGTTTATGAACTGTCAGTTTATGAACTGTCATATGAAGGCTAGGACTCCTGTTAGAGACTTTATGATACTGATAATTAGTTTTCTGAATAAAATGGAAATCCTAGGATCTGAGATTGATGGGAAGAATGTCGTAAATATGATCTTAGAAACTCTCCCCGCATCTCTTGATACCTCCAAGATGAACTACTCCATAAACAAGCTAGAGTACACTGTTACCAAGCTTGAGATGGAACTTCACACTGCTGTAGGTCTCACTAAGAGAAAGAGGAATAAAGGAGAGGCGCATGCTATTGAGCACAAAGCCTCCGCCTCTAGAACTAAGAAGAGACCTCATAAGGCCGATAAAAAGAACTGTCCTGCCTATCTTAAAGCAAAGGAACATAGTATTGTACTAGTTACCGAAGCATGCTTAGTAGCTGATAATGTATCAACGTGGATTCTTGACTCCGCTGCTACTAACCATATTTGTTGTTCCTTGAATGGTTTCAAGAAAACCAAAAGCTTAGAGGAAGGCGAGTTCTGTTTCAAATGGGGTGATGGGAGCCTGGTGTTTGCGAAGGCTGTGGGATCCGTGACGCTGTCTTTTGAAGACCGCACTTTAAACTTGAATAATGTTTATTTTGTTCCTACCTTTGGGAAGAAATTAATATCAGTTGCTCGTCTTCTTGAGCAAAATTATTGTTTAAAGTTCATTAAGAATGAAATTCGTATTTCGTTTCTTGATAATTCTTTTGTCACTGATGCATGTATGAAGAATGCTCTTTTCTACATCTATCCCACTCAACTTTCTCTTTTAGACACCAAAATAGATAATGATCTAATTAGGGAGCCAAAGAGGATCAAACTTTCTGAATCCTCCGATCTAACAAAATCAACACACCTATGGCACTTAAGACTTGGTCATATCAGTCTAGATAGGATTAAGAGACTTGTGAGGGACGGTCCACTCCAAGCCTCTGCAATAGGTTCACTACCTACTTGTGAATCCTGCATACAAGGAAAAATGACTAAGCGACCTTTCTCCGATAAGGGTCGAAGAGCCACTGAGTTGCTGGAACTGGTACATTCTGATGTATGTGGTCCGCTCAACCAACATGCACGTGGAGGATACGAAAACTTTGTTACCTTCACCGATGATTACTCACGATATGGGTTTGTCTATTTTCTCAAACACAAATCCGAGACCTTTAACGTATTTAAGGTCTTTAGGGCTTTAGTGGAAAAGCAAACTGGCAAAGTGATCAAAACCCTTCGATCTGATCAAGGTGGTGATGTCTGGAGAGTTCGATGACTTTCTTAAAGAATGGTATCGCTTCTCAGCTTACCGCACCTGGCACACCTCAACAAAACGGAGTGTCAGAGAGAAGAAACCGAACTCTTATGCAGATGGATAGATCAATGATGAGTTACTCATCACTCCCTCCTTCCTTTTGGGGATATGCCCTCGAAACAGCCGCTTATATTCTGAACCAAGTTCCGTCCAAGACAGTTCCTGGTACTCCTTATGAACGATGGACTGGCCGTAAAGTGAATCTTGGCCGCATCAAAATTTGGGGTTGCCCCGCACACGTGCTAAGGCAAAAGACTAGCAAGTTGGCTAGTAGGTCAGAATTGTGTCTGTTCATTGGATATCCAAAGGAAACCAAGGGTTTTACTTTCTATAGTCCCGAGGACGATAAGACTTTCGTTAGCGCGGATGCTCGTTTCATTGAGGAGGACTTTATGAAGGACGTAAAACCTAGAAGCGAAATTGTGCTTGAAGAAAAAGGGGTTGAGGAAGCTTCTACCTCATCTGTAAGAACTGTTCTTACCCCAACTGAAACACAACCTAACTCATCAGAATCTCGTCAAGTAGTACTTCGACATAGTGGGAGGGCTACTCAAAAGTCTGACAGGTACATGTCTTATGGAGACTCTCTCGTAGCCGTCTCCAACATGGATGATCCTGTTTCCTATAGCCAAGCGATGGCTTGTTCTGAATCAAACATTTGGCTTGATGCCATGAAAGTTGAGATGCACTCGATGTATGTCAACAAAGTCTGGAAACTTGTAGACCTTCCTGAAGGGATTAAACCCGTAGGGTGTAAGTGGATATACAAGAAGAAAATGGGTCCTGATGGGAACGTCGAGACGTTCAAAGCACGACTTGTGGCGAAGGGTTATACCCAACAAGAAGGGATTGACTATGAAGAAACCTTCTCGCCAGTCGCGATGCTTAAATCCATCTGAATACTCCCTATCCATAGCTGCAGATCTCGACTATGAGATCTGGCAAATGGATGTCAAGACAGCCTTCCTGAATGGCAATCTTGACGAGCGCATTTACATGGCTCAACCAGACGGTTTCGTGGAAGAAGGTCAAGAGACCAAGGTTTGTGAGTTGCTTAAATTCATTTATGGACTAAAGCAAGCATCTAGGTCATGGAATATCAGATTCGATGAAACTGTGAAAAGCTTCGGCTTTGAACAGTCAATAGATGAGCCTTGTGTTTACAAGTTAATACACGAAGGCAAAGTTGTGTTTCTGGTACTATATGTCGATGATATACTACTCATTGGTAATAACGTGGTTAAGTTATCTGAGGTTAAGGTCTGGCTGGCAAAGCAATTCGATATAAAGGATCTAGGAGAAGCCGCGTACATTCTGGGAATCCAAATCTTTCGAGATAGGCAAAACCGGACCCTGTTGCTCTCTCAAGCATCTTATATTGATAAGGTGATGGATCGCTTCTTGATGCAAGACTCCAAGAAGGGCCAAACACCCTTTAGGCATGGAGTCTCACTCTCTAAGGACCAGTCTCCCAAGACTGCACAAGAGATTGAAGACATGAAGAAAATTCCTTACGCCTCTATCGTAGAAAGCCTCATGTATGCTATGCTTTGCACTAGACCTGACATCTGTTTCGCCGTTGGCGTAGTTAGCCGTTTCCAATCCAACCCTGGACCCGAGCACTGGATTGCTGTTAAGCATGTTCTCAAGTATCTTCGAAGAATTAGGAACTTGATGCTTACATATTCAGGTACTGACCTGACTATGACGGGATATACCGACTCCGATTTTCAAGCTGATAAGGATTCCAGGAAATCCACTTCGGGATCTGTGTTCATCCTTAATGGTGGAGCTGTTGTGTGGATAAGTATTAAGCAATCTTGCATTGCTGACTCCACAATGGAAGCAGAATATGTGGCTGCTTGTGAAGCATCCAAAGAGGCTGTATGGCTTAGAAAATTCCTTGAGTATTTGGAAGTTGTTCCAAACGTCGACGAGCCCACGACCCTTTATTGTGATAATAGTGGGGCTGTCGCTAACTCAAAGGAACCTCGAAGCCATAAGCGCTCTAAACATATTAAGAGGAAATACCATTTGATTCGAGAGATCGCGCAGCACGGAGACGTGGAGGTGAATTAGATCTCTGGCAGATCCATTCACCAAGTCCCTAGCGAACAAGGTCTTCGACCAACATCGAGAGGGATTAGGCATGAACGACTACACACATCTTCTTTGAGTCAAGTGGGAGTTTGTTGTCAATGGTGCCCACAAGAAGAGTTGTAGTGTGTATTTATGTACATTTGATGTCATATAGTCTTACGAAGACTCTTGCTTGTAACTGCTTATTTATTAATAAAAGTTGAAACGTTCATTCAATCTTCCTTATCTGAAGCTTTATGATAAAAACTTAGTCTTTTAGTCCATAAACAAACTTAACAACTTACGAAGAGACAAATGTAGATTTGCATGAACAAACTCTTCGTAGTTTGCTTAAAACGATATATTCGCAATCTAAGGGTCAAAGGACTATTGACCTCAGTACGATTGTTAGAAGAACCTATGATGTCTGGTTATGAGGCATTGAGAGTTGGAGACTCTATAGTTCTTCTAGGTATCTTCCGAAGGTACTGAATTGACCAGTGCACTTCTAGAGAGAAGATAAGAACAAACCATTTAACCTCTTATGTCTCGAAGTCACTACGTATGAATTGCATCGTGCTTACCTTAATCCTGAAATGAGACATGTCATTTCACACCTTAGTATTCTCATTTGAGAAAGTCAGAGTTCGGACTCACTATGTGATTCCGAACAAGGCCTATTGGTGAAGTACTAAGTTGTGAGAATGTCATGAGTAACTTTGTGAAGATCTCATAGATATGGAATTCATGTACAAGATTGCTGAAATGCAATGTATATCACCTCATGCTTTGTTCCTTGGAGTGTGAATAAATGAACTGGCCAGTGTCCAAATTGGGTCTTGACTCTTTTGGATGAAACAATGTGACCTGTTAGCTCCTCGTCAATACATTGTTTCTAACTTATTCACAAGCGACAAATTACTTGAGGAAATAACAGCTAAAAGGGTAAAATGGTAATTTTGTAAATCCCGAGTAGCTGATGATATTCATGAAGCGTAAACACTGATAATATTCTGTGGATCCACCCATTACAATTAGGTTGAATTCTTGAGTAGAAAATAAATTCATTTGAACCGAGAGATTTTCAGTGTCAACTCTTTAGTGGAGTTAGTTGACATTAAGCTAAACTTGGAAAAGGTTTGTGAACTTTTGAGTCCAAGTATTTTAGCCCAAGCTTTGTTCATTTGGATCCATGAGGTCACTGTCACGAATCACATCGATTAGGAATAGTTAAACTGGAAGCTAAGTCAAAAGAAAAACGAAAATTGTCAAAAGGGTATTTTTGTCTTTTGAGACATAGCATGAAATGAATGTCAATAAATTTTTTGACAAGGTCATTTGATGACTTAGTAATACTCGGCCATGACTTGATCATTGGGCCTTGTGGATTAATTTCATTTCATAAGAATTTTATTGAAAATTCTTAAGGCCTTTTCTTATGTTGTCATGAACAAGTGAAGAAAATTCTAGAAGCCTTTCTAGAAGGTCATATACCTCTTATGTCTCTCTTTGGGTATGTTGGGCGCCTATGACCTTCTAGAAAGGCTTCTAGAATTTTCTTCACTTGTTCATGACAACATAAGAAAAGGCCCATTAAGAATTTTCAATAAAATTCTTATGAAATGAAATTAATCCACAAGGCCCAATGATCAAGTCATGGCCGAGTATTATTAAGTCATCAAATGAACTTGTCAAAAAATTTATTGACATTCATTTCATCCTTTGTCTTAAAACACAAAAATACCCTTTTGGCTATTTTCGTTCTTGTTTTGACTTAGCTTCCAGTTTAACTATTCCTATCGATGTGATTCGTGACAGTGACCTCATGGACCCAAATGAACAAAGCTTGAGATAAACACTTGGACTCAAAAGTTCACAAACGTTTTCCAAGTTTAGCTTAATGCCAACTGACTCCACTAAAGAGCTGACACTGAAAATCTCTCGGTTCAAATGAATTTATTTTCTACTCAAGAACGTAATTATGATGAGCGGATCCACTGAATATTATCTATGTTTACCCTTCATGAATGTCATCAGCTAGTCGGGATTTACTAAATTACCATTTTACCCTTCTAGCTGTTATTTCCTCACCTCCTTTGTCGCTTGTGAATAAGTTAGAAACAATGTATTCACGAGGAGCTAACAAGTCACATTGTTTCATCCAAAAGAGTCAGGACTCAATTTGGACCTTGGCCAGTTCATTTATTCACACTCCAAGGAACAAAGCATGAGGTGACATACATTGCATTTCATCAATCTTGTACATGAATTCCATATCTATGAGAACTTCACAAAGTTACTCATGACATTCTCACAACTTAGTACTTCACCAATAGGCCCTGTTCGGAATCACATAGTGAGTCCGAACTCTGACTTTCTCAAATGAGAATACTAAGGTGTGAAATGACATGTCTCATTTCAGGATTAAGGTAAGCATGATGCAATTCATACATAGTGACTTCGAGACATAAGAGGTTAAATGGTTTGTTCTTATCTTGTCTCTAGAAGTGCACTGGTCAATTCAGTACCTTCGGAAGATACCTAGAAGAACTATAGAGTCTCCAACTCTCAATGCCTCATAACCAGACATCATAGATTCTTCTAACAATCGTACTGAGGTCAATAGTCCTTTGACCCTAAGATTGCGAATATATCGTTTTAAGCAAAATACGAAGAGTTCGTTCATGCAAATCTACATTTGTCTCTTCGTAAGTTGTTTAGTTTGTTTATGGACTAAAAGACTATGGTTTTATCATAAAGCTTCAGACAAGGAATATTGAATGAACGTTTCAACTTTTTATTAATGAATAAGCAATTACAAGCAAGAGTCTTCGTAAGACTATATGACATCAAATGTACATAAATAGACACTACTACTCTTCTTGTGGGCACCAATGACAACGAAAGGCCCACAAGAGTCCGACGAGACGAGCCATGCGTCGCGCGCGCAGCACGCCGCGCCGGCCAGCCACACAGCAAGCCGCGCGCCGCGCCGACAGGTCGCGCGCCGCGCCAGGCAGACCGCGCGCCGCGCGAAGACACACTGGCGCCGCGCACCCATTCGTCGTGCATCCTGCGCCGCGCCCCCTGCGCCGCGCGCCGCGCGTTTTGCGTCGCGCTTTGTGCGCCGCGCGCACCTTGCGCCTCCACTTGACGGCGCGCGCCCCTAGTCCCACATGGACGAAAAAGAAGCCTTCTACGGCCCTCAAGCACCTATAAATACCCCCTCTCATTGAGGGGAAAGCCATCCCATTCATTCTCAAGGAACTTGAGACTTCTCTCTGCTTCTCTGGATGCCATCCTTGGCCTGAAGCGGATTCTCCTTGATTTCTCGTTCTCAGAGATTCTGAAACGCTTTCCGGGGACTGCCGAGTGCCGCCTCTCTTGATCGAACGATTAATCTTGAACCCACGAGTACTCTAACGATTTTCGAATGAAAATCGCCTACGCGTGTAGCACCCTAGATGCGTCCACCATTTCTAACAATAAATCGCCTACGCGTCCGGCATTTTCGACTAGAAATCGCCTAAGCGTCCGGAATCTCCGCCACAACAAGGAACTTTTGACTTAGAGTCTTCCGCATCTCCAAAATAGTATTAAACACACATTCTCTCTCGCGCTCGCGATCTCCGAAGTTCTGAGACGTCGACGAGGACTCCTCCGCGCACCGTCTCCTTCGTCGAGTACGCCTCTCCATCAAGGCTCCGCGCCTCACACTGCGTTACATACGCTTGAACTACGTTCTGACCTGATCCCACACACGTGTACGTAGGCAGTCGACACCCAAGGCACGGTCACTCCCCCTCCTCACCCCTTCTCTCCTCTGAGAGGTGGGTTAATTAGAGAAAACCTAGCTCGAGACTTTCGAGTTCACACTTGGTCCGGCCTTGGATCGAACCGCCCGAGGTTTTCAATAGTTGTTCATTTTCGTGCGACAACAGTAGTCAGTTTCAACTGATACACGATGTGTCCCAAGCAATCCGGAGCTCACAACCTCATCTCCTCAGACTATAAATATATGACAATTAGGCCCATTCGGGCACGTCACTTTTCAATCGCTATTGTTATCATTAAATTCTTATCTTTGTACTGTTCTTGAGGGATCTTAATACAAATAGCCTCGAGCTAATGTTACATCCTGTTTTTCATCTTTGTTCGATTATGCATTTAACTTAAATTCTTAGAGAGATCAAATTTAGTCTTGTTACGGAGAATTGAAGCCCATCTATAAATTCAAATCGACCCATTTTTAATCACAAATTTGTTATGACTGCATTGGTTATGCTTTCTCGTATCAACACAAACTATTACGATTACTGTGCTCTCGACCTCGCTATTTACAGCTTTTACTTGTCATTTCTGATGTTAATTGTTATTTCGCTACATTAATTCAATAAAAAGGCTAAGATCCATATTTCGTCTATTTAATTTGCGCTATTTCAGTCATTTATAATGTTCATGATTTTGGATCGAATTTAATCTTGTTACAGAATTCTGAGCCTCGTGTCTATAAATTCAAATCAACCATTTCTCATCATGAATTAGTCGAGACTGCTTTTAGGCGATTTTTCATGTCAACAATGGCAAAATGAAATCACAGTAAAATATTGAAAATCGCATGGTGGTTTTTCAAAACTAATTAGAAAAATAGTATGTCTAAAATTTTTTATTCATGAAAATAGTACTTTTTAAACTATAGAGAATCAGTTTTCTTGATATTTCCATTTTTTTTACCAAATTTTTTTATGATCTTTGGGCTCTATTTACAACCTACTGTTTCATTATTAGGAAAATAATATCAAATAATTGTTTACGGTTTCAATATACTATTACACAAACCAAATATCTCATCCCAACGTATATCTTCATACATGTTAGTCTTAGGCCAAGTCTAACAACGTTAACGGTGCCAAGAGACCTTAGTCCTTGAAATAGATGGTCAAGTCAAAATGCACATATGGGTGCACGACCAACAGATCAATGTATAAATAGGGGTCACCACGAATAATTTGGATTTTAGATTCACTCTTGATTGAGACTATATCAGTCGACTAACTAACAATATAAAAAAGATTCAAAGACAAAAAAAAATATAGGGACCGAATAACGATATCTCAATATTTATCCATGCTATACTGATACACTACTTTTCTTTGAATGAACGAAGACCCGGAGCTCTCTACTACATCCATTTAACCATCCATATTCAACCATCAACCGCAATACCATACTGATGCACTACTTTTCTTTGAATGAACAAAGACCCGAAGCTCCTACTACATCCATTCAACCATCCATATTCAAGCATCAACCGCAATACCTTATCATCATCAACATTAGTTTGATTTTCTTTATTACATCACTTATATTAATTCATTCGTATTATCAACTTATATCTGTTGGAAAATGTTCGTATTTATTACCAAGTTAATGGTTGATTTGTGGTAACAATTTGAGTGGAATCCACTCATCGGATTTGAATAATTCGAAGTGCTACGTATTTCTTGTAACGAGAGGTATAAGATTGAATATTTGCTTTCCAAAATCGGATCTAGGATGAATGAGAAATTGATGCTCAAAGTAGGCTTAAAAGAAACACATTCATGTTATGTTGTGGAAGTGGAATTGCAAGAGTCCCACATTGTTTTGGGATGCGTGTTGTGGTAGTATATAAATACTATCCTCTATCCTTTAGTGGATAAGCAAGTGCGAGAGAGGAGAGTGTGGGGGGTTAACTTAACCCCTCACGCGCGCGCGCACACACACACACGCGCGCGCACACACACACACGCGCGCACCGCGTTCCGAGTTTCGGGTTTCGGGCTCGAAATTGGCTTGGGCCTTATCCTGTTTATTGCAATTTCATTTCCGGATTGGGCTGGGGCCTACGCTACCATGCATTCACGTAGACACTTTGCATCAGAGGAAAACGTCTGACCTTAGAGCTCCATTGTAACCTCTGACTCTTCAGAGTTGAAAGCTCTCATTTATCTGAGGTAAAGAGCTATTATGGACCTTAATGGTGGACGTTTTTGGGAGCTATAACTCATGTCTCTGGGCCTATAAAAGGCAGAGCCTTTCTCTCAATTGAACACACCTGAAGTGAGATTTCCTTCCGATTCCCTACTGTTCCCTCTCTCTTATTGTTCCCATAAATTTTTTTGTCGTTCTTTTGTCAGAATTTGGTGATAGTTCAGCTTTGGTTCTAGTTCGTGGTTCGACGTAGTCAGTGGTACCTTAGTGTTGTCACTCATTTCCGGACAACTATTTAGAAGCCCAAAGTGGTTAGACCCAAGGCCAGACCAAGTGGTCTCACTTCGGCTCGAGTGTGTCGGACTTGGTATCCCAAGTCGTCCCTTAGCTGTTGTTACCGGTCCATCTCGGCCCGGTAGAGCAGCGACGGCCGTGATAGCAACCCCCCCGGGACTCCCCCGACGCATGGCCGACCTCCGGCCTCATGAGCTCGGCCTCCAACGCCATGGCCGACCTCCAACCTGATGAGCTCGGCCTCCTTAGCTCGGCCCCAGCTCGGCCTCCTTAGCTCGGCCTCAACTCGGCCTCCTTAGCTCGGCCTCAGCTCGGCCTCCTTAGCTCGGCCTCAGCTCGGCCTCCTTAGCTCGGCCTCAGCTCGGCCTCCTTAGCTCGGCCTCAGCTCGGCCTCAGGTCGGCTATTCGTCGAGTCAATGGCTTACTCGGCCGGTGGGCAGTTCACTCGGCCATTGGCCGAGTGAACCTTCCAGCAGTTCACTCGGCCAATGGCCGAGTGAACCTTCCAGCTGCACATGCAGTTCACTCGGCCATTGGCCGAGTGAACCTTCCAGCAGTTCACTCGGCCAATGACCGAGTGTACCTTCCAGCTGCCCATGCATTTCACTCGGCCATTGGCCGAGTGAACCTTCCAGCAGTTCACTCGGCCAATGGCCGAGTGAACCCCAGCCGACCTCAAGCTTGTCACTCGGCCAATGGCCGAGTGAACCTCACCACCATGTTCACTCGGCCATTGGCCGACCCAACCACTCAATGGGTCAATGGCCGAATCAAGCTTGCTCACTCGGCCAAGGGGTCTTCAAACCACCCAATTGCTGCCCATAAATACAGGGGCCGCTCCCCTAGTCCAGGTAATCCATTTTTGAGTCCCGAAATGCTGTCGAACTCGTAATTCACTTGTTTCGTTCATCTTTTGCCTCTCACCACCTCTAAACCCTCTATATCCACCTCAATCCTACTAATGTTGAGCGTCGGAGAGGTAAACAGAGGCACCCCCTCTATTTCCCCTTTGTAGTTCACACCTCATTCTGCTTGCTTTTCAGGTGCATGGACGAGATTGACACCACCAACGGCTAAGGGACGGCTTGGGATACCAAGCCCGACACGCTCGAGCCGAAGTGAGACCACTTGGTATGGCCTTGGGTCTAACCACTTTGGGCTCCTAAATAGTTGTCCGAAAAACTGCGATAACATTTTGGTGCTAGAAGGAGGGGATCTCTCGACCTTGGCGACGCATTCCCTCTACCACTCTTCTTCATCCTTCAACGGCAAAACTCTCGAGAGATGAGTCAATTGCCCGTCACCCCCGCGGCCGACCGAGCGACGAGCTCGAGGCACGGCCTCCAAAGCTCCGCGTACCGTCTCGAAGGGCAACCTCATGATAATGAGAGCCAGCCCCGACACCCGACGAGTGACCCCGCGGCCGCAGTCCTAGAGGACACGGCCCGAAGGCTCGCCGAGCTCCTGGACCGTCCCGGCGTCACCGGCGCGCTCATCACCGACCTCCTCGACTCCAATGACGTCGACGACGTCTACCACGGCGAGAAAGACCCCGATTACGTGGCAAAGCCAAGAACCAACGAGACCGACCCCCACCACGCTGTTCACGAAAGGGGACACTCGCGCGCGCTTCCAAGGGGACACCCTCGGGCGACCGCGTTGAGACGTTAACTTTCTAACGAACACGCGCACACGCCCTCGAGGGGACACCCTCAGGCGACCACGTCGAGGCGTCAAGTGTCGAATGATACTCGGGGGCGCTCGACCTCTAGGTCCCAAAAGGGACGCTCCAAACTCACCATCCGCGTCCAAAATCCCCGAGGAGATGACGACGTCAATGGCCGCGACGTCCGTCAAGGACGTCACTCGAATGGCGTATCCTCGCCCAAAGTGATAGGGACGGCCAATGGTGCGACTTGAGAGAGAAACTCAACGCCCGACGCGAGACCGTGATGGAAGCTGCCTTGGGACACCAACCACCCAACGTTGCCGACCGTGCACCAAACAAGAAGCGTGCCGCCACACTCATGGCACCGGCCACCGGTCTCGGCTCACGAAGAAAGAGGCGTAGAAACGGTCGAATCCCTAATGACCATCCTTCTCCAGCCCCGAAGCAGCCCTTCGTCCCACTCAACACGACGCCCAGCCGGATCCTGAGCTTATACAGGGAAAAACTGGGATCTCCGACGGACCCCGCAACTAGGGACAAGAGCAAACAGTGCGAATATCACCATGACCACGGACACGCAACGACGAAATGCTACCAGCTTAAGAAGCAAATTGACTCCCTAATTCGAAGTGGGGACCTCAAGGAATTCGTCGCGTCTGCTAGCAAGCCGTGATTGTCACAGCTCTCGCCCTTAAACTCACGCCCGAACTCTCTCAACTTTGTAATCGCTTCATTTCAATTATGTAATTTTCTTTTTTCAAAGAAGGCCAAGTGCCATAACAACCTGTCAACGCAATAAAAAGTTATTTTACACATGTCAACGCACACTATTGTACACCTCCAACACGAGAGTTTCTTGGCCCTCGTCTCACAAACACAAGAAACTCGGGGGGGCTAATAGGGAGCAATAATAGGGAATGAAACAACTCAAAAACAAAAACAACAAACAAAAACAAAAGTGTAGCAAAATCTCAAGGGGCCGATGGTCAGGCCGGAGGTCCCAAAGAGAAACACACCATGTACATATCTCCTCGAGTCGAGTTCACTCCTCGAGTCGAGTACCGAGTCCACGAGTCGACTAGTTACTCCTCGTGCTGACTCCGCATTTCTCCTCGAGATGAGTTGATTCCTCGAGTCGAGTTCGAGTCCACGAGTCGACTGATATTTCTCGTGCCGACTCTTCACGTAACTCCTCGTGCAGGCTCTACATGAGTCCTCGAGTCGAGTCCCGAGTCCACGAGTCGACTGAGACTCCTCGTGCCGACTCTACATGTCTCCTCGAGATGAGTTCGTTCCTCGAGTCGAGTTCGAGTCCACAAGTCGACTGATACTCCTCGTGCCGATTCTTCACGAAGCTCCTCGTGTAGGCTCTACATGGGTCCTCGAGTCGAGTTAGAGTCCACGAGTCGACTGATACTCCTCGTGCCGACTCTTCACATATCTCCTCGAGACGAGCTCATTCCTCGAGGCGAGCTCCGAATCCACGAGTCGACCGATACTCCTCGTGCCGATTCTTCAAGAAGCTCCTCGTGCATGCTCTACATGGGTCCTCGAGTCGAGTTAGAGTCCACGAGTCGACTGATACTCCTCGTGCCGACTCTTCACATATCTCCTCGAGACGAGCTCATTCCTCGAGTCGAGCTACGAGTCCGCGAGTCGACCGATACTCCTCGCGCCGACTCTTCACGAAACTCCTCGTGCAGGCTCTACATGGGTCCTCGAGTCGAGTTAGAGTCCACGAGTCGACTGATACTCCTCGTGCCGACTCTTCACATATCTCCTCGAGACGAGCTCATTCCTCGAGGCGAGCTCCGAATCCGCGAGTCGACCGATACTCCTCACGCCGACTCTTCACGAAACTCCTCGTGCAGGCTCTACATGAGTCCTCGAGTCGAGTCCCGAGTCCACGAGTCGACTGATACTCCTCGTTCCGACTCTACATGTCTCCTCGAGATGAGTTCATTCCTCGAGTCGAGTTCGAGTCCACGAGTCGACTGATACTCCTCATGCCGACTCCTTACGTAACTCCTCGTGCAGGCTCTACATGAGTCCTCGAGTCGAGTCCCGAGTCCACGAGTCGACTGATACTCCTCGTGCCGACTCTACATGTCTCCTCGAGATGAGTTCATTCCTCGAGTCGAGTTCGAGTCCACAAGTCGACTGATACTCCTCGTGCCGACTCCTCACGTAACTCCTCGTGCAGGCTCTACATGGGTCCTCGAGTCGAGTTCGAGTCCACGGGTCGACCGATAATCCTCGTGCTGACTCTACACGAAAATCCTCGAGATGGGTACATTCCTCGAGTCGAGTTAGAGTCCACGAGTCGACTGATACTCCTCGTGCCGACTCTTCACATATCTCCTCGAGACGAGCTCATTCCTCGAGGCAAGCTCCGAATCCGCGAGTCGACCGATACTCCTCGCGCTGACTCTTCACGAAACTCCTCGTGCAGGTTCTACATGAGTCCTCGAGTCGAGTCCCGAGTCCACGAGGCGAGTGATACTCCTCGTGCCGACTCTACATGTCTCCTCGAGATGAGTTCATTCCTCGAGTCGAGTTCGAGTCCACAAGTCGACTGATACTCCTCGTGCCGACTCCTCACGTAACTCCTCGTGCAGGCTCTACATAGGTCCTCGAGTCGAGTTCGAGTCCACGAGTCGACCGATACTCCTCGCGCCGACTCTTCACGAAACTCCTCGTGCAGGCTCTACATGGGTCCTCGAGTCGAGTTAGAGTCCACGAGTCGACTGATACTCCTCGTGCCGACTCTTCACATGTCTCCTCGAGACGAGCTCATTCCTCGAGTCGAGCTCCGAGTCCGCGAGTTGACCAATACTCCTCGTGCCGATTCTTCACGAAGCTCCTCGTGCAGGCTCTACATGGGTCCTCGAGTCGAGTTAGAGTCCACGAGTCGACTGATACTCCTCGTGCCGACTCTTCACATATCTCCTCGAGACGAGCTCATTCCTCGAGTCGAGCTCCAAGTCCGCGAGTCGACCGATACTCCTCACGCCGACTCTTCGCGATACTCCTCGTGGCGACTCTTCACGAAACTCCTCGAGATGGGTACATTCCTCGAGTCGAGTTAGAGTCCACGAGTCGACCGATACTCCTCGTGCCGAATCCTCACGTAACTCCTCGTGCAGGCTCTACATGAGTCCTCGAGTTGAGTCCCGAGTCCACAAGTCGATTGATACTCCTCATGCAGGCTCTACATGAGTCCTCGAGTTGAGTCCCGAGTCCACAAGTCGACTGATACTCCTCGTGCAGGCTCTACATGAGTCCTCGAGTTGAGTCCCGAGTCCGCGCTCGCCGCCCAGCTCGTGAGCCGAAAGGCAGCGAGTTTTGAATGGGTTTCAAAGGCTTGCGTCCGCCGGACGTATCTTGTTTAGCCAGCATCCACGGGAAACCTCGCCACGCAAATGTGGCTCCGCGCTCGCCCCAGCTCGTAAGCCGAAAGGCAGCGAGTTTCAAATGGGTTTCAAAGGCTTGCGTCCGCCGGACGTATCTGGTCTAGCCATCGTCCACGGGAAACCTCGCCACGCAAATGTGGCTCCGCGCTCGCCGCCCAGCTCCTGAGCCGAAAGGCAGCGAGTTTCAAATGGGTTTTGAAGGCTTGCGTCTGCCGGACGTATCTGCTCTAGCCAGCGTCCACGGGAAACCTCGTCACACAAATGTGGCTCCGCGCTCGCCGCCCAGCTCGTGAGCTGAAAGGCAGCGAGTTTCAAATGGGTTTCAAAGGCTTGCGTCCGCCGGACGTATCTGGTCTAGCCAGTGTCCACGGGAAACCTCGTCACGCAAATGTGGCACCGCGCTCGCCGCCCAGCTCGTGAGCCGAAAGGCAGCGAGTTTCAAATGGGTTTCAATGGCTTGCGTTCGCCGGACGTACCTGGTCTAGCCGGCGTCCACGGGAAACATGGCCACACAAATGTGGCACCGCGCTCGCCGCCCAGCTCGTGCGCCGATGAGCAGCGAGTCACAAATGGGTTTCAAAGGCTTGCGTCCGCCGGACGTACCTGGTCTAGCCAGCGTCTGCGGAAAACCGGATCACACAAACGTGACACCGAGGCCCCCCGAGGCCCAAGCCGTGCAAATCGATCACGCCTTCATTAGTAGGTCGAGAAAATGATGTTGGAATCGATCTAGGGTTTAAGAAAAAGATTAAACGCTTCGGGAAGCGGCGGAATTTTAAAAAATTTCTTTCCAAGTAAAAACAGTTTTTACTAACCTAGACAAAGAGCAAGTACACGTAATTAAAAACTATTATGAGTATAGAAGTTTACTAACCTTTCTTGAAGCTTGAACTTTGTAGAAGCTTTTGGAAAGTTTGCAACGCTCGTCTCCTCGCAGCACGTCTCTCTTTCTTTCCTCGGCACCTCGAGCAACCACGATAGTTTCTATCACTAAATCACTCGAAATAAAAGGAATCAGTGAGTGGGCACTTTTAAACACCACGACTTAAGAACGAGTCTCGAAGTCGCAGAGCTAAACACTAGGTCAAATGAGGACCTAGGTGCCAAAACAAAAATCGAAAATAAACTAGAGAGTGAGAGAGGAGTTTGGCCACCACAAGGTCTAGAGAGAGAAGCTCTCAATCTCTAACTTATGTGGAATGAATAAAATGAGGGGAATGAGAGTCGTATTTATAGGAGAAGGGTTGGCCTTGGAAAGAAATAGTTTCCTCTTATTTTCCAAGCTATCTTGAGCAACCCTTTATTTCCCATTTCTATACAAGTCACACAGCCAACAAGTGCCTTCATGACACCTTGGATTTGTTTCCTCTTTTATTCTTGCTTCCCCTTAGACTTGTCTTGGCCGAAATACTTGTTTCCTCATAGAGGAAATTTGTTTCCTCTTTTTCTTTTGGCAAGTATCTTGATACATTTATGCACAAAATAATCTCCCTTTCTTTCTTAGGGTTGGGCGCCCAAGGCCTTCTAGAAAAGGCTTCTAGAAGCTTTTCCATTTGTTCATGACAACATGAAAAAGGCCCATTTAGAATTTTCAATAAAATTCTTATGAAATGAAATTAATTCACCAGGCCCAATGATCAAGTCATGGCCGAGTGACATTAAGTCATCAAATGAACTTGTCAAAAAATTTATTGACATTCATTTCACCCTTTGTCTCAAAAGACAAAAATACCCTTTTGACTATTTTCGTTCTTGTTTTGACTTAGCTTCCAGTTTAACTATTCCTATCGATGTGATTTGTGACAGTGACCTCATGGACCCAAATGAACAAAGCTTGAGCTAAACACTTGGACTCAAAAGTTCACAAACCTTTTCCAAGTTTAGCTTAATGCCAACTGACTCCACTAAAGAGTTGACACTGAAAATCTCTCGGTTCAAATGAATTTAGTTTCTACTCAAGAATTCACCTAATTATAATGAGCGGATCCACTGAATATTATCTATGCTACCCTTCATGAATGTCATCAGCTAGTCGGGATTTACCAAATTACCATTTTACCCTTATAGCTGTTATTTCCTCAACTCCTTTGTCGCTTGTGAATAAGTTAGAAACAATGTATTGACGAGGAGCTAACAAGTCACATTGTTTCATACAAAAGAGTCAGGACTCAATTTGGACACTGGCCAATTCATTTATTCACACTCCAAGGAACAAAGCATGAGGTGACATACATTTCATTTCAGCAATCTTGTACATGAATTCCATATCTATGAGAACTTCACAAAGTTACTCATGACATACTCACAACTTAGTACTTCACCAAT
The DNA here is from genome assembly GCF_054948205.1 of Urtica dioica subsp. dioica. NCBI lineage: Eukaryota > Viridiplantae > Streptophyta > Magnoliopsida > Rosales > Urticaceae > Urtica > Urtica dioica. The sequence goes on along the minus strand of NC_142756.1, from coordinate 28,111,814 downwards.
AGACCCTGTTCGGAATCACATAGTGAGTCCGAACTCTGACTTTCTCAAATGAGAATACTAAGGTGTGAAATGACATGTCTCATTTCAGGATTAAGGTAAGCACGATGCAATTCATACGTAGTGACTTCGAGACATAAGAGGTTAAATGGTTTGTTCTTATCTTCTCTCTAGAAGTGCACTGGTCAATTCAGTACCTTCGGAAGATACCTAGAAGAACTATAGAGTCTCCAACTCTCAATGCCTCATAACCAGACATCATAGATTCTTCTAACAATCATACTGAGGTCAATAGTCCTTTGACCCTAAGATTGCGAATATATTGTTTTAAGCAAACTACGAAGAGTTTGTTCATGCAAATCTACATTTGTCTCTTCGTAAGTTGTTAAGTTTGTTTATGGACTAAAAGACTAAGGTTTTATCATAAAGCTTCAAACAAAGAAAGAATGAATGATCGTTTCAACTTTATTAATGAATGAATAGGCAATTACAAGCAAGAGACTTCATGAGACTTTATTACATCAAATTTACAAAATAAAGATTACAACTCTTCTTGTGGGCACCATTGACAACAAACTCCCACTTGACTCAAAGAAGATGTGTGTAGTCTTTCATGCCTAATCCCTCACGATGTTGGTCGAAGACCTTGTTCGCTAGGGACTTGGTGAATGGATCTGCTAGGTTGTCCACCGTTAAGATCTTCTTCACTTGCACGTCTCCGCGCTGCACGATCTCTCGAATCAAATGGTATTTCCTCTCAATATGCTTAGAGCGCTTATGGCTTCTAGGTTCCTTTGAGTTAGCGACAGCCCCACTATTATCACAATAAAGGGTCATGGGCTCGTCGACGTTTGGAACAACTTCCAAATACTTAAGGAATTTTCTAAGCCATACAGCCTCTTTGGATGCTTCACAAGCAGCCACATATTCTGCTTCCATTGTGGAGTCAGCAATGCAAGATTGCTTAATACTTCTCCACACAACAGCTCCGCCAATGGCCGAGTGAACCTTCCAGCTGCCCATGCAGTTCACTCTGCCATTGGCTGAGTGAACCTTCCAGCAATTCATTCGGCCAATGGCCGAGTGAACCTTCCAGCTGCCCATGCAGTTAACTCGGCCAATGGCATAGTGAACCTTCCAGCAGTTCACTCGGCCAATGGCCGAGTGGACCTTCCAGCTGCCCATGCAGTTCACTCGGCCATTGGCCGAGTGAACCTTCCAGCAGTTCACTCGGCCAATGGCCGAGTGAACCCCAGCCGACCTCAAGCTTGTCACTCGGCCAATGGCCGAGTGAACCTTACCACCATGTTCACTCGGCCATTGGCCGACCCAACAACTCAATGGGTCAATGGCCGAATCAAGCTTGTTCACTCGGCCAAGGGGTCTTCAAACCACCCCTAGTCCAGGTAATCCATTTTTGAGTCCCGAAACGCTGTCGAACTCGTACTTCACTCGTTTCGCTCATCTTTGGCCTCTCACCACCTCTAAACCCTCTATATCCACCTGAATCCTACTAATGTTGAGCGTCGAAGAGGTAAACAGAGGCACCCCCTCTGTTTCCCCTTTGTAGTGCACACCTCTTTCTGCTTGCTTTTCAGGTGCCTGGACGAGATTGATACCACCAACAGCTAAGGGACGGCTTGGGATACCAAGCCCGACACGCTCGAGCCGAAGTGAGACCACTTGGTCTGGCCTTTGGTCTAACCACTTTGGGCTCCTAAATAGTTGTCCAAAAAACTGCGACAACAGCTTTAGATGAAGCTCACCTCGTCTCGATAGCTGAAAAGCAATAGAGAGTACGTGAACTACAAAGGGGAAACAGAGGGGTTGCCTCTGTTTACCTCTCCGACGCTCAACAGTAGTACGGTTGAGGTAGAAAGTAGAGGGTTTAGGTGTTTAGAGGCCAAGACTTGAGAGAAATGAGCGAGGTACGAGTTCGACAGTGTTTCAGTACTCAAAATCGGATTACCTAGACCGGGGGGAGACCCCTGAATTTATAGGCGACAAAGGGGTATTTTGAAAAACCCCTTGGCCGAGTGGACATGTTTGGCCCGGACATTGGCCGAGGCAAGCCCTGGGCCGGCCAATGGCCGGGTATAGCTTTGGCTCGGCCATTGGCCGAGGCTGGCCTTTGGGCCGGCCAATGGCCGAGGATAGCTTTGACTCGGCCATTGCCGAGGCTGGCCCTTGGGCCGGCCAATGGCTGAGGATACCTTGGTACGGCCATTGGTCTAGGCTGGCCCCTGGGCCGGCCAATGGTCGGGAATAACTCGACCCGGCCATCGGCTGAGGCTGGCCCTTGGACCGGCCGATGGCCTGGTATAACCCTGACTCGGCCATTCGCCGAGGCTAATGCTTGGGCCGGCCAATGGCCGAGGATAATCTTGACTCGGCCGTTGGCCGAGGCTGGCGCTCGGGCCGGCCAATGGCCGAGGATATTTGGGCCAACTATTGGCCGAGACTGGCCCTTGGGCCGGCCAATGGCCGGGGTGAGCTGTTGGGGTGCGTTCGACGTCGTTCCGTGTTCGTTCGGCCGCGATCGGGGTCGGGCCGATAACATTAGCCCCCCGAGCTTATCGCCAAGTGAATCTTGTGTGGTAAACTCAAGACCCTTGCCGTCGTCGGCCTACCGGAGCAACCCGTCGTGAAAAGGTTTGACTTGAACCCCTTTAATTATTATTTTTCTTTAGGTCGCATCACTTTCCGTACGTTTCGTCTCGTTGCACGTGTCAATGGACCATACCAACCACTTGTCGGAGTTTGGGTCCATCGAAGATGACCTCTTCACTTTGCTCGGGAATCAAGATGTGAACTTAGATGATTTTTGCGCGTAATTCTCATCCCCTTTGGTTACCCACAACGCACCGCCTTCATTTTCTTCGAGCAACAAAGTGGTAGAGATGGCCGGAGACGACTTTCACTAGATCGAAACATGGCTGGCCGACGAGGAAGAGAACGCGCGAACCAGGGACGGCCCCTGCCATCAGGGGGACGCCGTCCCAGGAGTGCCGGGCGCCTGGGAGAGCCGTGCCGACCAGTGCGAGGCCGGCCTGGTCAAGGGAAGCGCCGGGGCTGTCGCGCGCGCAGGGTCGGCCAACCAGGAGGGCATTAGCGGGCCATCCATCACCAGGGGATCCATCTCCGGTGAGTCAGAAGCCGGGGTGGGATGAGCCAGCCGTGGGCGGCATCGCGCAGGCCGCCACCGACGTCGGGAGGGTCGTGCCTGGCTGGGTCGGCGTCGTCTGGGCCGATCCCGGCCCCGGGGGAGCATCTGCTACACCGCGTGCGACCAGCCCGATCGGGGTGCACGCCGGAGGGGCCGAGAGGACCGACGCTGGCCTGGGGGAGCTATGCTCAGCCGGGTCGTCGCCGTCTGGGTCGACCCCAGCCCCGGAGGAGATCCTCCTCGGCCAGGGAGGTCCGGCCGACCGAGGGTGGCGCTGGAGAGGCACGCGAGACAGGGAGCGCCGCGCCTGGCGGGGAGAGCGCCGAAGACGGCGTGCCGGCCTGGGGTGGCGTCGCCGGGGTCGGTGCCAGCGCCGTGAAGGACCCCACCCCCTCGGATGGGGCTGGCTTGCAGGTGGCCGGTGGCGTTGGAGGCCTGGGTCCGGCCGTGTTTTAGGGCGCGCGCGCGGGCGAGGGGTCGCTGGAGGCGGGCGGGGACGCCGGCATCGGAGGCCTGGGCAACGCCGGCCGGGGGGCGGCGGCGGAGGCGCTGATTGCCCTGTCGGGCCGGACGCGCACGTCACTGGGCTGGGCGAGGCCTAGGCAGCCTGGGCGCGCGAATGGGCTCCCCACCTGGGCCGGGCGCTGGTGAGGACGGCCCAATGGCCTTGGGCACCCAGCGTGGGGGCCTGGACGGGACGGCCTCGGGTGAGGATTGCCCACCGGGCTTAGGGCCAAGCGCCGACGACGGGCCCATTGTTAGGCCGGCCACCGGGGGGACAAGGCTCGCCGGGCCGGGCACGCGCGCAAGGGACTGGCCGGCCGGCTCGGGTGACCGCCGCGAGGGACTCGCCGAACCGAGAATCGCCCCCGACTGCTCAGGCGAATCATCGGGTCGCCGCGCCACATCGACGTCCACCGTCAGCCTAACCGTGCAAGAGGAGTCGCGAGCCTTGGCCTTCCCAATCGAGGGATCTGCAATCCGAGGCGGCCTGGACTGCTCGGGCGTCGATATCTCCAGCTCACTTTCGCTTGCCAGTTTCTTAAGCTTGAGGAAGCGTTTTGACATCCCGTCATCCATATCGATCCTACGACCGTTGCTCGACGATCTCCCGACTCGACCACGAAAGGGGTATGCCGCCATTCACGAGGCAAGTCTCCGCGGAGGGCTACAGTTACCCTTTCAGCCAGTGATCCAAGAGCTGTTGATCCAGTTGGGAGTGCACGCATCACAGATGTCCCCATCCTTCTACCGGGTGTGGGTGCCACATGATGCTCTATCGAGCAAAGAGGAGGGCGGTCACTGCAGATGACATTCAAGATCTCGTGGTCGTTCGCGGGGTCCCGGGGAAACCGGGCTTCTACCTGGCGACCCCTTGGAAACGCATCTCCATTCAAGGTTACCTCGAAGCATCGGCACCCTTGGGTGTGGGTGTCCGAATCGGCCTTCGGGGAAGCACCCCTAACGTTTGGACCCGCGGCTGAATTCCCATCTATCGGGGATGCTGAAGAGTCCAAACTTGTAGCGGTGATCAGGGCGGTCCCAGATTCGAGGTGGCAAGGATCGCTCTTCGAGTCCCCAGACCTAATGGCGAGAAATGGGTGGTTCGTGCCTGGCGCGGAGGTTGCGGAGGATCCCGAATCAGAGGCGGGGGGTTCGTCCGCCCCTTCCCCCGACGTGGCGGGTACTAGTCATACATATGCTTATTGCTATGTTCTAACTGACTGACGTCTTTTCTCCTTTGCAGATACCATGGCTCGACATCGGTCACGCGCGCGAGTACCAAGGGTGGAACCTATCGTCGATGCTGCGGCCGTGGCCCGTTCCCGAGTCGAGGCTCGCCGTGGGGGATCGCCAACGCGGGTGAGGAACGAGGCGATCTCTTCCAACAAGCGACCGTCGTCGTCGACCTCCTTGGGTTCACCCTGCGGCCATAAGTGTGCCCATACGTCGGCTGCGCCGGATAGCATGGATCCGATGCTCTTAGAGGAGGCGGCGGAGCTGAGGGACCAGTAATCTCGATGGATCCTTGAAACCTCTCTGCGAGATTTCAAGGGTCTGCTGACGACGAGCGACCTTGAGCACTTCCAACAAGGAATCGGCGATGCTCGAAAGGTACGACCCGCTCGCTTGACTTATGTGTAACCACTATACTTATTTTGGTCATGCGTACATCACCCCTTTTCGCAGATGCTCGCGCGTCAAGAACAGAGCGACCGCATTCTCCGAGACTTGCTGCGGTGAATGCAAATTATGCAGAAGGACATGGAGAGCGCGGCGGCTGACCATGCCGTCGCTCTAGCGGGGGTTCGGACCACCCAGGAGTTCCAAGCACTCGAGGAGGAATTGAAGCGAGCTCGCGAGGAGTCGGCGGCCGAGAGATCGCTTCGCGTAGCCGAGCAGGCGTCTTGGGAGAAGGCGGAGCAGGCGGCCGACACCTTCCTAGGGGAGACGAAGAAGCTCCAGGCGGCACTCTCGAGCCGAGACGAGGAGCTGAACATCGTCCATGCTCGACTATCGGCGAGCGAGATCTCCCTAGTTAAGGTCGAGAGGGAGAGGGATTCTTTACTGGTGGAGGTGCAGACCCTCGTCGAGGAGAAAGACGACGCCGTGCGATCCAAGACGGACCTGGAGGACGATTGGGACCTCGCGTTGGAGGTGGCTCGTTACGAAGCGGCCATACGGGTCCGAGACGGGACTGCGACGGAGAACGCGTCTCGCGGGACCACCTTTTTCTTCTTTGATGCTATGTTCCCTCCTTTGGACGACGAGCCGCAGGCGGACGACCCGTGTCCCCAAGTCCCGACGGAGGCTGCCCAATCGACGAACCGCCTACTTGACGGAGAAGCTACCGACGGGTCAAGCGCCCCTCGCCCCGAGGATGATGAGGAGCAGATCGACTTCGGCTCAGAGTAGCCAATTTTCCTTGGTTTTCGCGCACTTGTTTAGCGCTTGCATTGTGTTCCCTTTCGGATACTTGTTATGTTTTCCTTGTTGGATATTCGCCGTACTTTCGCATTCTTTTTGTTGAGTTGTTTTATGCAATACCGTTTACTTTCGTATTATGCGTCTTATTTTCTCGACTTACTATGCTTAGCGTAATCGATTTGCGCAATCCGATTAGTGCGTGTCTTACGATCCTTGGCTTACTATGTCTAGCGTAACCGGTTTGCACGGCTTATTGCCGCACCTGGCGGCGAGGTTCTCCGCGGACGCTGGCTAGTCCAGGTTCGTCGGGCGGATACGATTTTTTGCCATTCATCAGTGACTTGCTGCCTATCGGCGTGCGAGTTGAGCGACTATCGCGCCCACCTTCCGGCACGTACGCTACCTGTCGGCATGTGTGTCGCGTGTCAGAACGGGCTTGAGGCGAGCGTGGTTCCCAGGGAGTGAGATACCTGTCGGATGCTTATCGCTTTTTGGACTTCGGCTGCCGGGATCGACGGTCCGGTGCACGGACGTGATCGGCCGACGCCCAGTTACCGATCGGTACGTGGGGCATCGAATCGTGCGAGAGCGTCGCGCAAGGTTCGGAGGTCCGGTGCGCGGATTCGATTTGTTGGCGTTTCGCTGCCTTTTGGTGCACGAAACGTGGAGTTGTGCGAGTGCATCGCACAAAGGATGTATAGGGCCGGAGGTCCGGTGCGCGGATCCTACTTGTTAATGTTTCGCTACCTCTCGGCGCATCAAACGTGGGGTTGCGCGAGTGCGTCGCACGAAAAATGTGTACCTGTTACCCTTATTAGCCCCCCGAGTTTCTTGTGTACTCGTAGAGGAGACTAGAAATTATAATATCGCAGGATAAAGGCGTTGAGATGAAATGTAATTCAATTATCATGTCAAAATAGTTAAAAATTACATTCCCAGACTGTTGGCCGTACTTTAAATTTGACATTGTCTCTTATTGAAATTGAAAATAAGATGAAAGCAACTAAACGTGGGGAAAAACGAAAATGGGCTTTTTATTGATAATATTGCCGTAGGTGTTCCGCGTTCCACGGGTGTGTGAAGATGAGCCTCTCCAGGTTCTCGAGCTCGTACGTGTTGTTGTGGATGGCTCGGCGCACGCGATAAGGGCCTTCCCAGGTGGGGCCCAAGACTCCTGCTCCTTGCACCTTGGTGTTTGGGAACACCCTTCTAAGGACGAGGCTTCCGTCGGAGAACTTCCGCAGCTTGATCTTGGAATTGTAGTACTTCTCGACCTTTCTTTTCTGCGCGGCAAGGTGGGAGAGTGCGTCCGCCCTCTTATCGTCTATGAGGTCCAGCTCGAGCCTGATTGCGTCATTGTTGGCGGCTTCCTCATACTCCTCGATGCGCAATGTTGGCAGCTTGGTCTCGATAGGCACCACGGCCTCGACGCCGAACGCGAGAGCGAAAGGGGTTTCGCCAGTCGCGTTTCGTGTGGTGGTTCGGTATGCCCAGAGAACCATGGGAAGCTCTTCGGCCCAAGCCCCATTTCTCTCTTCCAGCTTCTTCTTCGGGTTCTCCTTGATTGTTTTGTTGACCGCCTCGACCTGACCGTTGGCTTTAGGATGGCGGGGTGAAGAGAAAGTCTTGCTGATGCCCAGTTGTTCGCACATGTCCCGGAGGCGCGCATTGTCGAATTGCTTTCCGTTGTCGGTCACAATCGACGCGGGGATCCTGAAGCGGCAGACAATGTTCTTCCAGATGAAGCTCGTCGTGTTCGCCTCGGTGATCTTTGCCAACGGTTCGGCCTCTACCCACTTCGTGAAGTAATCGACTGCCACGATTGCGTGCTTGTATTGCCTTGGGGCCGTAGGTAGCTCACTGATGAGGTCGATTCCCCACTTCGCGAAGGGTCGTGGCACAATGATCGGGCATAACGGGGCCGGTGCTTGGCGCGGGACGCGGGCGAACCTTTGGCATTTGTCGCATTTTTTGGCCCACTCGTGGGAGTCCTTTTTCAAGGTAGGCCAAAAATATCCGAGTCTTAGCAGCTTTAGTGCCAAAGATTGTCCGGCGGCATGGTTTCCGCACACCCCTTCGTGCACTTCACGAAGCGCTTTCTTCGCCTCGACTTCGGTCAGGCAACGGAGAAGGGGCATGGAGTAGCCTCTCTTGAACAAGATGTCTTCCCTCATTGTGTACTTCGGCGCCAAGCTTCTCAGCTTTCTGGCCTCTTCTTTGTCTTCGGGGACGACTCCTCGCTTAAGGAATTCCACGAGCGGCGTCATCCATGAGGGGGGCAGAGTTCCGTCAACTACCCCTACGTCGCCTCTCGAGACGTAGGGTCGAGTCAACACTTCTATTGGGACGCTGCCCTCCTCCTCCTCGTCTATCCCGGACGCAAGGCGTGCCAGGGCGTCGGCGTCGATGTTCGCCTCTCGGGGAACTTGGACTATCTCGAACAATGACAGGGCCTCTAGATTCTTTTGGGTCTTCAACAAGTACGCGATCATGTTCCGCTCTTTGGCGGCGTAGTCGCCCTTAACCTGGTTCACAATCAACTGCGAGTCTCAGTAGATGCGTAGGTTTTGGACGCCTAGCTAGTTTCCCAGTTCCAAGCCAACGATCAGAGCCTCGTACTCTGCCTCGTTGTTGGAATCCTTGAACTCGAACCGTAGGGCGTAACTCAATTTTCCCTATCGGGATTTGTGAGCACTACGCCGGCGCCAGCTCCCCGGGCGTTTGATGTACCATCCACGTGCAAGTCCCAGACCGGCCCTATCGGGCTGTTGGTCCTCTTCTTCGTTGACTCACTGTGGTCGTTCTCCTTGTCTTCCTTATTCTCATTACCTTTGTCGCCCTCATCAGTTAAGGGTGCGCTTGTGAATTCGGCTATGAAGTCGGCAAGGGCTTGGCCCTTGATGGCGGTTCTCGGTTGGAACTCGACCCCGTACTCGCCTAGCTCCTGGGACCATATGGCCATTCGAGATGAGGTCCCTTTTTGCAAGGCCTTCTCGATGGGGTATCCCGTGCGCACCACGATGGGGTGCGCTTGGAAGTACGGCCGGAGCTTTCTCGCGCTCATGACAAGGGCGAGGGACAATCTCTCGATTTCTGGGTATCGGGTCTCGGCATCGAGGAGTGCCTTGCTAACGTAGTAGACCGGCCATTGCACCTTGTTTTCTTCGCGTATGAGAACTGCGCTCACGACCCTATCGGAAACTGCGAGGTAGACATACAAGGTCTCGCCATCCTTCGGTTTTGCGAGGAACGGGGGAGAGCTGAAGTAGGCCTTCATCTCGCGGAACGCCTCCTCGCATTCCTCAGTCCACATAAACCCGTCGGACTTCGTCAATGCCTTAAAAAACGGTTGGCACCTATCGGTTGCCTTGGAAATGAATCGCATTAGGGCGGCGATCCTTCCCGTCAAACTCTGCACTTTGACTTTTTGTGGCGACCTCATCTCTAAGATCGCCTTAATCTTCTCGGGATTGGCCTCGATCCCGTGGCGGCTCACCATGTAGCCCAGGAATTTTCCGGACTCAACCCCAAAGGCGCACTTGTTGGGGTTGAGCTTCATCTTGTAGTGCCGCAAGATCGTGAACATTTCCCTGAGGTCTTGAACGTGGTCGTGGGTTGTGAGGCTTTTGACTAGCATGTCGTCCACATAGACCTCCATAGTTTTTCCAATTTGATTGCCGAACATTCGGTTTACCAACCTTTGATACGTCGCCCCCGCGTTTTTGAGGCCGAAAGGCATGACCTTGTAGCAGTAGAGTCCGCGGTTCGTAACAAAGGTGGTTTTGATCTGATTCGGCTCGTGCATGCAGATCTGATTGTAGCGTGAGTAGGCGTCCATGAAGCTCAGCAACTCGTGGCCCACCGTGGCATCCACAAGCTGCTCGATCCTCGGGAGAGGGAAGCTGTCTTTCGGCCAGGCCTTGTTGAGATCTTTGTAATCGATACAGATCCGCCACTTCCCGTTTGGCTTCTTGACCATCACCACATTGGACACCCACTTGGGGTGCTCCGCCTCCCTGATGAAGTTGGCGGCGAGAAGTTTGTCAACCTCTTCACCAATGGCTTGGTACCTCTCTCCGCTGAACGTCCGTCGCGGTTGAACGCGCTCAGCCACTCTCTTGTCGTCGTTGAGACGATAAAGCATTATCTCGGGGTCGATCCCCGGCATGTCGGCGTGTGTCCACGCGAAGACGTCTTTGAACTCGCGGAGGAAGGCGGCCAGCTGGGTTCGGATTTCGGACGGGAGTTGGGCACCTACCTTGACTACTTGGTCAGGCTTGGCATCGTCCAACACGACAGGAACGAGGTTGTCCGGTGTGTCTACCTTCCGATGCTCGACATCGTCCCTCTGATCCAGTTCTCCGAAGGTGTTGTCAATGGTGCCCATAAGAAGAGTTGTAGTGTGTAATTATGTACATTTGATGTCATATAGTCTTACGAAGACTCTTGCTTGTAACTGCTTATTTATTAATAAAAGTTGAAACGTTCATTTAATCTTCCTTGTCTGAAGCTTTATGATAAAACCTTAGTCTTTTAGTCCATAAACAAACTAAACAACTTACGAAGAGACAAATGTAGATTTGTATGAACAAACTCTTCGTAGTTTGCTTAAAACGATATATTCGCAATCTAAGGGTCAAAGGACTATTGACCTCAGTATGATTGTTAGAAGAATCTATGATGTCTGGTTATGAGGCATTGAGAGTTGGAGACTCTATAGTTCTTCTAGGTATCTTCCGAAGGTACTAAATTGACCAGTGCACTTCTAGAGACAAGATAAGAACAAACCATTTAACCTCTTATGTCTCGAAGTCACTATGTATGAATTGCATCATGCTTACCTTAATCCTGAAATGAGACATGCCATTTCACAGCTTACGTATTCTCATTTGAGAAAGTCAGAGTTCGGACTCACTATGTGATTCCAAATAGGGCCTATTGGTGAAGTACTAAGTTGTGAGAATGTCATGAGTAACTTTGTGAAGTTCTCATAGATATGGAATTCATGTACAAGATTGCTGAAATGCAATGTATGTCACCTCATGCTTTGTTCCTTGGAGTGTGAATAAATGAACTGGCCAGTGTCCAAATTGAGTCTTGACTCTTTTGGATGAAACAATGTGACTTGTTAGCTCCTCGTCAATACATTGTTTCTAACTTATTCACAAGCGACAAAGGAGTTGAGGAAATAACAGCTAGAAGGGTAATATGGTAATTTAGTAAATTCCGACTAGCTGATGACATTCATGAAGGGTAAACATAGATAATATTCAGTGGATCCGCTCATCATAATTAGGTTGAATACTTGAGTAGAAAATAAATTCATTTTAACCGAGAGATTTTAAGTGTCAACTCTTTAGTGGAGTCAGTTGGCATTAAGCTAAACTTGGAAAAGGTATGTGAACTTTTGAGTCCAAGTGTTTAGCTCAAGCTTTGTTCATTTGGGTCCATGAGGTCAGTGTCACGAATCACATCGAGTAGGAATAGTTAAACTGGAAGCTAAGTCAAAACAAGAACGAAAATTGTCGAAAGGGTAATTTTGTGTCTTTGGACATGGCATGAAATGAATGTCAACAAATGTTTTGACAATGTCATATGATGACATATTATATCACACGGCCATAACATGTTTCTTGGGCCTTGTGAATTAATTTCATTTCATAGAATTTTACTTGAAAATTCTTAATTGGCTTTTCTTATGTTGTCATGAACAATTAAAGAAAAACCTAGAAAGCCTTTTTAGAAGGCTTTTGGCCGTCGAACCCAAGTGAATGGGAGACCAAATTTCGTGCAGCCCTTAGTGTGAAAGAGAGATTATTTTGTGCATTAATGTATTTAGATACTTGCCAAAAGAAAAAGAGGAAACAAATTTCCCCTAAGAGGAATCAAAGTGGACGCCCAAGGTAAGGACAAGGCAAGCAAAATAGGAAACAAATCTTGTTTCTAGAAGGCTGCCACACGTCCAAGAAGGGAATGGGAAATAAGGGATTTTTGCTCATGAATATGTGATATTCTATAGAAGAGGAAACTACCTTATTGAAGGTGAAACCTCTCCTATTAATAGGAGCCTTATTCCACACATTTCGTTCATCCAAGTTTAAGAGATTTGAGAGACTCTCTCTCTAGAACTTTGGCCGCCCCTCTCCTCTCTCTCTCTAGTCAATTTCATTTTATTGTTTTGGCACGTGGGTCCTCATTTGACCTAGTGTTTAGCTCTGCGACTTCAAGACTCGTTCTTAAGTCGTAGTGTTTAAAAGTGCCCACTCACTGATTCCTTTTATTTTCGAGTGATTTAGTGATAGAAACTTTCGTGGTTGCTCGAGTCGCCGAGGAAAGAAAGAGAGACGTGCTGCGAGGGAGACGAGTGTTGCAACTTTCCAAAAGCTTCTCAAAGTTCAAGCTTCAAGAAAGGTTAGTAAACTTCTTAGCTCATAATAGTTTTTAATTACATGTACTTTCTCTTTTGTCTAGGTTAGTAAAAAACCGTTTTTACTTGTAAAATAAAATTTTTAAAATTCCGCCGCTTACCGAAGCGTTAATTATTTTCTTAAACCCTAGATCGATTCCAACAAATGGTATCAGAGCTATGGTCAAAGATTAGCATGTACATGTATTTAAAATTATGAGCTTGAAAATCGTTTTCGAAAGTTTACTAATTTTGTGACAAGTTAGAATTGTTATCTTAGATTTTTTTAATTTATTGCTCTTGCCTTTAATTTAAATATCATGTTGTTTTTCTGTTTTTAAAACACATTAGAATCAGTTCTAAATTTTTTTTAATTTTTTATATTGAAAAACGTGTTTTAAAGGTTTGAGAATTTTCGAGTAAAATTTTGTGACTAGTTTTCTTGTCTTACTAGTTTCTTATTCTTACTTGAATCGTTTTATGCTTGTTGTTATTTCTTTCATGCCTTGTTATTACCTTGCTAATAAAACACAAATAAAAGCTTTAACAACCTTCATAAAATGTTCCGTTACACTCGATTCTTTTCGCACCTAAATAGGACCAAGCTTTAATTATTTCTTTTTCTTCGAGCTGGAGTAAACCCGCATTAAAAGTGGCATAACTCTTTTAAAATTAAAGCTCTGTCTATCCTCTGTCCAATGCCACCGGTTTCGGCTCAAAAGGACATCGGAGCCGCCAGATATGGCGATTTTACTCCGAGGTGCGCGACTGTGCTGAAACTCCAGTTTTTTAGAAATCCGGATTTTAAAACCCCACTACCATGAGTTATAGAACTCTAATGAGAAAATTTTCTTGAGCAAAAATGTTTTTCATATGTTTATAAACATGATGTGTAAGATTAAAATGTTTTGATTTTTGAAAGTTTAATTGAAATTGAATCTTTACAAAACTAGTTTGAATTTTGGAAAACCGTTTTCACTTTCAAACTTGAAAATATTTTGTCATCCAAATCAAATAAATTTTCAAAATGTTTTCAAAACTATATCTATATCACATATGTTCAAAATCTATATGCTCTTGAAAAATTTGAGTGGGAGGTCTCCTTGTAAACAAGCCGAAAAATAAAAAGATGTGTAATCTCAAACTTTCAAGTGTTCGAGTGGGTTGAAGTTCATACTTCCCTCACACACTTTCCCGAAATAGAAAATAGGAAAAGATCGAGTATGTACCTTGTGCCTTTATGCACTAATACTGCTCTGAACATGTCGATATAGGATTCTCTTCTAGTCGTCCGCTTTGTCGCTCTCTAACTAGGAAATCTGTTTCCGAACTTATAAGAGTCGATGAACCAACTCCAAAAACTAAGTGGGAGGGTAATACTTGTTGTTTGTAACCCACGATCTCCAACACTAATGAAAAGTGCAAGTGTCGTCAGACTAAGAGTCACCCTCGTGGCCCTCTGTTAAATGAGAGTACTCAAGGGCGCTTTGCACTGATCATTGCTCAATGAGCTAAATCCGAAAGTGAGACAATGAGACAAGACCTCCCCTCGGCGGATTGTTTTTCAAAGTCAATCTTTTGGACTAAGTGGTTGGTTACACACTTAGACTCAATCCCTAGTAATCCTCCCTCGAGGCCCTGCGAAAGGATGTGAGTGATCAAACCAATTTACAAGGTGGCTAGTCAAAATTTGGTGTATTGACATCTTGGCTAGGCATTAATGATGTGTCATTTACTTATAAATGGAGATTTTTTGCGGACTTCCCTCGAAGGAGTAAATTATCGTTTAGTTTATAACACCTTTGGATTTTATCAAGTCTTAAATAAAACTTAAATCCTAAACCAAAGACTAATCATAAACTTGTTTCGACTTAAATAAGCAACATGTCTCGCAAACATCTCTCGTTCATCCTTTCCTCGAACAAACTCGAAAACGAAAACTACGTAGATTCGAAACATAACCTCGGCATAATCCTTACCAAGCACAAATGGGTACTCACCACCCCGTGTCCTCCTCTGACGAATAATGATTCAATTCAAGAGGACAAAGATGCCTTGACGGCCTGGATCTGCTCCGATGAGATTGTGAGGGGCTATATCTTAGCATCAATGAACAATGTGTTGCAACAACAACATCGTGACATCGAGACTGCCGTCGACATGCTCACCAATCTCCATGAGATGTTTTGGAGGGCAAATGTGTCAAGCAAGGCAAAAAGCAGTCCGACAGTTTATGAACTGTCGCATGAAGGCTAGGACTCCTGTTGGAGACTTTATGATATTGATCATTAGTCATCTGAGTAAAATGGAAATCCTAGGATCTGAGATTGATGGGAAGAATGTCATAGATGTGATCTTAGAAACTCTCCCCGCATCTCTTGATACCTTCAAGATGAACTACTCCATTAACAAGCTAGAGTACACTGTTACCAAGCTTATGGAGGAACTTCACACTGCTGTAGGTCTCACTAAGAGAAAGAGGAATCAAGGAGAGGCACATGCTACTGAGCACAAAGCCTCCGCCTCTAGAACTGAGAAGGGACCTTACAAGGCCGATAAAAAGAACTGTCCTGCCTATCTCAAAGCAAAGGAACATAGTATTGTACTAGTTACCGAAGCATGCTTAGTAGCTGATAATGTATCGACATGGATTCTTGACTCCGCTGCTACTAACCATATTTGTTGTTCCTTGAATGGTTTCAAGAAAACCAAAAGCTTAGAGGAAGGCGAGTTCTGTTTCAAATGGGGTGATGGGAGCCTGGTGTCTGCGAAGGCTGTGGGATCCGTGACGCTGTCTTTTGAAGACCACACTTTAAACTTGAATAATGTTTATTTTGTTACTACCTTTGGGAAGAACTTAATATCCGTTGCTCGTCTTCTTGAGCAAGATGATTGTTTAAAGTTCATAAAGAATGGAATTCGAATTTCTTTTTCTAATTCTTTTATCACTGATGCATGTATGAAGAATGGTCTTTTTTACATCTATCCCACTCAACCTTCTCTTTTAGACACCGAAATAGATAATGATCTAATTAGGGAGCCAAAGAGGATCAAACTTTATGAATCCTCCGATCTAACAAAATCAACATACCTTTGGCACTTGAGACTTGGTCATATCAGTCTAGATAGGATTAAGAGACTTGTGAGGGACGGTCCACTCCAAGACTCTGCAATAGGTTCACTACCTACTTGTGAATCCTGCATAAAAGGAAAAATGACTAAGCGACCTTTCTCCGATAAGGGTCGAAGAGCCACTGAGTTGCTGGAACTAGTACATTCTGATGTATGTGGTCCGCTCAACCAACAGGCACGTGGAGGATACGAATACTTCGTTACCTTCACCGATGATTACTTGCGATATGGTTTTGTCTATTTGCTCATACACAAATCCGAGACCTTTAACGTATTTAAGGTGTTTAGGGCTTTAGTGGAAAAGAAAACTGGCAAAGTGATCAAAACCCTTCGATCTGATCGAGGTGGTGAGTATATGTCTGGAGAGTTCGATGACTTTCTTAAAGAAGAAGGTATCGCTTCTCAGCTTATCGCACCTGGCACATCTCAACAAAAGGGAGTGTCAGAGAGAAGAAACCGAACTCTTATGGAGATGGTTAGATCAATGATGAGTTACTCATCACTCCCTCCTTCCTTTAGGGGATATGCCCTCGAAACAGCCACTTATATTCTGAACCAAGTTCCGTCTAAAACGGTTCCTGGTACTCCTTATGAACGATGGATTGGCCGTAAAGTTAGTTTGGGCCACATCCGAATTTGGGGTTGCCCTGCACATGTGCTAAGGCAAAAGACTAGCAAGTTGGCTAGTAGGTCAGAATTGTGCCTGTTTGTGGGATATCCAAAGGAAACTAAAGGTTTCATTTTCTATAGTCCCGAGGACGATAAGACTTTCGTTAGCACGAATGCTCGTTTCCTCGAGGAGGACTTCATGAACGATGCGAAACCTAGAAGCAAAATTGTGCTTGAAGAAAAGTTAGGTGAGGAAGCTTCTACCTCATCTGTAAGAACTGTTCTTACCCCAACTGAAACACAACCTAACTCATCAGAATCTCGTCAAGTAGTACTTCGACGTAGTGGGAGGGCTACACAAAAGCCTGGCAGGTACATGTCTTATGGAGACTCTCTCGTAGCCGTCTCTGACATGGATGATCCTGTGTCCTATAGCCAAGCGATGGCTTGTTCTGAATCAAACCTTTGGCTTGACGCCATGAAAGTTGAAATGCACTCGATGTATGTCAACAAAGTCTGGAAACTTGTAGACCTTCCTGAAGGGATTAAACCCGTAGGGTGTAAGTGGATATACAAGAAGAAAAGGGGTCCTGATGGGAACGTCGAGACGTTCAAAGCACGACTTTTGGCGAAGGGTTATACCCAACAAGAAGGGATTGACTATGAAGAAACCTTCTCGCCAGTTGCGATGCTAAAATCCATCCGCATACTCCTATCCATAGCTGCAGCTCTCGACTATGAGATCTGGCAAATGGATGTCAAGACAGCCTTTATGAATGGCAATCTTGACGAGCGCATTTACATGGCTCAACCAGACGGTTTCGTGGAAGAAGGTCAAGAGACCAAGGTTTGTGAGTTACTTAAGTCCATTTATGGACTAAAGCCAACATCTACGTCATGGAATATTATATTCGATGAAACTGTAAAGAGCTTCGGCTTTGAACAGTCAATAGATGAGCCTTGTGTTTACAAGTTAATACACGAAGGCAAAGTTGTATTTCTGGTGCTATATGTCGATGATATACTACTCATTGGTAATGACGTGGGTAAGTTATCTGAGGTTAAGGTCTGGCTGGCAAAGCAATTCGATATGAAGGATCTAGGAGAAGCCGCGTACATTCTGGGGATCCAAATCTTTCGAGATAGGAAAAACCGGACCATGTCGCTCTCTCAAGCATCTTATATTGATAAGGTGATGGATCGCTTCTCGATGCAAGACTCCAAGAAGGGTCAAACACCCTTTAGGCATGGAGTTTCACTCTCTAAGGACCAGTCTCCCAAGACTGCACAAGAGATTGAAGACATGAGGAAAATTCCTTACGCCTCTGCCGTAGGAAGCCTCATGTATGCTATGCTTTGCACTAGACCTGATATATGTTTCACCGTTGGCGTAGTTAGCCGTTTCCAATCTAACACTGGACCCGAGCACTGGATTGCTGTTAAGCATGTTCTTAAGTATCTTCGAAGAACCAGGAACTTGATGCTTACTATTGTCGCAGTTTTTCGGACAACGATTTAGGAGTCGCAGACGGTTAGACCCAAGGCCAGACCAAGTGGTCTCGTCTTGACTCGAGCGTGTCGAGCTTGGTATCCCAAGCCGTCCCTTAGCTGTAGATGATCTCTATCTCGTCCAAGCACCTGAAACGTGAACAGAAAGGTGTGAACTACAAAGGGGAAACAGAGGGGTTGCCTCTGTTTACCTCTCCGACGCTCAACATTAGTAGGATTGAGGTGGTTTGTAGAGGGTTTAGTGTTTAGAGGTCGAGACTTGAGAGAAACGAGCGAGGTACGAGTTCGACAGCGTTTCAGTACTCAAATTCGGATTACCTGGACTAGAGAATGGACTCCTCTATTTATAGGCGGCCAAGAGACATGTTGAGGGTCCCTTGGCCGAGTGAGGCTAAGCCGGCCATCGGCTGAGTGAGGTTGGGCCGGCCATCGGCCGAGTGAGGTTGGGCCGGCCGATGGCCGAGTGAGACGATGGTCGCCGAGGGAGATTCACTCGGGCAATGGCCGAGTGAAGGAATGGACGCCGGGTGAGCTTGACTCGGCCATCGGCCGAGTGATGGCCGAGCGAAGAGCCTGGGCCGAGAGAAGACTCACTCGGCTGTTGACCGAGTGAGCTGTTGGGCCGGCAGGGGGCTTCATTCGGCCTTCGGCCGACCGAGCGTGCTGGGCCGCCCGGGGCCTCACTCGGCCATTGGCCGAGCGAGCATGGTAGGCCGTCTGGAGACTTCATTCGGCCCTTGGCCGGGCGAACATACTGGGACGTCTGAGGCTTCATTCGGCCATGGGCCGAGTGAGCATGGTGGGCTTCGTTCGGCCATTGGCCGAGTGATGGGCTTGGACCGAGGGAAGGCTCACTCGGCCATTGGCCGAGTGAGTTGATGGGCCGGCCGAGTGTGGGCTGGAAGTAGGGTTTCACTCGGCCAATGGCCGAGTGAGCTTGCTCGGCCGCCCGAAATGTCGATCGAGCCGTCGGACCTCGTCGGGCCGATAACACTTACATACTCAGGTACTGACCTGACTAAGACGGGATATACCGACTCCGATTTTCAAGCGGATAAGGATTCCAGGAAATCCACTTCGGGATGTGTGTTCATCCTTAATGGTGGAGCTGTCGTGTGGAGGAGTATTAAGCAATCTTGCATTGCTGACTCCAAAATGGAAGTAGAATATGTGGCTACTTGTGAAGCATCCAAAGAGGCTGTATGGCTTAGAAAATTCCTTAAGTATTTGGAAGTTGTTCCAAACGTCGACGAGCCCATGACCCTTTATTGTGATAATAGTGGGGCTGTCGCTAACTCAAAGGAACCTCGAAGCCATAAGCGCTCTAAGCATATTGAGAGGAAATACCATTTGATTCGAGAGATCGCGCAGCGCGGAGACGTGGAGGTGAAGTAGATCTCTGGCAAATCCATTCACCAAGGCCTTAGCGAACATGGTCTTCGACCAACTTCGAGAGGGATTAGGCATGTAGGACTACTCACATCTTCTTTGAGTCAAGTGGGAGTTTGTTGTCAATGGTGCCCACAAGAAGAGTTGTAGTGTGTAATTATGTACATTTGATGTCATATAGTCTTACGAAGACTCTTGCTTGTAACTGCTTATTTATTAATAAAAGTTGAAACGTTCATTCAATCTTCCTTGTCTGAAGCTTTATGATAAAACCTTAGTCTTTTAGTCCATAAACAAACTAAACAACTTACGAAGAGACAAATGGAGATTTGCATGAACAAACTCTTCGTAGTTTGCTTAAAACGATATATTCGCAATCTAAGGGTCAAAGGACTATTGACCTTAGTATGATTGTTAGAAGAATCTATGATGTCTGGTTATGAGGCATTGAGAGTTGGAGACTCTATAGTTCTTCTAGGTATCTTCCGAAGGTACTGAATTGACCAGTGCACTTCTAGAGACAAGATAAGAACAAACCATTTAACCTCTTATGTCTCGAAGTCACTATGTATGAATTGCATCATGCTTACCTTAATCCTGAAATGAGACATGCCATTTCACAGCTTACGTATTCTCATTTGAGAAAGTCAGAGTTTGGACTCACTATGTGATTCCAAACAGGGCCTATTGGTGAAGTACTAAGTTGTGAGAATGTCATGAGTAACTTTGTGAAGTTCTCATAGATATGGAATTCATGTACAAGATTGCGAAAATGCAATGTATGTCACCTCATGATTTGTTCCTTGGAGTGTGAATAAATGAACTGACCATTGTCCAAATTGAGTCCTGACTCTTTTGGATGAAACAATGTGACTTGTTAGCTCCTCGTCAATACGTTGTTTCTAACTTATTCACAAGCGACAAAGGAGTTGAGGAAATAACAGCTAGAAGGGTAATATGGTAATTTAGTAAATCCCGACTAGCTGATGACATTCATGAAGGGTAAACATAGATAATATTCAGTGGATCCGCTCATCATAATTAGGTTGAATTCTTGAGTAGAAAATAAATTCATTTGAACCGAGAGATTTTCAGTGTCAACTCTTTAGTGGAGTCAGTTGGCATTAAGCTAAACTTGGAAAAGGTTTGTGAACTTTTGAGTCCAAGTGTTTAGCTCAAGCTTTGTTCATTTGGGTCCATGAGGTCACTATCACGAATTACATCGAGTAGGAATAGTTAAACTGGAAGCTAAGTCAAAACAAGAACGAAAATTGTCGAAAGGGTAATTTTGTCTCTTTGGACATGACATGAAATGAATGTCAACAAATGTTTTGACAATGTCATATGATGACATATTATATCACACGGCCATAACATGTTTATTGGGCCTTGTGAATTAATTTCATTTCATAGAATTTTACTTGAAAATTCTTAATGGGCTTTTCTTATGTTGTCATGAACAATTAAAGAAAAACCTAGAAAGCCTTTTTAGAAGGCTTTTGGCCGTCGAACCCAAGTGAATGGGAGACCAAATTTCGTGCAGCCCTTAGTGTGAAAGAGAGATTATTTTGTGCATTAATGTATTTAGATACTTGCCAAAAGAAAAAGAGGAAACAAATTTCCCCTAAGAGGAATCAAAGTGGGCGCCCAAGGTAAGGACAAGGCAAGCAAAATAGGAAACAAATCTTGTTTCTAGAAGGCTGCCACACGTCCAAGAAGGGAATGAGAAATAAGGGATTTTTGCTCATGAATATGTGATATTCTATAGAACAGGAAACTACCTTATTGAAGGTGAAACCTCTCCTATAAATAGGAGCCTCATTCCACACATTTCATTCATCCAAGTTTAAGAGATTTGAAAGACTCTCTCTCTAGAACTTTGGCCGCCCCTCTCCTCTCTCGCTCTAGTCAATTTCGTTTTATTGTTTTGGCACCTAGGTCCTCATTTGACCTAGTGTTTAGCTCTGCGACTTTAAGACTCGTTCTTAAGTCGTAGTGTTTAAAAGTGCCCACTCACTGATTCCTTTTATTTCGAGTGATTTAGTGATAGAAACTTTCGTGGTTGCTCGAGTCGCCGAGGAAAGAAAGAGAGACGTGCTGCGAGGGAGACGAGTGTTGCAACTTTCCAAAAGCTTCTCAAAGTTCAAGCTTCAAGAAAGGTTAGTAAACTTCTTAGCTCATAATAGTTTTTAATTACATGTACTTGCTCATTTGTCTAGGTTAGTAAAAAACCGTTTTTACTTGTAAAAGAAAATTTTTAAAATTCCGCCGCTTACCGAAGCGTTAATTATTTTCTTAAATCCTAGATCGATTCCAACAGAAGGTGCCTCCTTCCTCTAACTTGCATAGGCACTTGTCTCCGAGTTGGAAGATGGTGCTCACCATCTTTCCTTTTCCCTTCCCGTCCACGCCTTGGATGTAGCACATCCTTGCCATCGATTGGTCTCCCAAAATTACGGCAATCCCCTTATCAGTCGGGAACTTCATCATCAAGTGGTAGGTGGACGTAATGGCCTTCAACCGATTGAGGGTCGGGCGGCCGACCTCGATCCCCCCCGGTATCCCAAAGGTAACCTGGAGGTCGATGGTGCCCTCCGTCATGACCCTCTCCCCGGAGAAGCCGAAGAGTGGGGTCGAGATCGGGGTCGGTCTCATCCCGGATAGCTTCATCCTATCCAACGCTGACTTGAAGATTATATCGGCGGAGCTTCCATTGTCGATTAGGATTCTCCGGACGAGGTCGTTGTGCGGGTGGAGAACTCGCACCGCCTCTTGGCCGGTGAAGAACGTGGACTCGAATGGGGCCGGAGGAGGAGCCTCGTACGTAGGGTTGATGTAGTGCGCTATTTTCCCTTGGGAAACTTCCCGCACGTACTTCTTCCTCTGCGTGCTCGAGTCTCCGAACTCCGGGCCGCCCATGATTGAGCCCACGACATGCAGCTATGAGCTCTCCGGTTCTTCGATAGTTGCTCGGTCCGTAACGATCACCGTCGCCGGGCCTTTCCTCTCTTGCCGCGGTCGCTCTCCGTGCGCCGTGGCCGTCCCGATCGTTCTAAGACCATACTCTTTCAATTTCCCATCTTGAATCAGGGCCTCGATCTGACGCTTGAGTTGGTAACATTCGGACGTCAGATGCCCGTGATCTTGGTGGTATTCGCAGAACTTCCTTCGATCCCGCTTCGCGGGATCCTTCATGAGTGGAGCGGGCCTTCCTAGCTTGTCGCGGTGCAGAGCTAGGATCCGCTCTTGCGGAGTGTTCAGGAAGGTAAACGCCGAAAAACTTTCGTAAGCTATCGACGTGTGGGGTCTCGGCCGAAGGAGGGAATGACCGTTAGGCGCCTGGTTTCCCTTATTCCTCCTCTTTCGAGGGTCGGGACGATCTCCGTCTTGATCGTCGCGGCGATGACCACCTTGTCCCCCCGACTTCCGGCCGTCTCGGACGTCGAGGTAGTCCTCGATCCCCATGTAGGTGCGTGCTCTCGACATTAGCTCCGCCATGTCCCGTGGGACCTTTCCAACAATAGACTTGAGCAAGTCGCTCGTGCGAGCTCCCTCGATGATCGCCGTGATGGCATCCTTGTCGTCGAACCCTTTGACCTTGTGAGACTCCTCGGTGAAGCGAGCGAGGTATTGTCTCAAGGTCTCGTCTCTTCCCTGCCGGATAGACAAGAGGTAGGTCTTCGACTTCTTTTGCGCCACGAGTGTGGCGAAACGAGCAAGGAAATCCTCTCGCAAGGCCCGGAAGGACGGGATGCTTCCCGATCTCAAACTCCGGAACCATTCAAATCCCGACCCCGTAAGGGTCAGGCTGAAGGCTTGACAGAGGGTGGCATCCGACTGTCCTTGCATCGTCATCCACGTCTCATAATGCTGGATGTGGAAGTTCGGGTCCGTCCGTCAATCATAGGGAGGGATTGACGGCAGTGTTACCGGTCCGTCCGGGCCCGGTAGGATGACGACGGCCACGATAGCGGCCTCCCCGAGTCTCTCCCTGTGCACGGCCACCTCAGAGCCAGCCCTCGTCGCCGTGGCCGCCTCAGAGGCATCCCTGGCCTCCATGGCCGGGTCAGAGGCGTCCATTGCCGAGTCAGAGGCATCCATGGCCTCCACGGCCAAGTCAGAGGCGTCCATGGCCTCCATGGCCGGGTCAGAGGCGTCCATGGCCAAGTTAGAGCCGTCCATGGCCGAGTCAGAGGAGTCCATGGCCTCCATGGCCGACTCAGAGCCGTCCATGGATGAGTCAGAGCCGTCCATGGCCTCCATGGCCGAGTCAGAGGCATCCATGGCCTCCATAGCCGGGTCAGAGGCGTCTAAGGCCGAGTCAGAGCCGTTCATGGCCTCCATGGCCAGGTCAGAGGCGTCCATGGCCGGGTCAGAGGCGTCCATGGCCGGGTCAGAGGCGTCCATGGCCGAGTCAGAGCCGTCCATGGCCTCCATGGCCTGGTCAGAGGCGTCCATGGCCGATTCAGAGCCGTCCATGGCCGAGTCAGAGGCGTCCATGCCCTCCATGGCCGGGTCAGAGGCGTCCATGGCCGAGGCAGAGCCGTCCATGGCCTCCATGGCCGAGTCAGAGGCACCCCTCGGCTAAGGGGTTGTTCATAACGCCCCTTGGTCGCCTATAAATGCAGGGGTCTCTCCCCTAATCTAGGTAATCCATTCTTGAGTACTGAAATGCTGCCGAACTCGTACCTCGCTCGTTTCTCTCAAGTCTCGGCCTCTAAACGCTTAAACCCTCTATATCCACCTCAATCCTACTAATGTTGAGCGTCGGAGAGGTAAACAGAGGCAACCCCTCTGTTTCCCCTTTGTAGTTCACGTGTTCTTTCTTCCTCTTCAGGTGCTTGGACAAACTCAAGGGACATTCATAGCTAAGGGAAGGCTCGGGATACCGAGTCCGACACGCTCGAGCCCGAACGCGACCACTTGGTCCGGCCTCGGGTCGAACCATTCGGGGCTCCTAAATCGTTGTCCGAAAACGAGCGACAACAGTTTGGCGCTAGAAGGAGGGGATCTCTCGACCTTGGCGACGCATTCCCTCTACCACTCTTCTTCATCCTTCAACGGCAAAACTCTCGAGAGATGAGTCAATTGCCCGTCACCTCCGCGGCCGACCGAGCGACGAGCTCGAGGCACGACCTCCAAAGCTCCGTGCACCATCTCGAAGGGCAACCTCATGATAATGAGAGCCAGACCCGAGACCCGACGAATGACCCCGAGTCCGCAGTCCGAGAGGACACGGCTCGAAGGCTCGCCGAGCTCCTAGACCGCCCCGGCTTCACCGCCACGGTCATCGCCGACCTCCTCGACTCCAACAACGTCGACGGGGTCAACCACGACGAGAAAGACCCCGATTATGTGGCAAAGTCGAGAACCAACGAGATCGACCTCCACCACGCTGTTCACGAAAGGGGACGCACGCGCACGCTTCCAAGGGGACACCCTCGGGCGGCCGCGTCTAGACGTCAACTTTCTAATGAGCACACGCACGTGCCCTCGAGGGGACACCCTCGGGCGACCACGCCAAGGAGTCAAGTGTCGAGTAATACTCAGGGACGCTCGACCTCTAGGTCCCGAAAGGGACGCTCCAAGCTCACCATCCGCGTCCAAAACCCCCGTGGAGGTGACGATGTCAATGGCCATGGCGTCTGTCGAGGACGTCACTCGAATGATGTCCCCTCGCCTAAAGTGATAGGGACGGCCACCGGAGACTTGAGAGATCGCCTCAATTCCCGAAGGGAATCTCATGGGAGCGACTTGAGAGAAAAACTCCATGCCCAACATGGGATCGAGAGAGAGGTCGTCTTGGGACATCAACCACCCAACGTTGCCGACCGCGCATCCAACAAGAAACGCGCCGCCACACTCATGGCACCGGCCGCCGGTCTCGGCTCGCGAAGGAAGAGGCGTAGAAATGGTCGAGTCCCTAATGACCATCCTTCTCCGGCCCCGAAGCAATCCTTCGTCCCACTCAACGCGACACCCGACCGGATCCTGAGCTTACACAGGGAGAAGCTAGGCTCGCCGGCCCCGTTATAGACGGACCCCGCGACGAGGGACAGAAGCAAGCAATGCGTATATCACGGAGACCACGGGCACGCAACGACAGAATGCTACCAGCTTAGGAAGCAAATTGATTCCCTAATTCGAAGTGGGGACTTCAAGGGAGACCACTAGCAAGCCGTGACTGTCGCAGCTTCCACCCTTAAACTCATGCCCGGACTCACTCGACTTTGTAATCGCTTCATTTCAATTATGCAATTTTCCTTTTCCAAAGAAGGCCAAGTGCCATGAAAACTTGTAACGACCTCCTTACTGCAATAAAGGATTATTCTACACATGTCAACACACTCTATTGTACACCTCCAACACGAGAGTTTCTTGGCCTTCGTCTAGCAAACGCAAGAAACTCGGGGGGCTAACAGGGATCAATGCCCAATCAACTAAACAACTCAAAAAGAAAAAACAAACAAAATAAAAATAAAAGCATAATAAAGTCTCAAGGGGCCGATGGTTAGGCCGGAGGTCCCAGAGAGAGACGGTCTATACATTTCTCCTCGAGTTGAGTTCACTCCTCGAGTCGAGTACTCAGTCCACGAGTCGACTAGCTACTCCTCGTGCCGACTCTACATTTCTCCTCGAGTTGAGTTCACTCCTCTAGTCGAGTAAAAAGTCCACGAGTCGACAAGCCACTCCTCGTGCCGACTCTACATTTCTCCTCGAGTTGAGTTCACTCCTCGAGTCGAGTACCGAGTCCACGAGTCGATGAGCTACTCCTCGTGCCGACTCTACATTTCTCCTCGAGTTGAGTTCATTCCTCGAGCCGAGTACCGAGTCCATGAGTCGACTAGCTACTCCTCGTGCCGGCTCCACACGACTCCTCGAGTTGAGATCACTCCTCGAGGATAGGCCCAAGTCCACGAGTCGACTAGCTACTCCTCGTGCCGGCTCCACACGACTCCTCGAGTTGAGATCACTCCTCGAGGATAGGCCTGTTGGAATTGATGTAGGGTTTAAGAAAAAGTTTAACGCTTCGCAAAGCGGCGGAATTTTAAAAATTTTCTTTTCAAGTAAAAACAGTTTTTTACTAACCTAGACAAAGAGCATGTACATATAAATAAAAACTGTAATGAGCATAGAAGTTTACTAACCTTTCTTGAAGCTCGAACTTTGAGAAGCTTTTGGAAAGTTTGCAACGCTCGTCTCCTCGCAGCAGGTCTCTCTTTCTTTCCTCGGCAACTCGAGCAACCACGATGATTTCTATCACTAAGTCACTCGAAATAAAAAGAATCAGTGAGTGGGCACTTTTAAACGCTACTACTTAAGAACGAGTCTTGAAGTCGCAGAGCTAAACTCTAGGTCAAATGAGGTCCTAGGTGCCAAAACAATAAAACAAAATTGAAGAGAGAGAGAGAGAGAGAGAGAGGGGATCGGCCAAGTCTAGAGAGAGAAGCTCTCAATCTCTAAAACTTTGGAATTAATGAAATGTGTGGAATGAGGCTCCTATTTATAGGAGAGGTCTCACCTTCAATAAGGTAGTTTCCTCTTCTATAGAATATCACATATTCATGAGCAAATATTGCCAATTTCCCTCTTATTCCACACGGCCAAGGCAGCCTTCTAGAAGGCTTGGATTTGTTTCCTTTTTTGTTCCTTGCCTTGCCTATTACTCTCTTGGCCGAATTCCCTCTTACCCAGCATAGGAAATTTGTTTCCTGTTTTTCTATTGGCATGTATCTTGATACATTAATGCACAAAATTGGTCTCTCTTGTCTTGGGTTTGGGCGTGTAAGACTTTCTAGAAGCCTTCTAGATTTTTCTTCATTTGTTCATGACAACATAAGAAAAGCCCATTAAGAATTTTCAATAAAATTCTTATGAAATGAAATTAATCCACAAGGCCCAATGATCAGGTCATGGCCGAGTATTATTAAGTCATCAAATGACCTTGTCAAAAAATTTATTGACATTCATTTCATCCTATGTCTCAAAAGACAAAAATACCCTTTTGACAATTTTCGTTCTTGTTTTGACTTAGCTTCCAGTTTAACTATTCCTAATCGATGTGATTCGTGACAGTGACCTCATCGACCCAGATGAACAAAGCTTGAGCTAAACGCTTGGACTCAAAAGTTCACAAACCTTTTCCAAGTTTAGCTTAATGCCAACTGACTCCACTAAAGAGTTGACACTGAAAATCTCTCGGTTCAAATGAATTTATTTTCTGCTCAAGAATTCAACCTAATTATGATGAGCGGATCCACTGAATATTATCTATGTTTACCCTTCATGAATGTCATCAGCTAGTCGGGATTTACTAAATTACAATTTTACCCTTCTAGCTGTTATTTCCTCAACTCCTTTGTCGCTTGTGAATAAGTTAGAAACAATGTATTGACGAGGAGCTAACAAGTCACATTGTTTCATCCAAAAGAGTCTAGACTCAATTTTGACACTGGACAGTTCATTTATTCACACTCCAAGGAACAAAGCATGAGGTGACATACATTGCATTTCAGTAATCTTGTACATGAATTCCATATCTATGAGAACTTCACAAAGTTACTCATGACATTCTCACAACTTAGTACTTCACCAATAGGCCCTGTTAGGAATCACATAGTGAGTCCGAACTCTGACTTTCTCAAATGAGAATACGTAAGCTGTGAAATGGCATGTCTCATTTCAGGATTAAGGTAAGCATGATGCAATTCATACATAGTGACTTCGAAACATAAGAGGTTAAATGGTTTGTTCTTATCTTGTCTCTAGAAATGCACTGGTCAATTCAGTACCTTCGGAAGATACCTAGAAGAACTATAGAGTCTCCAACTCTCAATGCCTCATAACCAGACATCATAGATTCTTCTATCAATCATACTGAGGTCAATAGTCCTTTGACCCTTAGATTGCGAATATACCGTTTTAAGCAAACTACGAAGAGTTTTTTCATGCAAATCTACATTTGTCTCTTCGTAAGTTGTTTAGTTTGTTTATGGACTAAAGACTAACGTTTTATCATAAAGCTTCACACATGGAAGATTGAATGAACGTTTCAACTTTTATTAATGAATAAGAAATTACAGGCAAGAGTCTTCGTAAGACTATATGACATCAAATGTACATAAATACACACTACAACTCTTCTTGTGGGCACCATTAACAACAAGTCCCGGGTCCACGAGTCGACTGATAAGTCTTCGTGCCAGCTCTACACCTTACTGGCCCTCGAGTCGACCTTACAAATAACTCCTCGAGATGAGTTCATTCCTCGAGTCGAGTTCGAGTCCACGAGTCGACTGATACTCCTCGTGCCAACTCTTCACATAACTCCTCGAGATGAGTTCTTTCCTCGAGTCGAGTTCGAGTCCACGAGTCGACTGATACTCCTCGTGTCGACTCTTCACGTAACTCCTCGTGCAGGCTCTACATGAGTCCTCGAGTCGAGTTCGAGTCCACGAGTTGATTGATACTCCTCGTACCGACTAGCTGGTCACCTTGTCTAGTCGAGCTCATCACGTCGTCTAGGCGAGCTCGTCACTTCGTCTAGTCGAGCTCGCCACTTCGTCTAGTCGAGCTCGCCACGTCATCTAGTCGAGCTCGTCACTTCGTCTAGTCGAGCTCGCCACGTCGTCCAGTCAAGCTCGTCACTTCGTCTAGTCGAGCTCTGCATGTCGTCCAGTCGAGCTCGTCACATCGTCTAGTCGAGCTCGTCACTTCGTCTAGGCGAGCTCGTCACTTCGTCTAGTCGAGCTCGCCACGCCGTCTAGTCGAACTTGTCACTTCGTCTAGTCGAACTTGTCACTTCGTCTAGTCGTGCTCGCCACTTCATCTAGTCGAGCTTGTCACTTCGTCTAGTCGAGCTCGCCACTTCGTCTAGTCGAGCTCGTCACTTCGTCTAGTCGAGCTCGACACTTCATCTAGTCGAGCAGGAATGACATCATCACTTCGTCCAAACGTCTTTGGATTCAGTTCGTCAGTTTGCCCAACCGAGTTGGGCTAACTCAATCAAAACAACTCAGCAACAACTCAATCAAGGGGCCGATGGTTAGGCCGGAGGCCTCAAAGAGAGACGGTCTGCACATTACTCCTCGAGTTGAATTCACTCCTCGAGTCGAGTACCGAGTCCACGAGTCGACAGGCTACTCCTCGTGCCGACTCTACATGTCTCCTCGAGATGAGTTCATTCCTCGAGTCGAGTTCGGGTCCACGAGTCGACTGATACTCCTCGTGCCGACTCTTCACGTAACTCCTCGTGCAGGCTCTACATGAGTCCTCGAGTTGAGTCCCGAGTCCACAAGTCGACTGATACTCCTCGTGCAAGCTCTACATGAGTCCTCGTGTTGAGTCCTGAGTCCGCGCTCGCCACCCAGCTCGTGAGCCAAAAGGCAGCGAGTTTCAAATGGGTTTCAAAGGCTTGCGTCCGCCGGACGTATCTGGTCTAGCCAGCGTCCACGGGAAACCTCACCACGTAAATGTGGCTCCGCGCTCGCCGCCCAGCTCGTGAGCCGAAAGGTAGCAAGTTTCAAATGGGTTTCAAAGGCTTGCGTCCGCCGGACGTACCTGGTCTAGCCAGCGTCCACGGGAAACCTCGTCGCGCAAATGTGGCTCCGCGCTCGCCGCCCAGCTCGTGAGCCGAAAGGCAGCGAGTTTTAAATGGGTTCCAAAGGTTTGCGTCCGCCGGGCGTACCTGGTCTAATCAGCGTCCGCGAAAAACCCGATCACACAAACGTGACACCGAGGCCCCCCGAGGCCCAAGTCGCACAAATCGATTACGCCTTCACTGGTAAGTCGAGAAAATAAGACGCGCACCGACAAAACCGTGCGAATCGACAACGATAGTATGTCGAGAACATAAGACACGCATAAAACTGTCGCTCGCGACGCAATAAAGCCGTCCCTCGCGGCGCAATAAGACCGTCCCTCGTGACGCACAAAGGCCGTCCCTCGCGATGCACAAAGGCCGTCCCTCGTGACGCACAAAAGTCGTCCCTCGCGACGCACAAAAGCCGTCCCTTGCGATGCACAAAGGCCGTCCCTCGTGACGCACAAAGGCCGTCCCTCGCGACGCACAAAGGCCGTCCCCCGTGACGAAAACCCAAGAGCGTTCATCCCGCATCCGCATGAAAGCGTAGATTTTGAGTTTCCACTCGACCTACGCTCGACCGGAAACTCGGGGGGCTAATGTTACCGGTCCGTCTCGGCCCGGTAGGAAGACGACGGCCACGATAGCAGCCTCCCTGAGTCTCTCCCCGCACACGGCCACCTCAGAGCCAGCCTTCATCGCCGTGGCCGCCTCAGAGGCATCCCTGGCCTCCATGGCCGGGTCAGAGACGTCCATGGCCGGGTCAGAGGCGTACATGGCCTCCATGGCCGGGTCAGAGCCGTCCATGGCCGAGTCAGAGCCGTCCATGGCCGAGTCGGAGCCGTCCATGGCCTCCATGGCCGAGTCAGAAGTGTCCATGGCCTTCACGGCTGAGTCAGAGGCGTCCATGGCCTCCATGGCCGGGTCAGAGGCATCCATGGCCGAGTCAGAGCCGTCAATGGCCGAATCAGAGGCGTCCATGGCCTCCATGGCCGAGTCAGAGCCGTCCACGGCTGAGTCAGAGCCGTCCATGGCCTTCATGGCCGAGTTAGAGGCGTCCATGGCCTCCATGGCCGGGTCAGAGGCATCTAAGGCCGAGTCAGAGCCGTCCATGGCCTCCATGGCCGGGTCAGAGGCATCCATGGCCGGGTCAGAGGCATCCATGGCCGAGTCAGAGCCGTCCATGGCCTCCATGGCCGAGTAAGAGGCGTCCATGGCCTCCATGGCCGGGTCAGAGGCGTCCATGGCCGAGTCAGAGCCGTCCATGGCCGAGTCAGAGCTGTCCATGGCCTCCATGGCCGAGTCAGAGGCACCCCTCGGCTAAGGGGTTGTTCATAACGCCCCTTGGTCGCCTATAAATGCAGAGGTGTCTCCCCTAATCCAGGTAATCCATTCTTGAGTACTGAAACGCTGCCGAACTCGTACCTCGCTCGTTTCTCTCAAGTATCAGCCTCTAAACGCTTAAACGCTCTATATCCACCTCAATCCTACTAATGTTGAGCGTCGGAGATGTAAACAGTGGCAACCCCTCTGTTTCCCGTTTGTAGTTCACGTGTTCTTTCTTCCTCTTCAGGTGGTTGGACAAACTCAAGGGACATTCATAGCTAAGGGAAGGCTCGGGATATTGAGTCCGACACGCTCGAGCCCGAACGCGACCACTTGGTCCGTCCTCGGGTCGAACCGTTCGGGGCTCCTAAATCGTTGTCCGAAAACGAGCGACAACAGGCCGTTTGAAGTTCCCCACGCAAGGTTGCGCGAGGATCTGAGCGGCGAAGGGAGAGTATGACTCCTCGATCCCTCCATACGGCCTTTGCCTCCCCAATTCCCTCATTTCGATGATTTGGTTTTGGAAGCTTTATATTATCGTGACCATGTCAAGCCCGTTAGTTGGGCTGACTTCCGGGACCGCGGGAGTCGCCTGTTGGTGTTCGTTCGACGCTTGGTCCCCGACGTTGGCCTGAGGTCGGCCGAGAGTCGTGGCGGGGAGTGCGTCCCGCCGAGAGTTGAGCCTTTGGCGGAGATCCTCCCCTCGGGAGTTTCTCTGCGGCGTTAGGCGTTCTCTAAGGTCCACGCTAGGCGCTTGGCGGGGCGAGGCCGCTCTTTGCCGGACTGTCCGGCGGGAGCTCCGGCTATCGGCCCCATCGTCCCTCAAGGTCTCTCTCTCCCCGGCTTTCCGGTCGCCTCTTGAAGCCGAGGGGGCAAGTCCTCGAGAGTGTGACCGCGCCTTTGCCGCGCCGGGTGCGATGGTCCGGCCAAGTTGCAATCCGTCCTCTCGGACCGCGTCGGGGCGAGGCTTGGCGTTGCCTCGTCGGTTTTTGACTCCCCCACGTAGTCGGGGTCGGAGTCATCTCGGGCGGACCTATCCTCAACGTCGTAGCCGAGGAGATTGGCAATGAGCGACCCATCGACGCAGGGATGGTCTAGGAGCTCCGCGAGCCGCCGAGCCGTGTCCTCTCGGAGCGCGGCCTCGGGGTCATTCACCGGGTCTTGGGGCTGTCTCTCATTATCATGAGGTTGCCCTTCAAGACGGTGTGCGAGATTTCTTAGACCGTACCTCGAGCTCGTCGCTCAAGTACCAACGGAGGTAGTGGGAATGTGACTCATCTTTCGAGAGTCGTAGGTGTAGTGAAAGCGAGGAATGGAAGGGAGAGTGTCACCAAGGTCCGGAGGTTCGACCCCTCCCTCTAGCGCCAAAATTTTGTCGCCCTTTTTCGGACAACTATTTTGGAGCCCAAAGTGGTTAGACCCAAGGCCAGACCAAGTTGTCTCACTTCGGCTCGAGCGTGTCGGACTTGGTATCCCAAGTCATCCCTTAGCTGTAGATGAAGCTCATCTCGTCTCGATACCTGAAAAGCAATAGAGAGTACGTGAACTACAACGGGGAAATAGAGGGGTTGCCTCTGTTTACCTATCCAACGCTCAACATTAGTAGGGTTGAGGTAGAATGTAGAGGGTTTAGGTGTTTAGAGGCCGAGACTTGAGAGAAACGAGCGAGGTACGAGTTCGACATCGTTTCAGTACTCAAAATCGGATTACCTGGACAGGGGGGGAGACCCCTGAATTTATAGGCGACCAAGGGGTATTTTGGGAAATCCCTTGGCCGAGTGGACATGTTTGGCCCGGCCATTTGCCGAGGCAAGCCCCGGGCCGGCCAATGGCCGGGTATAGCTTTGGCTCGGCCATTGGCCGAGGCTGGCCCTTGGGCCAGCCAATGGCCGAGGATAGCCTTGACTCGGCCATTGGACAAGGCTGGCCCTTGGGCCAGCCAATGGCCGAGGATACCTTGGTACGGCCATTGGCCGAGGCTAGCCCTTGGGCCGGCCAATGGCCGAGGATACCTTGGCCCGGCCATTGGCCGACGCTAGCCCCGGGCCGGCCAATGGCCGGGGATAACTCAACCCTGGCCATCGGCCGAGGCTGGCCCTTTGGCCGGCCGATGACCGGGTAGAACCCTGACTCGGCCATTGGCCGAGGCTAACACTTGGGCCGGCCAATGGCCGAGGATAATCTTGCGCTCCTCGCGCCCCGGCCCTCCTGCCCGTGTGCGCTCCCTACGCTCCCACGCCCCCTCGCGCCCCGGCCCTCCGGCCAGCGTGCGCTCCTCGCGCCCCGGCCCTCCGGCCAGCGTGCGCTCCTCGTGCCCCGGCCCTCCTGTCCGTGTGCGCTCCCTGCGCCCCGGCCCTCCGGCCCGCGTGCGCTCCCTGCGCCCTGGCCCTCCGGCCCGCGTGCGCTCCTCGCGCCCCGGCCCTCCTGCCCATGTGCGCTCCCTGCGCCCCGGCCCTCCAGCCCGCGTGCGCTCCTCGCGCCTTGGCCACCTCGACCGAGCATCCTGGCCACCCTGGCCACCTCGGCGGAGCGCCTTTCCCACCCCGGCCACCTCGGCCGAGCGCCTTTGCCACCTTGGCCACCTCAGCCGAGCGTCCTTGCCGCCTCGGCCGAGCATCCTTGCCACCTCGGCCACCTCGGCCGAGCGTCTCTGCCACCTCGGTCACCCCGGCTGAGTGTCCTTTGCCACCTCGGCAACCTCGGCCGAGCGTCCTTGCCACCTCGGCCACCTCGGTCGGGCATTCTTGCCACCTCGGCCAGACACGCCCGCTATCGGGCACGCCGCGCCCGGCCAAGTCCTGCGCCCGGCACGCCCCGCGCCCATCAAGGCGACATGTCTCGCGAGCCCTTCGCCCTCTTGGGCGTGAGGCCTCGCGTGCCCCACTCCCGGCCACCCGGTGGGCCTCAAGGGCCCGGCCCAAGGCCTCTCTCCAAAACTATAAATACCCCCCCCCCCTTGGGGAAGGAGGGGGGATCCTGATTGATTCATTCGAGAACTCTCTACTTCTCTCGAGAACTCTCTCTCGCCCTCTTGTGACATTTCCAAGAGCGCGCACTCCTCCTCCCTCGGCTCAGAAACAAGGACCCCCCTCCACGAGAGGGAGCGCGCTCCTCTTCTGCGACCCGAGCTTCTGCGGTACACACCGCTCTCCTGCTTCTTGGCCCTTGAGCTAGAACTCCGAGCTACGAGGCAAGCGACCCCTCTAAAGTCTTCGCTAGAAGCTACGAGCCCGGTCCCCCTCTAAAGCCTTGGATTCACAAAGCCTCCGAGCCCAAGATAGCCTCCCAATACATAAATTGAACTACGTTCTGACCTGATCCTGACTAAAGGGTACGTAGGCAGCCAACCTTTGGCACAGTCACACCCCCTAAAACACACCTCAGGGTTTGGAGGGTGCAGCTCGATCTACGAGCTCCCATTTTTGGCCCGGGCGCGATCACTTGGTCCGGCCTTGGATCGAACCGCCCGAGGTATTTAATCGTTGTTCATTTTCGTGCGACAACATTTTGGCGCTAGAAGGAGGGGACTTCTCGACTTACACAGCCCGAAATCCCTTCTACAGCTCGACCCCTTCCTTCTCGACTCGAGAAAGACATGAGTGGTCAACCACCTGTTCGTTCTGAGGGCGTGAATAACCCCGAAAAAGCAACCGCGGTGAGGAAATACTTCCTGCGCTCCCGAGCGCAAGGCGACGAGGAGTCTCTCGACGACGAGAGCTACACTCCCTCGCCCCCTCCTCTTCAGGACAGTCGGGACGACCGCATCCTTGGAATGGAGGAGAAAATCCGCCAACTGGCAGGCAAGGCGCCTACGCAAGGCGCCCCCCACGGGGAATCCAAGGACCTCATGCACGAGGGACATGATTATGACCCCGACTATGAAGGCTTGGAAATTTCGGCGGACGTCGAGACTTCTCTCACCAAAGACAAGTAACCTCCAATGAAGAGGCCAAGCGAGTTGTGCACCCGCACAATGACGCTATAGTCCTTAAGGCCCAGGCGGCCAACAACTTGGTAAAAAGAGTTCTTATTGATAGCGGCAGCGCAACCGATATAATCTTTAAGACCACCCTCGAGCGCATGAAGCTCGGGGGGCTCCGCCCTGTCCCGACTCAAACCCCTCTGTTTGGGTTCACGGGAGAAAAGGTCATGACCAAAGGAATCATTGATTTATCGGTCACCTTTGAAACCACCGGAGGTATCGAAGTTGTTCACATGTCGAGACGCGCTCACTGCTCCTCGAGTTGAGTTCGCTCCTCGAGTCCATTTCCCTCCCTCGAGTCGAGCTCGCTCCTCGAGTCAAGTTCGCTCCTCGAGTCGAGCTCCGAGTCTGCGAGTCGACTGATACTCCTCGTGCCGACTCTCCACGTAATCCCTCGAGTCGAGCTTGCTCCTCGAGTCAAGTTCGCTCCTCGAGTCGAGTTTGCTCCTCCAGTCGAGCTCCGAGTCCGCGAGTCGACTGATACTCCTCGTGTCGACTCTCCACGTAATCCCTCGAGTCGAACCCGCTCCTCGAGTCAAGTTCGCTCCTCAAGTCGAGTTCGCTCCTTGAGTCGAGCTCAAGTTCGCTCTTCAGGTCGAGCTCGCTCCTCCAGTCGAGCTCGCTCCTCGACCCCAGTTCGCTCCTCAAGTTGAGTTTGCTCCTTGAGTCGAGCTCAAGTTCGCTCCTCAAGTTGAGTTCGCTCCTTGAGTCGAGCTCAAGCTCGCTCGTCGAGTCGAGCTCGCTCCTCCAGTCGAGCTCGCTCCTCGAGCCCAGTTCGCTACTCAAGTCGAGTTCGCTCCTTGAGTTAAGCTCAAGTTCGCTCTTCAAGTCGAGTTCGCTCCTTGAGTCGAGCTCAAGTTCGCTCCTCAAGTCGAGTTAGCTCCTTGAGTCGAGCTCAAGTTCGCTCTTCGAGTCGAGCTCAAGTTCGCTCTTCGAGTCGAGCTCGCTCCTCTAGTCGAGCTCGCTCCTCGAGCCAAGTTCGCTCCTCAAGTCGAGTTCGCTCCTTGAGTCAAGCTCAAGTTCGCTCTTCAGGTCGAGCTCGCTCCTCCAGTCGAGCTCGCTCCTCGAGCCCAGTTCGCTCCTCAAGTTGAGTTTGCTCCTTGAGTCGAGCTCAAGTTCGCTCCTCAAGTTGAGTTCGCTCCTTGAGTCGAGCTCAAGTTCGCTCGTCGAGTCGAGCTCGCTCCTCCAGTCGAGCTCGCTCCTCGAGCCCAGTTCGCTCCTTTAGTCGAGTTCGCTCCTTGAGTCGAGCTCAAGTTCGCTCCTCAAGTCGAGTTCGCTCCTTGAGTCGACCTCAAGTTCGCTCCTCAAGTCGAGTTCGCTCCTTGAGTCGAGCTCAAGTTCGCTCCTCAAGTCGAGTTCGCTCCTTGAGTCGAGCTTAAGTTCGCTCCTCAAGTCGAGTTCGCTCCTTGAGTCGAGCTCAAGTTCGCTCCTCAAGTCGAGTTCGCTCCTTGAGTCGAGCTCAAGTTCGCTCGTCGAGTCGAGATCGCTCCTCCAGTCGAGCTCGCTCCTCGAGCCCAGTTCGCTCCTCAAGTCGAGTTCGCTCCTTGAGTCGAGCTCAAGTTCGCTCTTCGAGTCGAGCTCGCTCCTCCAGTCGAGCTCGCTCCTCGAGCCTTGAGTTCGCTCCTTGAGTCGAGCTCAAGTTCGCTCCTCAAGTCGAGTTCGCTCCTCAAGTCGAGTTCGCTCCTTGAGTCGAGCTCAAGTTCGCTCTTCGAGCCGAGCTCGCCCCTCCAGTCGAGCTCGCTCCTCGAGCCCAGTTCGCTCCTCAAGTCGAGTTCGCTCCTTGAGTCGAGATCAAGTTCGCTCTTCGAGTTGATCTCGCTCCTCAAGTCGAGCACGCTCCTTGAGTCGAGCCCAAGTTCGCTCCTCAAGTCGAGTTCGGTTCTTGAGTCGAGCTCAAGTTCGCTCTTCGAGACGAGCTCACTCCTCCACTCAAG